>NC_134361.1:91870934-92188434 GCF_048569485.1 Anomaloglossus baeobatrachus | reverse complement strand
GGCGGTGATTGTCTGGAAGGGTGACTGCTCGGAGGTTGCTGGAAGGACCGCGGATGGGTAGTGGCCCGGCGGTCTGGAGCAGTATACAAAGGACAGTCAGCACCAGGGCAGGGGCCTCTCGGACCCCGGCAAGTCTAGGAGTCGCCATAATTTGCCAAATCCGTCAGTGAAGGGGACGACTGTCTCTCAACAACCAAGTCCCGATAGAAGGCAACAGTCCAACCGTAACGGAGAGACACCGCCACCGCCAGGGCACCAGTTTCTCAGGGCCAGCGCCTGCGGGCAAAGTAGGGCTCCTCCGGCCCATATCCAAGCCGGGGAGCGGGTTACCGGTGGGAACCCATCGCAACCATCATCAACATAGGTGCAGGACAGAGGGACCGTCACCTACTGGGGAAAGCAAGTGCAGCCGTCCGTGGGAACCGTCTTTCCAGCCGTGTGTTTTACCGAGAACTGTGTCATCGTCTCAGGCTGAGTGAGTACCACAGTGCCGCAAGGCACAGCGCTGCCCCCGCGTCCCTGCGCCCACCAAGCCCTGCATCTCCCACCTCATCACTGGGCCCCGGGATCATCAACCCCTACCCACGGAGGGGCAACACAACAACTGGCTGCTCCATACCATCACTCCCGGGATCCCCATACAGAGCAGCGGTGGTGCCAACAAATCACCACAACCGTGGGTGGCATCACGGCCAATAAACTCTATCCCAAAACCCAATCCCCTTTCACTCACGGGCGAGGAGCGCCGCTAGAGTCCCCGGGATCCGGCCCATCGCTCGAGCCACCGAGCAGCAGCAGGCCGCAGCAGCCGCGGCAGCCGGACCCGAGCAGTAGGGAGAGCGCGGCGTCCCCCTCCTCCGCCCGCGACAGAAAATGTCCGTTTTTATAATGCATGGACATGTGACATGGACATCCTATCACACATGCCGTTGCTTCTCTGGCTAAAAGTCCACTTAGCTGTGTGTGTGTCTGGGATTGGCTGACATGCTGGCCCGCCCCACTACACGCGCGCGCTTAGGGAAGGAAGACAAGGAAAAAAAAAAAAAAAATGGCCATTATCCAAACAGCAGTGATCTGAATGTGCTGTTCCCGCACACTATACACTGAAATTTCATAATAGTGTGAGTCACAGAGTGACTTACACTATTACAGCGGAAAGCCAGCTAGTAATTAGCTTGTCTTTTTGCTGCTAGAACCATTCTCGAACGTATCTAGAACTATCGAGCTTTAGCAAAAAGCTCGAGTTCTAGTTCGATCTAGAACAGCCCCCAAAATCACTCGAGCCGCGAACTGGAGAACCGCGAACCGCGCTCAACTCTACAGATGAGATGCTCAACTTCATTAGAATGTTCCTCGTGACATGCTTTAACGATTCTCACTGTATGAATTGGTGCATTATCATCCTGAAAAATGGCGTTCCCCTCCAGGAACAGTGCTTGGGCGGCGGGGCGCTGCGCTCGCTAACGCACGGGTCCGACGCTGCTGCTCGGTGGCTCGAGCGGTGGGCCGGATCCGGGGACTCGAGCGGCGCTCCTCGCCCGTGAGTGAAAGGAGGGGGGGGTCGTTTGGTTTGGGGATTTGGTCCGTGACGCCACCCACGGGTTGTGGTGAGGTTGGGCACCACCGCTGCTGGTGACGGGGATCCCGGGAGCGATGGTAGGGAGCAGCTGGGATGTTGTTTTCCCCCCTCCGTGGGTAGGGGTTGGTGGTCCCGGGGCCCGGTGAGGTGACGGGAGGCAGGGTTGGCAAGGTGCAGGGTCGCCTGGACTGCGCAGCGCGGTGCCGGATGGCACGGTTGTACTCAGTCAGCCACAAATGTACGCAAAGTCTCTGGTAAACCAAACGGCTGGATGGACGGGTCCCGCAGCCGGCTGCTGTGGCTTCTCCCGGACGGTTGGTGGTGGCTGCCTTTCCCTGCACCGTTGTGTATGTTCGGCTCCAATGGCTTCCCACCGGTAACCCGCTCCCCAGCGTATATATGTGCCAGAGGAGCCCTTTTGCCCACAGGCTCTGGCCCTCGGAACTCTAGCTGTGGTGGTAGCTGTATTTCCTTCTACTGGTCGGATGGTTGCCTTCTATCGGGTCTTGGCTGCTAGGAAACCCCTGGGGTTCCGGTCACTGACGGATTTGACCTTTAACAGCGACTCCAAGCCTGGTCGGGGTCCGCAGGCCCTGCCTGTGTGTGCTGGCTTCACTTCGCTCCCCGGTTCAGTACTGGCGGGCCACCGCCCGACCCCGGTCCTACGGTTCCGCGTTGATTCGCCTCTCCTGCAGACGGCCACCACCGTCTGCCAACCTTGCTCTTAGTGCCCGGGCCACACACCCGGACACCGTGGGTTTACTCCTCCACTACTCTTCACTCCTCACACTTACACTTCCCTAACTGATCTGACTTCCTTTTCCCGCCTCCAGGACCGTGAACTCCTCAGTGGGTGGGGCCAACCACCTGGCTCCACCCCACCTGGTCGCCACACTTGAACCATAGGATGCACTTGGTCGCCCAAAATGCCTAAATAATCTCGGCTGTTAATTCTTCCATGAAGGGATATCATTGGCCCGGTTGATCTCCACGAAATAGCACCCCAGATCATCACAAAACCTCCGCCATGTTTTACGGTTGGGAGAAGGCAGTCTGGATGGAATGCTTCTTTCGGCTGTCTCCAAACGTATACTCGGCCGGAGGTCGGAAATAGGGTAAACGATGATTCGTCTGAGAATATCACATGTTTCCACTGCTTGAGGGACCAATTCTGGAGGTTTCTACACCACTCTAAACACTTGGACACATTTGTCATTGAGAGCAGTGGTTTTCTAATTGCAGCTCTTCCGTGGAATCCAGATTTGTGCAGCTAACGACGAACAGTTTTCATGGAAACTGGGTTCTGTAGGTGTTCATTGAGCTCATCAGTGATTTTTGGAGCCGTGGTGTTGCGATGCTCTCTCACAATTCACTTTAGAGTCCGACGGTTTCTCTCAGTCAATTTCGACTTTCGGCCGGACATGTTCTTTGGTGCGGATGTTTTTCTTTCTCTTTCAAATGCAGTCATTACTTTGGAGACAGTACCTCTTGACACGGCAAGCATTCGGGCACTTTCTTTTACACTAGCGCCTGCCACACGAGCACCAACAATTTTGCCTCTGAAAATCTGAGAGGTCTGCCATTGGTATCAGGTTCTCATCAATGTTCTTACAATTCTGCAAAACAAACAGTTAATTTACATACACATATCACATAACACAAATAATCAACTACAAAACATTAACATATGTCACGGTTTGCATGTTTATAACATGTTTGAAGATTATGATGCCAAGACGTTAGGTGTTTCCATTAAGATTATCTTACCCTTGTTAAAAAAAAAAGCCAGTTCATGCACAGAAAATAATTATCAGCATATATACAGTACAGGCATAAAATGAGGTACCTTATCTGGCCCCTATGTTGTATACTGCCTGTGATAGCCGCCCTTATTGGATGTGCATTTAAAAGTCCGAGCATCTGCGCCTGATGCCGTTAGGCTGCTTTCATACTTGCATCATTTTGCATCAGTTGCAATCCATTGTGTGACTGGTGCAACGGATGCGTTGCAGATAGTGCCACAACTGATGCGACTGATGCTGCAAAAAAAATTGATCCATTGCATCTTTTTTTCCCCAGAATTTACTCATCTGAGCATGCTCAGTTGGTAAATGATGGATCCGTCACAGGAATCCGTCCAGTGACGCATTCCAACGGATTCCAGTCAGTCATTCCACGACTGATCCATCGCGCAGTGGATGCAACGCAAGGCCATCACTGCATTCTGTTGTCCATGTAGCAATATGTATATGCTGTATGTCCCCTAGGGGCCTCTAGGGGTCTCTCTTCTTGTATGTGTTTACAAGCAAGTGGGAACTCGCTGGTACTGCAGACAGAGTGCAGGCAGCAGAGAGAGATGTTATGGCTGACACCACCACCTAATAAAGAGCCTGAAGATCTCCACTGAGTGTGATTCATGAGACACACAGCAAACAGAACATGGTGGCAGCTGGGCACAGAACCTTTATGTGACACACCTGCAAATCCTCAGAGCGTGTGTGTGAGACTGGGACTGTACAGAATATCATTGTAACTGTGAGTACAGATTTCCTGTCATTATACAAGATGGAGACTGGTCTGAAGCCCCCTCAGAAACTGGATGTCTCATCATGTAATCTATCCCAGACATGGAGACACTGGAAAGAGGAGATTACTCTGTATGTGGATCTGACAGTGGCCCCCAGTGATGACAAACGTAAAGTAAAGCTGTTTTATTACTTAATTGGGGAAAAAGGCAGAAAACTAGCCCAGACCTTACTGCCAGACACAGACCACCTCGTCCTAGCAGAGATTGTGGAGGCATTTGATAAGCACTGTGACCCCAAGAGAAATGAGACTGTGGAGAGATACAAGTTTTTCACAAGCCAGCAGGAGGATGGTGAAAATGTAGACAGATATGTGACAGAGCTGAGGACATTGGCTGCAACATGTTGGGGAAATCAGGGATAGCCTCATAAGAGACAGAATTGTATGTGGCATTATGGATACTCTCCTCAGAGAACGTTTACTCAGAGACGAAGAGCTGACCTTAGAGAGATCCATGCAAATCTGCAGGGCTGCAGAGCTGACAAAGCGCAGCCTGAAGATGATGGCAGTGATAATAATGATGATGATGAGGTACATGCAGTATCTATGAGAGGAAAGACAAGACCAAGCTCCCCTATAAGCACGATCCACTGCAAATATTGTGGTAAGAGACATGAGAGAGACAAGACCAAGTGTGCAGCATATGGCGAAACCTGCAGGTTATGTGGCAAGAAGAATCATTTCTCAGCTGTCTGCAGGCTGGGAACAAGCAAACAGCATGGACAGGTCCACACTGTGACACCAGACACTGACAGTGCAGAGGACATTACATGGCTACAGCTGCAACCTGCAACAGAGAATGTCAATGTAATCAGGCAGCCATAGTCAAGGATGCCAAGCAGCTCTATGCAACCTTCCTGTTGGATGAGAAGCCCATTAGATTTCAGCTGGATTGTGGAGCAAGCTGTAATGTAATTCCAAGTGCTCTGCTGAACAAGCAGGTTTCCATTGAGCCAACGGACAAGGTACTGGTGATGTACAACAAAAGTGTTCTGAAACCTATGGGGATATGTAAGCTCAAAATACGGAACCCATGTAACAGGAAAAGTTACAGAGCTGAATTTACCGTGCTGCATGGTGGGAACCATGTACCAATACTGGGAGGAAAAGCAGTGCAGGCAATGGACTTAATGAAAGTACAGTCTCAGAACATTATGTCTGTTGAGGTTTCCCAGGATATACCAAATCCCAAACTAAATGCAGAGCGCAATTTGGACTTTCAAAAAATAAAAATGGAGTATGCTGATTTAATTTGAAGGTGATGGATGTTTTGAAGGTAAATACAGGCTAGAAATTGATAAAACCGTGCAGCCTACCAGATTACCTACAAGAAGGGTGCCTGTAGCTTTAAAGGGAACCAAACATCAGGATTTTCGTGTATAAGCTGCAGCCAGTGCAGTACTGGCACTATCATGCACAGTGTGTACATACCATCAGGGGGCAGCTCGGGTGTTTAGGCAGTGAAATACAACTTTATAAAGTTTGAAATTTCGTGCACTTTTTGATTGACGTGTGCACCTCTGCAGATAATGTCCGGGCGGGTTATGCAGGAGTTCCCCGCCCCCCCCACCAGCTTGTTTCTCCCTCTCTCCTGATGTCCGGGCGGGTTATGCACGTGTTCCCCGCCCCCCCGCGCCGCCTGTTCCTCCCTCCCTCCCTCCCTCTGGCTGTATGTAAATATTCAAAGAAAACCACAGCCGCACCATGATTTACCAGATGAAATTATAGATAATAAACATCATAATATGTATAGAAAGGATCCTGGATGGGGACTGAGGATAAGTCGCAATAATTTACCAAGAAAAGAGAGAACAATACGACCAACATCCAAAGTGCAAAAAGTGAGATCTTTATTTATTTATTTATTTATGAACACATATCTGGGATATTCTGGATTCTATAATACATCCTGAGGGACATAATAGTAATCCTTCCCTCCCTTGTTACAACTTAGTCCAATTTTATGAATTTTATATTTCTAAATCTGTATACACAATCAAGGGTCTCCCATATGCACTAGAGATTGGAGTTATGTGATCTGTACATAGATGCATTTACAATTTGTGATATACTGTGCACATATAGTCAGTGTTTGTTGTCTGTGGCTTCACTTGTATTGTGCCGCCCTGCACCTACCCTCAATAAAGATCTCACTTTTTGCACTTTGGATGTTGGTCGTATTGTTCTCTCTTTTCTCTGTATGTAAATATCTAATCTTCAGAAACATGGCGCCGGAGTGGGCCTCTGCGCATAGCGCTTATCTCTGGTGCCATGTTTCTGAAGCCCCCGCATTACACAACTTTGTGTCTGAGAGGGTGGCGCCACAGCGATGTCACACCGGCTGGTGTGTTGGCCCGGTGTCCTGGGGCGGCACGATACAGGAGCAGCAGGTAATCGCGTCCTCCGGTCAGCTGTTCTGTCCTGTTCTAATCACGCGCGCTCCTACGGTCACAACGGGCTGTGAAGAAACGAGGGCGCATGCGCCGCCCTCTCAGACACCAAGTTGTGTAATGCGGGGGCTTCAGAAACATGGTGCTGGAGATAAGCGCTATGCGCAGAGGCCCACTCCGGCGCCATGTTTCTGAAGATTAGATATTTACATACAGCCAGAGGGAGGGAGGAACAGGCGGCGCGGGGGGGCGGGGAACACGTGCATAACCCGCCCGGACATCAGGAGAGAGGGAGGAACAGGCTGGTGGGGGGGCGGGGAACTCCTGCATAACCCGCCCGGACATTAACAGAGAGGTGCACACGTCAATCAAAAAGTGCACGAAATTTCAAACTTTATAAAGTTGGATTTCACTGACTAATCACCCGAGCTGCACCCTAATGGTATGTACACACTGTGCCTGACAGTGCCAGTACTGCACTGGCTGCAGCTTATACACGAAAATCCTGATGTTTGGTTCCCTTTAATGCAACCACTGAAAGTAGAGCTACAAGATTTACAGAATAGAGGCATTATAGAACCAGTCCAGAGGAGTACAGATTGGATCAGCAGTTTGGTCATAGTGCAGAAACCATCAGGCAAGTTAAGAATATGCATTGATCCGAAACCACTCAACAAGGCGCTGAAAAGAAATCATTTCCCGATGCCAACATTGGATGATGTTCTCCCAGATCTATCAAAGGCTAAAACATTTTCTGTATGTGATGTCAAAAATGGATTCTGGCATGTGGAACTGACTGAAGAATCAAGTTTATTGACAACATTTTCTTCACCATTTGGACGCTATAAATGGCTGAGACTGCCCATGGGACTAAAACCTGCTCCGGAGATGTTCCAGCAGAAATTGATGCAGGCTTTGGAAGGACTTCCTGGAGTAAAAACAATAGCAGATGATATCCTTATAGTGGGAGAAGGCGAAGATATGGAATCTGCAATCAAGGATCATGATCAGAAGATGATACAATTTTTGGACCGATGTAGAGCAAAACAAATAAAGCTGAACGTGGACAAATTCAAACTGAAAATGACAGAAGTTGCATATATTGGACATCTTCTGACCTCAAATGGTGTAAAAGTGGATCCAGAAAAGGTGAGAGCAATTCAAGATTTGCCAACCCCAACTGATGTGTGTGGAGTACAGTGATTTCTGGGCATGGTAAATTATCTCTCCAAGTTTTGCAAGCATCTGTCAGATATGTGTGAGCCACTGAGACAGCTAACCCACAAAGATGTGCTCTGGGAATGGACAGAAAACTAGGAAACTGCTTTCCGGTCAGTAAAGAAGGCTATTGCAGATGCAGCAACCCTGAAGTATTTCGACCCAGATCGAGAAGTGGTGGTACAATGTGATGCTTCAGAAAAAGGCCTTGGAGCTACACTAATGCAGAACAAACAGCCAATCACGTTTGCAAGCAGAGCCCTAACAACAGAGCAGGGATATGCTCAGATTGAGAAGGAGTTACTGGCTGTGGTATTTGGGATGAAGAAGTTTCACCAGTACACCTATGGTCGACGAGTAACAGTGCAATCTGATCACAAGCCATTGGAGAGCATTACAAAGAAACCACTACTAAATGCCCCAAAGAGACTACAGCGCATGCTGTTACAACTTCAGAAATACGATTTTGACATCTGTTACTGTCCAGGAAGAGACTTACTGATTGCAGATACTCTAAGCAGAGCATACCTACCTGTCACAAATGATGAGGAGAATGAAATTGCAACCATCAATATGTGTAACTATCTGGCGGTGTCAAAAGACAAGTTTAAGCAAATATAGACTTGTACAGAGAAGAATAAAATACTCCAGATCTTAAAGACTGTCATCTTGCAGGGCTGGCCAAAATACAAGCAGCATGCACCTAGGGAAGTTTCTCCATTCTTCCACATAAGAGATGAACTGTCAGTGCAGTAAGCAATCATCTTTAAAGGGGACAGAGCTGTTATACCAGAAGCACTCAGGAGAGACATACTGGAAACACTGCACTCTTCGCACTTAGGCAGGGAAGGATGTCTACGGCGAGCAAGACAATCTATTTATTGGCCAGGAATGAATGACCACATTAAAAACTATATAGCACAATGTGAAATATGTGCATCCTGCAGTGATAAGCAACAAAAGGAGACATTGCAACCTCATGAAATTCCACAGAGGCCTTGGTCAAAAGTTGGAACAGATGTGTTCACATGGAATGACAAAGAATACCTGATTACAGTGGACTATTTATCTAACTTTTGGGAGATTGATTTGTCACAGGACACAAGGGCGAGAACAGTGATTAAAAAACTCAAGGCCCATTTTGCCAGGTATGGCATTCCAGATATCGTGTTCTCTGACAATGCTGCTCAGTTTACTTCAGAAGAGTTTAAAACTTTCAGCAAAAGATGGGAATTTGAACACCAGACGTCTTCTCCAAGATATCCACAGAGTAATGGCAAAGCAGAGTCCGCAGTAAAAACGGCCAAAAGACTCCTTTAAAAAAGCAAAACAGGCAGGTACTAATGTATATCTGTCAATACTGGATCATAGAAACACACCCACCCAAGGCATAGACAGCAGTCCGGCACAGAGGCTCATGAGTAGACGTACAAAGACACTCATACCAACCGCTAGTCATCTGTTAAAGCCAAAGTTGGTGGGAAACATCAAAGCTCAACTAAAGAAAAATCAAGATAGGCAAGCTTTCTATTACAATAAATCTGCAAAGGATCTGCCAGATCTCCAGAGGAATGACAACATACGGCTGCAGCCAAGCAGCAAATACGACAAACACTGGCAAAAGGCAAAGGTTGTCCAGAAACTAGGACCTCGGTCCTACGAAATTGTAACAGAAGACGGAAGAAGCCTAAGGGGAAATCAGAGATATCTGAGGAGAACACAAGAACAAGATGATTCATGGCCTTTTGAACAATATCCTGATACCCAAGATAATGAGGCAGCAAGTCGAAGCCAAGTACCAACAGTGACTGCTCACCATCAGGGTGAGACTGTTAACCAGAGACAGGCAATATCAGAAGGCACATTACCAGAATCAGAACAACTACCAGAGGTGGACATTGACTCTTCTTATGTTACTAGGGCGGGCAGAAAGCCTGCGCACCTCAAGGATTATATCTAACTGTATATATTGTAATTCTCTTTTACTTGGTCAGATTAACTTGTGTTTATTAAGTTTTATTGTTATTCTTGTTTAAAGAGAAAGGATGTAGCAATATGTATATGCTGTATGTCCCCTAGGGGCCTCTAGGGGTCTCTCTTCTTGTATGTGTTTACAAGCAAGTGGGAACTCGCTGGTACTGCAGACAGAGTGCAGGCAGCAGAGAGAGATGTTATGGCTGACACCACCACCTAATAAAGAGCCTGAAGATCTCCACTGAGTGTGATTCATGAGAGACACAACAACAGAACAGTCCATACAAGTCTATGGGGAAAAAAACGGAATCCTGCTAAATATTTTGCAGGATACCGTATTTCCTCAAGGCGATGGATTGCAACTGATGCAAAACGATGCAAGTCTGAAAGCAGCCTTAGCCCGCACACTCAGCGTGCAGCATGGGTGACACGGCGCCAGGTATTTTCTTTTGCTGATCTTCTTGGATTGAATCGCACATGGTTTGAATTTGCAGGGGACTCAAGAAATTTGACGTGATTTTGATCCACTGTGGATTGAGCCGCTCGTCTATAGTTAAAGGGAACCTGTTAGCAGAAATTTCGCCCAAAACCTAAAAGATTCCCCCTCTGCAGCTCCTGGGCTGCATTCTAGAAAGGTCCCTGTTATTATTGTGCCCCCTGTGAGACCAAAATAAAGACTTTATAAAGTGGTACCTTTTTGTATTCAGATAGTGTAAATGTGACACGGGGGCGGGCTTTCTGGCGTCCGTTATTCTGCCTCCTGGTCCTGTATGCCGCCCCCATCGCTCCTTTCCATAGCTGATGCACCGCCCACTGCTCCAGCCATCCCCGCGCATGCCCAGTGCCAGTCTCACAGGACTGAGCAGTGTGACCGCTGGTGACGTGTGCGCAGGCAAGTGATTATGGGCGGCGCTGTGATTGTTATCAGCAAGTACCCGCCCATAATCTCGTGAGCGCGCAAACCTCACCAGCGGTCACACTGTGCTCAGGGTAGTGCTAGACTGTATGGGCTGCTTCCAGGGATGACGTCCCTTTTGTCACGTGATAGTATTTTGAACACGCCCCTATCACGTGACAAAAGGGACGTCATCCCTGGAAGCAGCCCATACAGTCTAGCACTACCCTGAGCACAGTGTGACCGCCGGTGACGTTTGCGCGCTCACGAGATTATGGGCGGGTACTTGCTGATAACAATCACAGCCCCGCCCATAATCACTTGCCTGCGCACACGTCACCAGCGGTCACACTGCTCAGTCCCGTGAGACTGGCACTGGGCATGCGCGGGGATGGCTGGAGCAGTGGGCGGTGCATCAGCTATGGAAAGGAGAGATGGGGGCAGCATACAGGACCAGGAGGCAGAATAGCGGACGCCAGAGAGCCCGCCCCCGTGTCACATTTACAGGATCTGAACACAAAAAGGTACCACTTTATAAAGTCTTTATTTTGGTCTCACATGGGGCTTAATAATAACAGGGACCTTTCTAGAATGCAGCCCAGGAGCTGCAGAGGGGGAATCTTTTAGGTTTTGGGCAAAATTTCTGCTGACAGGTTCCCTTTAATATGATTTTTCACAATGGATGCTACAGTTGATTTCTTATGCAGAGTGCAGTTCAGTCACTTGGACCAGCAGAGGGCAGTGCAGCTTCAGCACAAGATCCTAATATAGAACTATTTGGGCTCACAGGCGAAATTTAGGATATAAAATGTGAAAAATATATTTCTACTTGTAGAAAATAAAAACACATAATCCATGAAAGCTGATTATATTGTGGGGACACGTTTGCTCACTTGATGCTCACCGGAGTTGTAAGGACGTTTTTCTATCATCATTCTTCTTCGAATGATGTGAAATGGGATAACAATGTCCTTATGTACTGATGGCTGGAAATAATATTTTTTTATTCAACCTTTGGCCAATTTCATTTGTAAAAGTATATAGTAAGTATGTATATTATGGGCCATACTGTATTAGTATGTCATATCGGTAATACTAATGGGACATCCATTAGAACTTACATGACATACCCCTTTCAAATATGGATGCAGTATGGATGATATCTAGATGAATGTGTATTTTAACACTTTTGTTTGCCGTTTTTATCTTCTCTTGGGCAGGTACTGTGCACATGGACAGGGTCATACACAATATCCGATAAAAGACGATTAAATAATGGTAAGCTCCATTTGACATAAATATGTCTGTTCACTCATTGGTGACAGTATTTGGATGGGGGACTACAACCATGCTGCCCCAAGGGCATCACTGAGCCCTGTGTCCAGGGTGAGTACGTGTGGAATGTGCACCGTCGGTGGAACCGTGTGCAGCGGTCCCTGGTGAGCAGCATTGTATGGGTATATGGGCGTTGGATGTGTTTGTGTTATATAAAGTGTTCCTGGCTTTACCAGCTGGGCTGTCTCAGGAAGGATATGACTGTGAATGTTGTATTTGTGTGTAACATTCAGCACTCACATATCACAGGGTATAAGTGTGTCTACATTGTGCGTCCGGTCCGCACTACAGAGGAACTCACTTGTGTGTCTTATACGATAGGAAAGAAGACCGGCTATGGAAACAGTACTTTATACACCGTGGGAAAGATCAGTCCAAAAGTAAGACTTCAGGGGTTTCCAAACTATCATAATGCAGTACATAGTCAATACACATACTGTATGTAAGTGATAAATAAAATGAGGGAGTTTTTGAAGTTGCTTCCTATAGCTGCAAGAACCCGACAACCTGAGTTCTATCGATTGGCCTGCAAGACAAGCAGAAGAATTGGAAAGTCTCCCGCAAGTCCTTTAAGATCACTGTAATATAGCAGTGATGTGTATATATATATATATATATAATTGCCTTATTCTGTCTGTCTGTCTGGCTGTCTTGCTCCAAAATTGTGTCACCGTGACATTGTGTCACCGTGACAGTGTCGTTACAGTAACAACTGTCGGATTGGCCGCTGGGCTCGGCCTGGCCCCGCCCCCCCCACGGATTGGCCGCTCGCCTTGGCCTGGCCCCGCCCCCCCGCATGGATTAGCCGCTCGCCCCGGCCCTCCGCACGCATAGCCCGCGCCAGCGTACACCAGCTCCTGGTACACATGTGCAGGGAGCCGGCATACGCTGACGCCTCGCCCGCTCGACCCCGCCACAGGTTTGCACACTCGGCCCCGCCCCCGGCGGACATAACCTTGCGATGCTGGGATCGTGACGGAGCCAGTGTACGCTGGTAACCATGATACACATCACGTAACTATAGGAAGCGCTTCCCTTAGTTACGCGATGTGTATCATGGTTACCAGCGTATACCGGCTCCCGGTACATATGTGCAGGGAGCCGGCATACGCTGGCGCCTCGCCCGCTCAGCCCCGCCCCGGCACACGTTGCCACGCTCGGACCCGCCCCCGGCGGCCCCAGCATGGGGGGATGGAGCACGATGGGGGGTGTGCAGCATGGAGGATGGAGCATGATAGGGGGTGTGCAGCATGGAGGATGGAGCACGATGGGGGGTGCGCAGCATGGGAGATGTAGCACAATGGGGGGTGCGCAGCATGGGGGATGGAGCACGATGGGGGGTGTGCAGCATGGGAGATGGAGCACGATGGGGGCTGCGCAGCATGGGGGATGGAGCACGATGGGGGGTGCGCAGCATGGAGGATGGAGCACAATGGGGGGTGTGCAGCATGGAGGATGGAGCACGATGGGGGGTGTGCAGCATGGGTGATGGAGCACGATGGGGGGTGCGCAGCATGGGGGATGGAGCACGATAGGGGGTGTGCAGCATGGGGGTTGGAGTACAATAGGGGGTGCGCAGCATGGGGGATGGAGCACGATGGAGGGTGCGCAGCAAGGGGGATGAAGCACGATAGGGGGTGCGCAGCATGGGGGATGGAGCACGATGGGGGTGCGCAGCATGGGGGTTGGAGTACAATAGGGGGTGCGCAGCATGGGGGATGGAGCACGATGGGGGGTGCGCAGCATGGGGGTTGGAGTACAATAGGGGGTGCGCAGCATGGGGGATGGAGCACGATGGGGGGTGCGCAGCATGGGGGATGAAGCACGATAGGGGGTGCGCAGCAGGGGGGATGGAGCACGATGGGGGTGCGCAGCATGGGGGATGGAACACGATGGAAGGTGCGCAGCATGGGGGATGGAGCACGATGAGGGGTGCGCAGCATGGGGGATGGAGCACGATGGGGGGTGCGCAGCATGGAGGATGGAGCACAATGGGGGTGTGCTGCATGGGGGATGGAGCACGATGAGAGGTGCGCAGCATGGGGGATGGAGCACGATGGGGGTGCGCAGCATGGAGGATGGAGCACAATGGGGGTGTGCAGCATGTCGGATGGAGAACAATGGGGGGTGCGCAGCGTGTCGGATGGAGCACGATGGGGGGTGCGCAGCATGGGGGATGGAGCATGATGGGGGTGCGCAGCATGGGGGATGGAGCATGATGGGGGTGCGCAGCATGGGGGATGAAGCACGATGGGGATGCGCAGCATGGGGGAGGGAGCACGATGGGGGGTGCGCAGCATGGGGGATGAAGCACGATGAGCGGTACGCAGCATGGGGGATGGAGCACGATGAGGGGTGCGCAGCATGGGGGATGGAGCACGATGGGGGGTGCGCAGCATGGAGGATGGAGCACAATGGGGGTGTGCTGCATGGGGGATGGAGCACGATGATAGGTGCGCAGCATGGGGGATGGAGCACGATGGGGGTGCGCAGCATGGAGGATGGAGCACAATGGGGGGTGTGCAGCATGTCGGATGGAGCACAATGGGGGGTGCGCAGCATGTCGGATGGAGCACGATGGGGGGTGCGCAGCATGGGGGATGGAGCATGATGGGGGGTGCGCAGCATGGGGGATGGAGCATGATGGGGGTGCGCAGCATGGGGGATGGAGCACGATGGGGATGCGCAGCATGGGGGAGGGAGCACGATGGGGGGTGCGCAGCATGGGGGATGGAGCACGATGGGGATGCACACCTCCCCCCAAAAAACACACACACCGCCACACGCACACCGCACAACACACCACACACACACTGGGAACCACAAACACCGCCCTATACAGACACCCACACACACACACACAGACAACGCCGCACACACACAATACCCAACACACAAACACCGCGGCATACATAAATATATGCACATACCGCGCAACACACACTGCACAAAACATACCTCCCCCAAAACACACACACGCACTCCACACCCACACAAACCGCGCAACACACACAGCACCACACACACAGAACGCTGCAGACACACAGCGCTCCACAAACAACGCAACACACATACAACACCTCTCTCACACCCCCCCCCCACCCAGACAACACCCAGAACATTTACAGCGCCCTACACAAACACTTGGTAACTACACACAACAACATATATATATATATATATATATATATATATATATATATATATACATATATATATACATATATATATATATATATATATATATATATATATATAGAACAAAAATCATACAATAACTAGAATCGGGCCACCTTCTAGTATATATATATATATATATATATATATATATATATATATATATAAAAATATAAATACATATGTGTATATATATGTGTGTATATATATATATATATATGTACTGTATATGTGTACAACATTATATATATATATAATATATATATATATATATATATATATATATATATATATATATATATATATATATATATATATATATATATATATATATATATATATATATATATATGTATACACACACAAAACAAGAATGCCGCAGAGACACCATTACATGTTTCTCAACACTGGCAGGAAACTAGCCAGGCCTTTCACCGGGAAGGAACAACCATGGGAAAGGCAGCCTCCAGTCAAGGAAACTGCCTATACCAAAACATGGTATCCATCCACAGACAGCTGTTTCTGGGTATTTGCCCCTCATCAGTGTGGAGTAGGAAACTGGCTAGTGGGAGCAATGCCTAGTAGAAGATTACATAGGTAAGGATGGTTGACCTCGGGGAGTTCAACATCCAACACCGCGGAGACACCATCACGTGTTTCTCAACACAGTGACACTAGAACAAGGCCCCCTGGCATTGCTCCCACTAGCCAATTTCCTACTCCACACTGATGAGGGGCAAATACCCCGAAACAGCTGTCTGTGTATGGATGCCATGTTTGGCATAGGTGGTCTCCTTGACTGGAGGCTGCCCTTCCCGTGGTTGTTCCTGCCCGGTGAAAGACCGGGCTAGTTTCCTGCCAGCGTTGAGAAACATGTGATGGTGTCTCCGCCGCGGCATTCTTGTTTTGCATATTTTCCCAGTGTCACTGCGTTGAGAAACACGTGATGGTGTCTCCACGGTGTGGGATGTTGATCTCTCAGAGGTCAACCATCCTTACCTATGTGTGTGTATATATATATATATATATATATATATATATATACTGTCACCTTCAATAATCTGTTTGGAAAGTTAGTTAAACAGATTCTGTCACCAGATTTTTGTTACCCTCACCTGAAAACAGCATGGTGTAAAGGGCAGAGACCCTGATTCCAAAGAAGTATCACTTAATAGGCTGTTTGCTGTAGTTTTGACACAAACACTGTTTTATCTGCTGTAAATCTGCATATAAAGCTGCCAATCAGTGGTGGGGTGGGGTATATGGAGAACTACTTGCAGCTGGTTTACCAGTCCTGTAATGATAATTTCCAGCTGATAAATCTGTGATTTTATCAAAGCTACAGCAAGCAGCTCTGTAAGTGGCACATCGCTGGAATCAGGTTCTGTGTCACTATATCATGCAGCTCTAAGATTAGTGCAGGTAAAACCTGTTGATGATTTTAGGATTACTCCTGTGTGGTTTTAACTCATAGTTTGGCTAGGGCCCCACTTTGCTTTTTACCTGCTTTTTCCTGCTTTTTCAACTGCAGCGTTTAATGCCAAAATGGATGTGTTCTGCTTTTCAAGCTTAGTCTATGGGCGGCTTTGCACGTTGCGACATCGCACGTGTGATGTTGGTGGGGTCAAATCAAAAGTGACGCACATCCGGCGTCACTTTCGACATCTTACTGTGTAAATCCTAGATGATACGATGAACGAGCGCAAAAACGTCATTATCGTATCATCGTTGCATTCACCGACATTTCCATAATGCCGGTGCCGCGACAGGTACGATGTTGTTCCTCGTTCCTGCATCAGCACACATCGCTGTGTGTGAAGCCGCAGGAGCGAGGAACATCTCCTTACCTGCCGCCGCTGGCTATGCGGAAGGAAGGAGGTGGGCGGGATGTTTACATCCTGCTCATCTCCGCCCCTCCGCCGCTATTGGCCACCTGCCGTGTGACGTCGCTATGATGCCGCACGACCCGCCCCCTTAGGAAGGAGGCGGGTCGCCGGCTAGAGCGACGGTCGCAGGGCAGGTGAGTGCATCTGAAGCTGGCGTAGCGATAATTTTCGCTACGCCAGCTATCACACGATATCGTACCTGCGATGGGGCGGGGACTATCGCGTGCGACATCGCAGCATCGGCTTGCGATGTCGCAACGTGCAAAGCCCGCCTAAGGGAATTTGGGTTTCTCAACCCCATTATGCAGTTCAAACTGCTGCCTTTTTGTGGCAGACATTTGGGCAAAAACTCAGCTTTGCAGTGCAAAACCCAAATGGCAAAAACAATTGACATGTGAATTGTTTTTGCCATTTGGGTTTTGCACTGCAAAGCTGAGTTTGTGCCCAAATTTCTGCCACAAAAAGGCTGCAGTTTGAACTGCATAGTGCGGACAAGAAACCCAAATTCCCATAGACTATGCTTGAAAAGCAGAACACATCCATTTTGGCATTAAACGCTGCAGTTGAAAAAGCAGCAAAAAAGCAGGTAAAAAGCAGGTAAAAAGCAGGTAAAAAGCAAAGTGGGGTCTTAGCCTTACATACTTACATAGGTTGAAAAAAGACCTAGGTCCATCTAGTTGAACCTTCCTCCACCGATTCTACATTTTGTCCCTTAAGCCTGCTTTACACGCTGCAATTTCGCATACGATCTTGTATGCGATATGCAACGCCCCCATCGTATGTGTGGCACGTTCAATTTGTTGAACATGCCGCACAGACGAGTAACCCCCCTGTCACATGTACTTACCCGTCCATACGACCTCGATGTGGGCGGCGAACGTCCACTTCCTGGAGTGGGAGGGACGTTCGGCGTCACGCGGCAGCCGGCCAATAGAAGCGGAGGGGCGGAGCTGAGCGGGATGTAAACATCCCGCCCACCTCCTACCTTCCGCATTGTGGGCCGGGAGCCACAGGACGTAGGTAAGATCTGTTCATCGTTCCCGGGGTGTCACACACTGCAATGTGTGCTACCCCGGGTACGATGAACAATCTGACGTGCAATTCTAGAGAAAGGTACGATGTGTATGCGATGAACGGTTTAACGTTCAATCACAATCGCACGTACCTGTCACACACTGCAATGTAACTTACAATGCCGGATGTGCGTCACTTACGACGTGACCCCGCCGACACATTGTAAGATATACTGCAAGGAGTTTGTATGTTCTCCCTGTGTTTGCGTGGGTTTCCTCCGGGTACTCCGGTTTCCTCCCACACGCCAAAGACATACTGATAGGGACTCTAGATTGTGAGCCCCAATGGGGACAGTGTTGCCAATGTATGTAAAGCGCTGTGGAATTAATAGCGCTATATAAATGAATAAAATTATTATTATTATTATTATATATTGCAGTGTGTAAAGCGGGCTTAAGTCATTTATAACCAACAATGTTGTGTGTACTGAGGAAATCATCCAGCCCTGATATAAAAGCTGTTATAGTATCTGCCATTACTACCTCTTGTGGTAGGTCGTTCCACAGTCTGACTGCTCTAAAGGCTACTTTACACACTGCGATATCGGTCCCGATATCGCTAGTGTGCGTACCCGCCCCCATCTATTGCGCGACACGGGCATATCGCTGCCCGTGGCGCACAACATCGCCCAGAGCCGTCACACATACTTACCTGTCCGGCGACGTCGCTGTGACCGGCGAACCGCCTCCTTTCTAAGGGGGCGGTCCGTGCGGCGTCACAGCGACGTCACTGAACCGCCGCCCAATCGCAGCGGAGGGGCGGAGATGAGCGGGACGTAACATCCCGCCCACCTCCTTCCTTCCGCATAGCGGCCGGGAGGCAGGTAGGGAGACGTTCCTCGCTCCTGCAGCGTCACACGCAGCGATGTGTGATGCCGCAGGAACGAGGAACAACCTCGTTACTGCTGAAGTAACGATAATTGGGAATGGACCCCCGTGTCGCCGATTAGCGATTTTTCACTGTTTTGCAACGATGCAAAATCGCTAATCGATGTCACACGCAACGGCATCGCTAATGCGGCCGGATGTGCGTCACGAATTCCGTGACCCCAACGACTCCGCATTAGCGATGTCGTAGCGTGTAAAGCCCGCTTAACTGTAAAGAACCTTTCCCTATTTAGCTGCCGGAATCGCTTTTCTTCCACTCGCAGTGAGTGTCCCCTGGTCCGTAGTATTGTCTTTAGAAGGAATAAGGCTGCTTTCACACTACGTTTTTTTAACATCCGTCATTAACGTTTTTTTAACGCAAAAACGGATCCAGTGCAAATGCGTTTTCATTTCAATGCATTTGCAATGGACTCACGTCAACATGCGTTCACATGCGTTTGGGTGCGTTATAGTGAGGATCCAGCGACTTGCAGTTTTTTAACTTATTTCAAAAACGCTACTTGTAGCGTTTTTGAGCTGCGTCCAAATACTGCAAATTGCTGGATCCTGACTAAACAGCACGCAAACGCATGTGAACGCTGGCATGCTGATAGACAGGATCCTGCTTGCTCTACTGAGCATGCCCAGAAACCAGCCTCGGGTGATCAGTCTCTCTCTCCACCTCCCTCCCTCTCTCTCCCTCCCTCCCCCTTCCTCCCTCTCTCTCTCCACCTCCCTGCCTCCCCCTCCCTCTCTCTCCACTCTCCCCTGCCTGAGAGCGGAGGACGCTCGTAACCAAGGTAAACATCGGGTAACCGCGGTCTTAGTTCCCCGATGTTTACGTTGGTAACGTGTGCAGGGAGCCAGCTCTTAGCAGCTGCAGACGCTGGTAACCAATGTAAATATCGCGTATCCAAGCAAGTTACCCGATGCTTACCTTGGTTACGAGCCTCCACAGCTGTTAGATGCCGGCTCCCAGTCTGGCACATTCAATTCCCCTCACTCCCGATCACATGACTCCAATGCCCGCCCATAATCTTAAAGTGACAGGATCCTGCAAAATAACACATGCGTTTGCATGCGTTTTTTTGCTGTAAAAGCAGGATCCGCTTTTGCAGCAAAAAAACGTTCATGACGCATGTTAAAAAAACGTAGTGTGAAAGCAGCCTAAGTCATGTGCCAATCATTTATATTGACCACACATGTATTTATACCTGTCATCATATGGGAGCCTTCCATTCCTTGTAGTAGTCTAGTTGCTGCCTTTGAACTGACTCTCACTTCTGAATGTCCTTTTTTAAAATATGAAGCCCAAAACTGGATCCCATATTCCAGATGTGGCCTTACAAGTGATTTATAGAGGGGTAACAATACGTTGGGATCACGGGATCTAATCTCTCTTTTTATACACCCTAAAATCTTGTTTGCTTTAGCAGCTGCTGCCTGACATTGAGTGCTGCTGCTCAGCTTATTTGTAATGAGAATACCCAAGTCCTTCTCCTGTTCTGTAGTCCCGAGTTTACTTCCATTCAGCCCCGGGCACTTTCCGTTTTTGCGTTTTTGTTTTTTGCTCCCCTTCTTCCGAGAGTCGTACCTTTTTTATTTTTCTGTCAATCTTGCCATATGAGAGCTTGTTTTTTGCGGGATGAGTTGTAATTTTAAATGAATCCATAAGTTTTACCATATAGTGTACTGGAAAATGGTAAAAAAAATCCAAGTGCGGACAAATTGCAAAAAAAGTGTGATCATACAATAGTTTTTGGGATATTTTATTCACAGTGTTCACTATATGGTAAAACTGATGTATCTATGTGATGCCTGAGGTCGGTGTAAGTTTGTAGACACCAAACATGAATAGGTTTACTTGTATTTAAGGGGTTAAAAAAAATTCACAAGCTTGTCCAAAAAAAGTGGTGCACGTTTTATGCCATTTTCCAAAACCCGTAGCGTTCTCATTTTTCAGGATCTATGGCTTAGTTATGGCTTATTTTTTGCGTCTCAACCTGACGTTTTTAATGGTACCATTTTTGCGCAGATGCTACGTTTTGATCGCCTGTTATGCCATTTTGCGCAAAATTTGTGGTAACCAAAAAAACGTAATTTTGGCGTTTGGAATTTTTTTGCCGATACGCCGTTTACTGATCAGATTAATTGATTTTATATTTTGAGAGATTGGGCATTTCTGAACGCGGCGATAACAAATTTGTGTATATTTTTTATTTTTTTAACCCTTTAATTTTCAATGGGGCGAAAGGGGGGTGATTTGAACTTTTATTTTTTTTTATTTTTTTTAATTTTTGAAAACTTTTTTTTTTTATTTTACTACTCCCCCTAGGGGGCTATAGCGATCAGCAATCCGATCGCTCTGCCCTATCTGCAGATCACAGCTACAGAGCTGAGAACTGCAGATTTGGTGCTTTACTTTCAATGCCGGCTGTATTCCGGCATTGAGAGGAAGTGACTCATGTTAGCTACAGGCGTCATCACATGACCCTGTGCTACCATGGCAACTACCGGAAGTCACGTGATCACTCACGTGACTTCCGGTGGGGGTGGCGGTAAGTAAAAATCGTGACCGCGCGTATATACATCTCGCTGCCAGACTTTGTCAGCGAGATGTAAGGGGTTAATGTTACGGGTGGAATGCGATTCCACTCGTAACATGCAGGCACACATGTCAGCTGTTGAAAACAGCTGATATGTGCGCCGATCGCCGCATCCTGCCCGCGGCAGGGGGCGGGGCTTAGCGGCACACGCTCCATGACGGAAAGATCCATCAAAGGTCGTTAAGGGGTTAATGTATGCGCAGTTATAGGATTACTCCTTCCTAGGTGCATTACTTTACATTTATCAACATTAAATCTCATTTGCCCATCTGCCCATTCTGACATCTTATCCAGATCTTTTTGTAATATTTAAACTCCTTCTGGCCTTTCCTGTGTAAAGTAATTAGTTAATAGTGATATTCTACATGTACAATTAGCCTAATCAGGCTATTACACTCACAGGCTGACCATGTACTGTGTCAGGAATTCGAAGTAATAAACTCCTTGCCACTAAAGTTACTCATCACAACACACATAGTGTCTGCAGGAGATTGCCAGGGAACCCCCTGACATAATGAATGTGATCTTTGGTATATAGTATCTTCTTCTAGAGGCCATTATCTCTCCCTACTCCTCCACACACAGGAGAGCACGATCCACCAAGTGCTCCTGTGTTCTCTATGAGAACCGATGTCAGATTACTTTGACTTATCTCCGAGAGAACCAAAAGATTGTAAGTCTGAAATCAGACATGGCAGATCCTTCTCTCCCCCCAATTTCACGTTCCAGGGGAGTTAGAAACACCCATATACATTAGACGGACTGCCAATTCTGTTGATATTTGGCAAGTTTGGCCTGTGTTATACAAGTGTGGATTGGAACCTTAATTTTGTCCAGACAATACTCACTTTTTAGTAGAGACCATGACATTCCTTTTGCTTATGGTGTCCATGTCCATGATGTGTAATTTTACTTAGAATCCAACATACTATTTTGCATATAATATAGGCTTCAGTCGCCACAGTGCATTGCATTTCATTTAAAGTGCAATGCTTGGACTCGGGTGATGAAGGAGTTAATCACTGGTGTTGTTTTTTTCACTTACAAAACATCTAGCTATGAGTCACAACTTACACAGGAAACTAGATAGTCTGGGAAATTCCAGGTTACCAGGGCAACAGCCACTAAGAGTCATCCCAAGGGTGGGGGCTGCCAGAGGAAGTGAGCAAACACAAACAGTTTCTAGTCAGTTCAGTCTGGGATTAGGAGTGAGCAGAGAGCCTTAAGAGAGGAAGGAGAGCAAGGCTGGTCCTGGGAACGGGAGACTGGAGGACTTAGTCCCAGGACCAGGGGCCAAGACACCACACTGAGTCTACAGGAATGAGACTGGAATAGGGCGAGAGGTGACAGGTGGAGATGGTGAGACAGAGGAGACATGGTATCTGAGGTTGAGCCCAACCGTTCCCACAGACCCAGTGCATTCGAGGTGCAGAGCCCTCGGTTGGGGAAACCTTCATGGACTCTAACAAATCTGCAGGGGATGGGGATTTCATGTCCCATTGCCCACCAACCACTTTCCCGGAGCATTGTGACATATAGGATCCGGGGTCGGGTTTACAGCCAGGCCCCACGGCTAGGACACGCGTCACCTGCACACGGGACAGGACACTTAACATGAACAGCGGGGTCCCCAAGTTGCTTCAGGCCACGGGGAGCCGCGAATCAGTGCAAGGAGGAAGGTCTCACACATTTCCACAGACACCGGTGATTGCCTCAGATTCACCCGGGACCAGCTGGAGTCCATCCATGGCGGCAGAAAGCAGCACCTCCAGGGAGCTTTAAGAACTGTGAGTAAAAGGAACTTTGAACTGCAGCCCCGGTGTTGTCCTTGTCATTGCTGGCGCCACCGCCCTACGCTTCGGCGCCATCAGCCGTCCCCATCACCCTCATCCTCCCTGGGGTTCGCTTCATCACCTGTGGGGAGCTGGACTATCTGGGCTGCGTTAACATCAGCCCCAGAGGAGAGCAACATTTCGCAGTTGCGGCTGATCTCTGGCCGCACACCATGGGTGGTGCTGCAAAGCATCACCCATTCCCATCCAACACCGCTCCTGGGAGAGGAAAAGTCACAAGAAGGGTCGATGGCGGAGGAGGCCGAGACCCCAGTCACCGCTGCAACCAGTGACACACTTCCCAGGGACCCGTCACCCTCCTTCCATCCCCCTTTACACAGGACATCTGTTTTTTTTTACATGTAGCCGACCTGGCCACGGAGCCGGGTCAGGCCAGTCACAGCAACCCCACAAAAACCACTGGCCTGGTGACGAGTACCCCCTGAGGCCCCATGGGGCGCTATACTATTACTGTAACATTTCAGTCTTTAGTGGACCTTATTCAGACAGTTGGAATATATATATATATTATATGTGCTGCCCCCATGCCTGTAGCAGCCGAGCTGCTCGGATCCAGACCCGCTGTGTGGCTCAAGGGATCTTCCGGACCCGGGGGTCACGCGGACACGCCAAATGAAAAGGTGGACGTAGTTGTGACGCCACCCACGGTGTGTGATGAAGTGGGACACCACCGCTGTGGTGCGGGATACCCGAGGAAGGTGTGATGGCAGCTGGATGTTAACCCCTCCGTGGGTAGGGATGGCTGCCCCGGGACCCGATGGCTTGGTGCAAGGGATGGCGATGGCAGGGGCCTGCGCGCCCAGACGTACCAGGGGATGTTTGGTTACTCACAGTTGAATAAATCACATGAGTCTTTTGGTAAATCAAGGTGCTGGTGGCCGGCCGCCGCGGCCGGTTGTACCCACCCGAGCTGGTGGTCGCCGTCTTTTCCCTCTGCACTGTGTTTGCTTGTCTTAGACTTCCCGGTATGGAACACGGGAGTCTGCTTCCAGCTTGTTGTGTACCTGAGGAACCGTGCCCGCTGACACTGACCCGTGGGATCTACCGGGCCCTGACGGTTGCCCTATCCCTCTCTGTGGTTGGTTGTCTGCTTTTGGGACTTTGGTTGCGACAGGACCTATAATTTTGCCCTCAATCGCTTGATTAGCTAGGCCGTTGGTTCCGGTCCTGGCTTCAGGGTCCGAGTACCCCCTCTGTGCACGGTTTCCGGTCGGGTCTCCGGTGTCGGTACCGGCGGGCTCCAACCCTGTCCCGGTCCACCTCGGATCTGCCGAGCCATCTTCCCGTCTCCTGCTGACGGAGCCCACCATCTGCCACCTATCCATTTGCCGTGACATTGGCAGGGGTGGCTCAAAGAATTGATCAATTATTTGCTAAAAATCTCATTTTTTTTTATTATAGTACAGTTGGAATAAATCTGTGAATTTGCACTTTTTATATGATGCATGCCAATTTCAGATTGTGCTGGCTCCTTTTTCACCTATCCAAGGTGTCAGGGCTCTGGCACCTGTCAACTTGGCACCTCCAACTTGCACTTGAACGTTAACTCCACTCTCTGTTTTTCCCGCCCTGGGCTGTCTAGACCCCTAGGTGGGCATTTCCTAGCCTCCTGGTCCTGCCCACTGGTGTGCCTGTCTTGCCCTCAGGGGGGGTGGCTAGGGTTTCAGGTCGGCTGTGTGTAACCTAGGTGAGGGAAGGTGTTATGTGGGGACCTATGTGTGACTACCTGGTTTTGCCAGGGCGTCACATTATACATAGGAGAAGAGTGCTGTCAGTATTCTCCGGTGTTGCTGCCAAGACCAGGTGGTCACGTGACTTGTGCGTGGTAAGTGAATTAAACGTAGCCTAGCACGTCTAGTCAGAATAATGCCAGAGAATGTCCTTTCTCGCCAAACCCGAGAATCCTGACAGTGTGTGGTAAGCGAACTGTAAGGATTTGAAAGTCTGCAGTCACATTAATTGACTACAGACCTTGACCACAAGACTGGACAACCCGTTTAAAGAAGAGTGACTTTTTCTTTATTATAGACAAAACTCTCTGACAATAAGACATGCAAAATAACTTTCTTCCAAAAGGAAAAATCTAGCTAGTGCCACCTATCGGGTACAGCCACCCTATACTGTAATTCATTGTCAAATGTTAGGAGCCTTACGACTTCAGATATTTAGCCAAAAATAGGTATTTCCTAAAAATTAAAGCCATGCATTCACACACAGTTGTTTTGGGTTCCTGCCTTTTATTAGTACTGCAGGGAACAGGTTGACTGAGTTAGAAGCATTTGACAGTCTAGGCATACATTCTTTTTCTTGTGAAGCTACACAAAAGATATGTTCCCAGCAGTATTTGGTGAGTTTTTGACTACTCATATTTTCGGTGTGTCAAAAACGAAGCGTCTTAAAAGTTCCAGCAAAGTGGATGACATTTATAGAAATCCCATGGCCACTGTGCTTGTTTTTACTCTGCGTGTACTCACTTTTTTAGTTTTTCAGTTACTTGGTGGCTTGTACTTTATGTTGTAGTACTGCAGGATAAAGCAATATTAGAAAGCTCCTCTGAAGACCAACTTCAGAGCCCAGATGGCAGTGACAGACGCCTTTCATTGACCACCGGCGTCTACCACGGCAACCCATAGGCTACCCATGATCACATCACAGGGAGTTTAAGGATACCTGAACCAGTGCATTACACAATTGAGCCATTTAACTTACTACCTGCCCAGCGCAGAGTGGACATGGACCGCTACTGCCTGCCATTCTGCATCATCCACTGACGTCATGTTGTCAGAGTAACAGCTTCCCTTCTGTTTCTAATGTCTGTTACGATGACTATGGGACAGTGGGGAACTGGTTTCCTAAGCTGTCCCTCAAGCAAGGGGGCCCTATGCAATTGTACCGCCCCCGTAGCAGCAGCCGAGCCGCTCGGATCCGGAGCCGCGGTGGCTTGAGGGGTCTCCGGACCCGGGGGGGTCCACGCGGACACTCAAATCAAAAAGGAGTGGGGGAGTATATACACGGGATTACGAAAATTTGTGACGCCACCAACGGTGCATGGTAAGTTAGGGTACCACCGCTGCTGTTGCGGACGCCCGGTGGCGATGGTATGACAGCAAGGTGTTTTTAACCCCTGCGTGGGTAGGGGGTTTTGCCCCGGGAGCCCGGTGATGGTGATGTAGGGGTGCCGTTGGGGTAGGAAAAGGGTTTTTCAGTGTACTCAGTCCAGAAATAATCACACCGACAGCTTGTAAACCAGAGTTCTGAGCACCACTGCAGCTGGGAGGGAGCAAGCTTGGGTCTGTGCCCTTGGTGTTGCGGTTAGTCTGTGACCCTTTCCTTGGCAACTGTGTTTTCTTCTTTGGACCCTCAAGCCTGAAACTTTTCAGGTCCCGCTCACCCGTATGGCTAATGGAGTGAGCTTGCTCTCAGGGGGTCATGTGTAGGATTTCTTTGGACTGTATTGGTACAGTCCTATCCCATCGGTGCGCTAGTACCCCAATTTTGGAGCAGGTCTGGGATGACACTTGAAGTCTTCACCCCCGTCGGGTAAATTGCCAATACGTGTGATGCTACTTCCTGGCCTAGGGTCCACATACCCTGTCGTGCCCTGGCCCCTGCACAGTGACAGCTCAAGGCTGCCCTCCTCGGCAGTCCGTTCCCCCTGACACTATCCCCTGCGACCGGGGTTCCAGCTCCTACCAGGCCCAGACCAACGTCTGCCACCTAGTACTAAGGAGCCCTGCTCCGTGACTTCTCCTCCCGAGAGTTATTTCACCTCCTTCCACTACCACTTCACTTCTCTTCTCCTCACTTTCTCACTCTCCCCTACCAACCCCCCATGTGGGCGGCCCTATTCCCTTCAGGCCTTCAATGGTCTGTCTGGAAGGTACAGTGTAAAGTGCTCCTAGGGTTTTTATTGGCTCAGCTGTTAGCAACACCAAAGGACCAGGACCCGTAACCAAGGAGGGTGGATACTGTGCTGAAGGGCAGATTGCACAATACCCTTTGACGACCTGATAGGCCAGGCCGTCACACTATCACTAACTCAGGGATACTCCTGATGGTGGAGAGGCATGAGTCTCCTTTCTGGCCCTGATCCTGGCCAGTCCTGATCTAATTACCGCTCGCTCTCCAATAAGAGAGTCAGGAGGAAAAACCAGCGCTCAAAGGAAACTACAAAACAACAGGAGAAACCTCCACCACCGCACCAAGTAATCAGCACAACTTTCACCAGAAAGTCTGGGACACCATACCTCACAGACCAACATAGACAAACTATCGTTGGCATGGGTGGAAGGATTCAACCAACATAAATAGGAGAGGAGCAGATGTAATAGGCCGCCTCCCCACAACAAGTGATCAAAGGAGCAAGTAGCCCAGCAGAGATTAACTCTTGCTAGCCTGCCTATGAATCAGCACACAGCAGGTTGATGCCCAAGTCTGCATGTATTGATCCCAGACACCAGACAAACCATTGGACAAAGTGTCAGAATCTACAATCTGTATATGGATAAAATGAATGGGTATAAAACCGTGCTTCCACCAGAATAGATAAATTAATGTTGAGTTTATTTGATACAGGTCGACGCGTTTCTGGGAGCTACGTCCCCTTCATCAGGACCAAAGAAATACAACATATATGTTGTATTTCTTTGGTGGCAGCACGGTTTTATACCCGTTCACTTTATACATATTAAGAATTTCCACGTGGGTACTGTGGCAGCTGCCATTATCTCTTTAGGCTTACAGAGGAGTTGTGCCTTTCACAAGCCTGCCAGGTGAGTGCTTTTTCAGATTGTACTTCACTTTTTAACCAGATAAGACCCTATTTGCGTTCTCTATTATTTCAGAGAATCTACAATCTGAACAGAGCCCTCCGCCACCATGACAGTCGGCGAAGTTTGTGCAAAACTCTGTGTGACAACATCATGCTGATTGAGAGCAGCTCCCCGCTATCTAACTGCAGGAAACCAGCTGTCAATCAGCATGACGTAGGCAGTCAGACCCTGCCATAGCAGAGCGGAAGAAAAAGAGCATCTCTGTTGATGTGAAGCAGCAGAATCTCCAGCAGGAGCGGTCTGTGACTGCTATGAGCCAGCGTCGGGTAGAACAAGCAGGTAGTTAGCAACTACCTACCTGTCATTTCTTAAACTCATAGTTAAAAAAAAAAATAATAGTGCCCCGGACAAGCCATTTAATAAAAGCTATATAAATTTGTATGCAGTGAGCTCCCCCTAGTGGTGACTATATTTGGCATCATTATTATCCGGGAATAAAATTAAACAAAACTTCAATCTTTATAAATATAAAATAGTTTATTAATTAGTACAAGGTTTTTTTATTATCGAAGAAAAAATCAAAATGATGTTCATGATTATCTGGTGAAACTGAAAAGATATAATTAATTGAATGTAATAAATTTCATACATTCAAAGAAGGCCCTGGGCTGTGAGATAGTTGGCAATTCTGCTAAAGAGTTAAATATGCGATTCATTGTAAAGGGTGTGTTGGAAAGTGAAGTATAAGTCCCTAATGAGAATTGTTTTCCGTTAGAGGTAATTTGTAAGCTCATTGTTCCCCGGTACAAGTATTTCAGGATTGTCTTCATTATACTGACTTGCCTTAATCATAGATGACTCCATTTGTGTTACTTAGCTTTTAATTTGTCAGTGAAGAAACTTTGTTCAGTATAAGAGAAGACGCAGAAACAATGTAATAAACCCGCAGCCTGAAGAAATGCCTAACAAAAACTACTTAGTAATATGTTCTGCAGCCGGTGAAATCATTGTCTCCTCACAAGAACAATCTATATTTTCCTTTGTTTCGGTAGGTGACCTCCCCAAGTGTCATAGAAAGAAATCTTACGACTCCCTTTTCTCTGTACAGATTTAATGAAAAAAGCCCCTTTCTGGATTTGAATCAATACAATCAGGTTACCTAGTGAGACTGAAACAAATAATAAAAAGGAGGCGAAGAAAAATAGGGAAAATCGGCTTTGAACTTTCCCAGGGCTCTGCACGGCAGGAGGCTCAGGGGGAGGCTTTTATGTTACAAGGATAATCCCTGCAAACTATCAAAACTGGGGGTAACTTGTTCTTTAAAAATATTGTTACTAACAAAATTATATATAGGATTTCAGTGCAGAACAGGGAATTGCTGTTAGGAGTAAAAAAAAAAAAAATATATATATATATATAAGAATAAAGTGATATACACACACTTTAAGGCCTATGCACAGCCTTGTTATGTTTTGGAAATACTTTCTATATTTTATAACATGACAGAAGGGATTTGTGTCCATTCGGCCACAAAGGCTTTGTTAAGGTCATCATTGTTCCTGTTCATCCCAATTGTGTTAATTGGGGTTAGGGTCATGGTTATGTGGAGATGAGGGAAGTTTCACACCAACCGTGTTATAAACCTTTACTTCATGCTCAAAGGTGAGGTATTATCAGGCGAAAACAAGACAAGATCTTTGCCAAACTGACGCCCCAACGTTTAGATCACATATTATATGCTATAGCTTAAAGGGGTTGTCTAGTATTATCATTTTTTTTTACTGTGAACCTAAGAACTGACAAGAGAAAGACGTCACCCTGCATATAGGCAGCACAGGCAACTACTGGCTAATAAAGTCTTAGGCTATGTCCGCACGTTGCTTTTTACCTGCTTTTTTGCTGCTTTTTCAACTGCAGCGTTTAATGCCAAAATGGTTGTGTTCTGCTTTTCAAGCAAAGTCTATGGGAATTTGGGTTTCTTGTGCCCACTATGCAGTTCAAACTGAAGCCTTTTTGTTGCAGAACTTTGGTCAAAAACTCAGCTATGCAGTGCAAAATCCAAATGGCAAAAACAATTCACATGTCAATTGTTTTTGCCATTTGGGTTTTGCACTGCAAAGCTGAGTTTTTGACCAAAGTTCTGCAACAAAAAGGCTTCAGTTTGAACAGCATAGTGCGGACAAGAAACCCAAATTCCCATAGACTTTGCTTGAAAAGCAGAACACAACCATTTTGGCATTAAACGCTGCAGTTGAAAAAGCAGGTAAAAAGCAGGTAAAAAGCAACGTGCGGACATAGCCTTAGACCCATAGGAAAAAAATAAAATAGCCCCGGATCACCCCTTTAAATCTTGGTCCTCCAGGGCATTGCTTTTATTTGGCTCATAGAGGGGTGTTCACAATCATGTAAAGGAGTTGTCTTCATGTGATCTTTAAAATTTCCCTAAACCTAAGAAGAAAACACATTAATTTTCCATTAGGTGGTCATACACAATAGATAGATGTCGGCTCCTTAGTTTATGAACTATTTCTCGCATGTCCCACCCATACACAAGGACTCCAAGTTGAGCATGCATGTGTGCTCAGTGAAGACATGGGAGTGAGCCACATGGTGGTGGGTGGCTTATCATAATGTAGAGGTAGAGATCCTGATTCCATCGGGGACATCTCCAATCCCGGATGTAGCTGCCAATCACAATGTGCCCCAGTGATCCCAACACTGTGAAAGAACTAGCTTCCCTGCATTGAACATGATAATATCTATCTTATCTTAATGTAAAGAGCATATTTTCTGATAAATTCAACCCTGAAAACCTGGTGATACAAAAGAATATGGGATATGACTAAGGATGCTATGCGACCCGAAACGCGTTATCTCATGGGTTTTTAATCTTTTCCTCATTTTGTTTTTTATATTGTGAAATAGAGCATGTTTTTATTTTTGGGATTACTGGATTTCCATTTCCTTCATTAGCTTCGTTTCTCCAGTGGCCAGCTGGAATTTCCTTCCATGCAATCTCCATTCCCCGCTTGGATTTGGCTGTGGATTGACTGATAAGTACTCTTTAATATTAACACAACTCCAGACAAGTGTAAGAATGTGCAGATACAATGTAAATAAAGATCAATATGGGAAACAAAAACTCTGGGGGAAGGTAGCGGAAGATGACAGTTGACCTTTTTAGACAATCTCTTTTGGTCACATGAGTTACCTGAAGATAAGTTGATCATAAGGTGTACTGTTGAGTCACAGAGAGGAGTCTGGAGAAAATGTAGAGCACATATAATTCATGAAAATGGCGGGGATTGAAGACAAAGAGACACTAATGAACCAACTAGCATCTTTGTATGGTGGTAAAGTGTCTTTCTGTGGGCACTAACAAGACAAAACAATCACTGATCTCGGGGAGACCAGCCAGAGAAAACACTGCCGGCAGCCAGCGAGGGCGCTCAAGACAGTGAAATCCTAGGTACATTGCCCCCTGGGAAATATGCAAATCAAAAAAGTCCGTGGAGCCTCTGTTAGGAGTCTCAACACAGAAACCAGCCAGATATCCCTCCGGGAAGGGCCCAGCCAAGGGGTGGCTCTTTTTAGGAGACCACCATAAATCACCATCTTTTTCTCTGGCTGGTCTCCCCGAGATCAGTGATTGTTTTGTCTTGTTGGTCTACTAGGCATTGCTCCCACCTAGCCAGAATCCTACTCCACACTGATGAGGGGCAATACCCCGAAACAGCTGTCTGTGGATGGATACCTGGCCTTGGTATTTCCCTTGTCATATCTTTAACCCCTTCACGACCATGGACGGAAAGATCCGTCCTTGTGCCCTGGGCCTTAACGACCAAGGACGGATCTTTCCGTCATGGCGGAATCGCGGCACCGGAGCATCCGGTGACTGCAATATGTTAACAAAAACCACAGATTCGGGGAGGAGGGGACCTGTTCCTGACCTTAGGAGGGGTGGTGCCTCCTCCCCGGACCTACGGAGGCTGTGATTGGCTGACGAACGCCGCTCAACCAATCACAGCCACTGTAATGTTCCAGCCATTTAAAATGACTGAAACATTGAAATCCAGCCCTGGCCAGTGCAGCTGTAGCACTGGCCATTGGCTGGAGCTGGGTGACCTCACTGGATCACCCTCCCCCAGCTCCAATGCTCTGATTGGAGAGATCGGCCTTGTGACCGATTTCTCCAATCACAGTGGACCTGTTGCCGGTGACCGCCCCCGTCATCGTCCCTGCAGCACGCCAGCACACACAGTGAGTGTACACAGTGCAATGGCAGGGCGACAAGCTCCGGTCCCATGCTGTTATGAGACCGGAGCATGGGACCCGGAAGTTGCCGCGCTGCCATTGCACTGTACGAAAAGCGTCCCGATCCGCCGCCGCCGCCGCTGCCCTCCGCGATCTGCCACCTGTCTCCCCGATCTCCTGCCCGCACCCTCACCCCCACACCTCCCGATCCGCTGCCGCCCTCCATATGCCACAGTGCCACCGCTCCCCCCAATCTGCTGCCCGGCCCCTCACCTCCGTGCAGCAGATCGGAGGGAGCGGTGGCACTATGACAGATGGAGGAGGACTGGGATCGTGCACCCTGTCCTCCTCCATCTGTCATAGTGCCACCGCTCCCTCCGATCTGCTGCCCGGCCCCTCCCCCTCGTGATCGGTGCTCGCCCCCTCCCCTCCCCTCCGTGATGTGCTGCTCGCCCCCTCCCCTCCCCTCCGTGATGTGCTGCTCGCCCCCTCCCCTCCCCTCCCCTCCGTGATGTGCTGCTCGCCCCCTCCCCTCCCCTCCGTGATGTGCTGCTCGCCCCCTCCCCTCCCCTCCGTGATGTGCTGCTCGCCCCCTCCCCTCCCCTCCGTGATGTGCTGCTCGCCCCCTCCCCTCCGTGATGTGCTGCTCGCCCCCTCCCCTCCCCTCCCCTCCGTGATGTGCTGCTCGCCCCCTCCCCTCCCCTCCGTGATGTGCTGCTCGCCCCCTCCCCTCCCCTCCGTGATGTGCTGCTCGCCCCCTCCCCTCCCCTCCCCTCCGTGATGTGCTGCTCGCCCCCTCCCCTCCCCTCCGTGATGTGCTGCTCGCCCCCTCCCCTCCCCTCCGTGATGTGCTGCTCGCCCCCTCCCCTCCGTGATGTGCTGCTCGCCCCCTCCCCTCCCCTCCGTGATGTGCTGCTCGCCTCCTCCCCTCCCCTCCGTGATGTGCTGCTCGCCCCCTCCCCTCCCCTCCGTGATGTGCTGCTCGCCCCCTCCCCTCCGTGATGTGCTGCTCGCCCCCTCCCCTCCATGATGTGCTGCACGCTCCCCCCACCTCTCACCCCCGTGGTCAGCTACCCGCCCCCTCCCCTGTCATCGCCGTGATGTGCGCTCCCTCCCCTGTCACCGCCGTGATGTGCGCTCCCTCCCCTGTCACCGCCGTGATGTGCGCTCCCTCCCCTGTCACCGCCGTGATGTGCGCTCCCTCCCCTGTCACCACCGTGATGTGCGCTCCCTCCCCTGTCACCGCCGTGATGTGCGCTCCCTCCCCTCTCACCGCCGTGATGTGCGCTCCCTCCCCTCTCACCGCCGTGATGTGCGCTCCCTCCCCTGTCACCGCCGTGATGTGCGCTCCCTCCCCTGTCACCGCCGTGATGTGCGCTCCCTCCCCTGTCACCGCCGTGATGTGCGCTCCCTCCCCTGTCACCGCCGGGATGTGCGCTCCCTCCCCTGTCACCGCCGTGATCTGTGCTCCCTCCCCTGTCACCCCCGTGATCTGCTGTCTACTCTCCCTCCACCTCTCACCCCCGTGATCTGCGCTCTGCTCACCTGTCACCCCGTGATCTGTGCTCCCTCACCTGTCACCCCCGTGATCTGCTGTCCGCTCTCCCTCACCTCTCACCCCCATGATCTGTGCTCTGCTCACCTGTCTCCTCCGTGATCTGTGCTCTGCTCACCTGTCTCCTCCGTGATCTGCGCTGCGCTCCCTCCCCCACCTCTCACCCTCCCCGATCTGCTGCCTCCTTCATCTCCTGTGATCCAGCTGCCTAGATCCATCCTGTAGGGTAACTATCCCCAATCTCACCTCCCACTCCCCTTCCCACCCATCCCCCCCACCCGCCCCCTCACCCCATCCTCTGCCGCTCCTGCATCCACTGCGCCCTCTCCCATCCGCCCCCACCGTATCCCAGCCGCCGTCTCACAATCACAGATGCTCCCTTTATATGCCGCTGCCCCCCCATCTGCTGCCGCCCCATCTGCCGCCCCCCCCCCCATCTTCCGCTGTTTTTTTTTTCTATGCCATGGGGGTCTAGTTTCCAAAATGGGGTCACATGTGGGGGAGCTCCACTGTTTCGGCACCTCAGGGGGTCTCCAAACAGCATGGAATACGCTAATTGTCCCAGACAATTTTGCGTTTGAAACGTCAAATGACACTCCTTGCCTTCCGAGCCCTGCTGTGCGCCCAAACATTTGAGTTCCACCACATATGAGGTATCTGCGTACTCAGGAGAAATTGCACAATACATTTTATGGTGCAATTTTTCCTGATACCCTTGTGAAAAAAAAAGCTACCTGGTTGAAGTAACAATTTTGTGGTAAAAAATTTTTTTTTTATTTTCACAGCTCAACTCTATTAACTTTTGTGAAGCCCCCAGAGGCTCAAAGTGCTCAATAAACATCTAGATAAATTCCATGAGGGGTCTAGTTTCCAAAATGGGGTCACATGTGGGGGAGCTCCACTGTTTCGGCACCTCAGGGGCTCTCCAAACACAACATGGTGAGGCTAACGATTCCAGCTAATTTTCTGTTCAAAAAAGTCAAATGGCGCTCCTTCCCTTCCGAGTCCTGCCGTGCGCCCAAACAGTGGTTTTTCGCCACATATGAGGTATCTGCGTGTTCAGTAGAAATTGCCCAACAAATTTTGGGGGTTCATTTAATCCTGCTACCCTTGTGCATATGCAATATTTGAGGCTAAATTAACATTTTTGTTGCAAAAAGTAAAATGTTCATTTTTTCCTTCCACATTGCTTTAGTTACTGTGAAGCACCTGAAGGGTTAATAACCTTCTTGAATGTGGTTTTGAGTAGCCTGAGGGGTGCCGTTTTTGGAATGGTGTCACTTTTGGGTGTTCTGTGTCATGTAGACCTTTCAAAATTGCTTCAAATGTGATGTGGTCCCTAAAAAAAGTGGCTTTGTAAATTTTGTTGTAAAAATGAGAAATTGCTCATAAACTTTGAACCCCTATAACTTCCTTAAATTTTTTTTTTTTTTCCCAAAATTGTTCTGATGTAAAATAGACATGTGGGAAATGTTATTTATTAATTATTTTGTGTCATATGTCTCGTTGGTTTTAGAGCATAAAAATTCAAAGTTTGAAAATTACAAAATTTTCAAAATTTTCGCGAAAGTTCCGTTTTTTTCACAAAGAAATGCAAGAAATATCGGCCTAAATTTACCACTAACATGAATCCCAATATGTCACGAAAAAACAGTCTCAGAATCACCGGGATCCGCTGAAGCGTTCCAGAGTTATAACCTCATAAAGTGACACTGGTCAGAATTGCAAAAAATGGCCTGGTCTTTAGGGTCAAAATAGGCTTGGGGCTGAAGGGGTTAAACTTGTCAAAAAGTTGGATATTGATTAAAAGGGCCACTTAATATGGTGATTTATGGTGGTCTCCTAAAAAGAGCCACCCCTTGGCTGGGCCCTTCCCGAAGGGATATCTGGCTGATTTCTGTGTTGAGACTCCTAACAGAGGCTCCATGGACTTTTTTGATTTTCTGTAGGCACTAACATAGCTTGTCCCACTCCTAATGTGCAGCTTCCAGCTTTGAGCTGTAGAGGTGCCCATTACAGCTAAACAGAAATATTAGTCAGACGCTGGTCCAGCAGCCAAGTCAGTAGTCTGTGACTTGCCAGATCAAAGCACTGCAAACAGCATACCTGCCAGCTTCCTTCCTTACATCTCTTCAGATTAGTAAGCCTAAAGGGACTTTATTGCTAGCATGATGTTTCAATGAGCCTACTAATCAAAAGAGGCTGGAGGTCCACAGAGCTACTGATGTGGCCTTTGCATGAGAGACCTGAGAACTGCAAGTCTTTTTGATCAACTATAGTGCCTATATACTTATTTTACTGTCAGCCAAACACTTGTTCACTCAACTTCACCATACACATGAACACTCGACTCAGCTGGGTATTCATGTGTTTTCGGTAGAGAGAGCGCAGTATAATCTTATGTGAATGTGGGACCTTATCTTTAAGCAGCTGTATATCAGTCTAAAAAAAATAGATATTAAAGGATTATAGTAAGAGATGATGATGTCTTATGCTGAAGAAGAATACAAGTAAAATATATCTTTGTACCGTGTTAGCCAAGCTGAAGAAGAAATGCCTTTGTAATGGGTGTTTTATCAGGACAATGACCAAAAACACACCAACAAGTGGGCAAAATCCTGGTTCCAGAAGAACAAAATTGATAATATGAACTGACCAGCCTATTCCCCAGACCTCAAACAGACTGAGAATTTGTGGAGTGACAAAAAATGCTGTTTGTGATACAAAACCTAAGAATGAAAAGAACTGTGGAATGTAGTCCAGTCAGCTTGGGCTGGAATATCTGCTCACAGGTGTCAGATATTGGTTGGCTACATGACACACAGATGTAATTCAAATTGTCTCTCCAGTAAAGGAGACAAACTCTAGCACAGCGCCACCTATTGGAAGTAGCAATCCTAAAAGTCACAAGTGGATTTTTAACAATCCTTTGCAATATGACTCAGGATATTTGCCAGATCAGAATCCCAATTGCAGACACGGTGTTTCGGGGTGCTTGCCCCTCGTCAGTGCAAAGTATGGGGTGTCTAATCTGGCTCATGAGAAAGCTATGTGGGGACCATGGGGGAACACTATTCTCCTTAAGGAGACTTTACAAGCCAGTCTGGCTGCCAGTAAGGGGACTTATTGCTGCCACGCCCCTCTGGGAAATATTCAAATTGTCTCTCAAGTAAAGGAGACAAACTCTAGCACAGCGCCACCTATTGGAAGTAGCGATCCTAAAAGTCACAAGTGGATTTTTAACAATCCTTTGCAATATGACTCAGGATATTTGCCAGATCAGAATCCCAATTTGCAGACACGGTGTTTCGGGGTGCTTGCCCCTCATCAGTGCAAAGTATGGGGTGTCTGATCTGGCTCATGAGAAAGCTATGTAGGGACCACAAATGTAAAGCAGTTATTAGCAATAAAAGTTACACAACTAAATATTAGATCGGTTACAAAAGAAAAGGTAACTGGTACTAGGATACGTTACACAGGACTAGACACAGTAACGGGTATGGGACCTGAGAACTAGCAAGGCACTACAGATAGGCAATGTTGCTCAGGCACCTCCCCTAAGGGATGAGTGTCTTAAATACCTTCAGGGTTATAGCTGACCACAAGGGGCACTTTCCGGGGATAGGACGCCGGCCACGCGCACACCCTTTGGGCACTCCCAGATGGTCTGCATATGGCCTGGAAGTAGGAGGAGGCAGCGGCAGGCCCCCCAGGGCAGGAACAGTGCACGGGCCCGCCAGTCAGGTGAGGAGAATGGCACCCCTGCCAAGATATGAGAGGGGGAGCATGCGGGGGCACTGCGCCGGGCTCTACAGATAGCGTCCTTTTAACAAACATCTTTTGGAAAATTAAAAAAATGCAAATGACTTTTCCATATTGATATGCAGGAGAACCATAACACAATATACACAGTAAATTAACTAATTTCTGTGCAATCTAATGCTATGAACACTGGTAAAAATTATATGCAAAATTAAAAGTGATGTTATCTCGTATTAATCTGTATGAGCTGCATGACTGGATGATATCTAATGTAATCCGGCTGTATTGGGAGCTGACAGGATCTGGGGCAGGTTTCCACATGTGCGGCTCGGGTGGTGATGAGCATCAGGTGTCTACTGGATTCCACGCACTATTCTGCTAGTCATGAAACACCTGCGTAACACGGATGGAATAGATCAGATTTATTCGTCTGGAAAAATATCTAACACATCAGTGCAAAAAATAAAAAGTAAAGGTCTTTTCCACTATTCTAATAGACAATGTTGGAGTATCATGTTCTTTAGTATCCGGGAAGATGTGGTCAACCATCATCCTAAGTGACAAAATGTATCCATCATTACGTTAACTGTAACATCTGTCTCCTGTCGGTGGCAATGCGGTGTCTGATATGACCTAGAACCTAGTGTATTTTCGGGCAGCCTCTGGCGGAGCGCTCTAGACACTGGCATGGATGGAATATTTCTCCTCACTGAGTTGTCCCCCAGAGGCTGAGCGCTGCTGAGATTTATGTCCTGACTGTTATAAGAAGGTCAAGCTGCATGGTTTTATAGGGCATGTGTGGCATGTGAGCAAACTAAAGTGTATTCCCCCAGCAAATAAAATCTATGAGGCAATAAAACATAAAACTATCTTCCAACACATTAAACCCGTTAACATTATCATAAGAGCCACCCAATAAATCCAATTACATAATAGTCACTCTGGGATCAAGGCTTTAACCTAATTGACACCGGCTTCCCCTGTGCATCCATGTGCGCTGTTGTGTGTAATGTACTATGTGCTGAAAGGACTGTGATTTCTTACTATTACTATACTTTTGTATTTTTTAATAAGCTTTTCTTCACATGGTCATACTATGGCTAGAATTTAGTAATCATTGACTTATATGGGGCACTAATTATTTCTTGCATAAGAGCATCGTTTTTAAATACTTGCATTCGCTTTTTGTAAAAAAAAAAACAACAAAAACGGTTTGGGCCCGGAATTGATCCTGGATATCTGGCCGGACGCCGATCCCCTTCTCAGTCCATGGGGACCCAAATCAGTTGCTTAAAGGAAACCTGTCACTGGAGGTTTATAATACTCACCCAACAGTCGGTGCAGAGCAGACTGGTCGGATGGGCTTCTCCGGTCTCCGGGTCCGCGCCTCCTCTTTGGCCATCTTTGTCCTCCTTCTGAAACTAGTGTGGATGACACATTCTACCTCATACACACAAGCCGAAATTGAGGTCCTGTGCAGGCGCACTTTGATCTGCCCTGATTAGGTATATCAAAATATTGTAGTGCGCCTGTTCGGGACCTCAATGTCGGCTAGTGTAGATGACATAGAACGCGTCATGCACCCAGGCTTCAGAAGAAGGAGGACAAAGATGGCCAAAAGAGGAGGCGCAGACCCAGAGAATGGAGACAGCCATCTGACAAGTCTGCTCCTCACTGACCGTTAGGTGAGTATTAGAAACATCCGGTGACAGGTCCCCTTTTAAAATGGTAGTAGAAGGGATAGGGTTATTGGAGCACGCACTTTATACTTTCTATTGTAACGCTACTTTTCCTTCATGCATATGCACTGCTTCCCCCGCCTTGTGGCAGTCCCCACATCTCTGATTGGTTACAGTCAGACAGTGCTTCCACCCTGTATGACAGTGTGTCTGACTGCTTTCAATCAGAGATGCTGTCTGTCTATCTTGGAGTAAAAATAAATAAATAAAAAATTGGTGTGGGGTCCCCACAACCTGAGAATACCAGCCGCCAGCTGTCTGCTTTATCATGGCTGGGTATCAAAATAGTGGGGGACCGCATGTCGCTTTATTATTATTTTATTTATTTTAAATGTGATCCCTTTTATGCTTTATCTGTGCTGGGTATCATAATATGGGGGGACCCTATGCCAATTTGTTTATTTATTTATTTTTACACCAATATAGACACACACACACACACACACACACACACACACACCACCTCTGAATGAAAGCAGTCAGACAGGCTGCCACTCAGGGTGGGGGCACTATCTGACTGCAACCAATCAGAGACACAGGGAGTGCTGGTTGGCGGGGGAAGCAGTGAATATGTATGAAGCATAATGAACAGCCCTGGAAGTAGCGTTTCAGTCACGCGGGAAACTCGGTAAGTATAGCGCCTGCTTTCCCCTTTTTTTTCTTTGATTTTCTTTTTATTACCCAAGTTGCCAGATCCGGATTGTTACCCAGAGTTCCCTGAGAACTGTGGGCCGGGGATCGGTGCCCAGGTTCTTTTGAAATCTTGCAGATCTCGACTTTTACAGTCCGGGTCCACATATCACTACTGTTAACTAATTCAGTCTGATATTTACTGTGCTACATAGAGGTAGAAGAAGCTAAAGGGAGCAATATTTCAATTAAATAATTGCAAAAATACCTTTTAGCCACAAATGACCTCAAAGGTGTCCATATCCTTAAAAGTCTGCTACATCTGTATTCCTTTTTGTGATTTTGTCTATTTCATACTGCAATGACGTTTTTTAACTGCACAATATTCTTTTAATACACAGAAGTTTGTATTTCCATGCACGTGTTATTTCCTCTCCTCTCTATAAAACGCTGTTCTATTTTGGTGCTGTTTGAGAATGGAGCCATTAATGGCACAGACATAATGAACTCCTACATAGACTCAACAGCTGGAGTTTACTACCAGGAACTACATTTAGAAGCCAAACTCTATCTGTGATTTCACTGTTAGGCTGAAATCCTTTTTTTTTCCATTTTGCTGCACTAGGCACCGTAATTTAATTTTTACTTGAGAAGTAAAATCTCTCTGTTACTTATATATCAATCACAGGTGAATGAGTGAGGATTGTCACAATATTGTTTAAGGAGAAGAATCATTAGGGAAGCTATTATAAAGCATTGTGCATATCAATCAGCATTATATATGTGTTACACAGAATATTATGCAATTTAGTCATTTAACTAAAATTCTAAGGGGATGTGCCTAAGGGAATACCCACAGTGGAGTCCATGTGGAAATACAGATTCATTGCCGCACATTTCACCTCTCTGCATTGCAAAGTGTGTCATGATTCATGCATGGCTCTGCCGTTCCTGAGCCTGTGCATGTATTTACGTCCCTTGGGAGAGGCCTGTTCATCTGGCCTCGTTCCGGGGGTCGAGCCACTATATCTTGATGCTGCTACCTTCGGTCCGGCACCAGTAATATTTCTGCGTGCTGCGTGCACTGTTCCTGAGAGAAGTTCTCTGTTTCTTGTCCTGCTACGTGGGACTGTTTGTCTTGATCTCTGTTCCTCTAACCCGACCTAACCTCCGTCCCTCCTGCCTGACCTGACCTCTGTTTCCCTGACCTGACCTCCATTTCCCTAGCTTGTCCTGACCTCCATCTCTCCTGCCCGTCCTGACCTCCTTCCCGACCTTACCTCTGTTCCTCCCTGTCCTCTGGTCCTGTTCCGTTTCCTCCACTTCCTCCCCTATGCTTACTTGCTCTCCCGGTATCTGACTTTGGCTCTTTTCTTCGACTATGGCTTCTTTTCTCCTCGGTACAGACGTGACATCCCGGCATAGACCCTGACTGATCGACTATCCCTGCTCTTGTGTTAGCGACCTCTATTGGACTTCTGTCTAACTGCACTCAGGAGTTCTCTTTCTACCTGAGTCCCAGCGCCCCCTAGAGGTAGCTTGACAGAGTGATTTCTGTCCAGATATCTGCAGCATCAAATGACATGCTCTGGATCGGAATTTAGGCTGTAGATGTTTACCTTCACACACACTCAAACTCACGACCCCCTACAGCCGTACGTTTCTCTCTGATGCTGGACCTTGTAGGGCCAAAAGGTGTTAGAGTTCCCAAAGGCTTGTATTGGTGATCTACCTACTGGAACTAAGACTGCAGCTCATGGATAATTTTTGAACGAACTGTAATTCAACCGTAACTTCAGACTAAATGAGAGAGGAAAACTCAAGTGACAGAAGCCTGAAGCAAACTCAAGCAACTGTGTGAGCGACACAAGCTTACTGTGTTACACGAGACTAGCACAGGACTCTCCCCCGCCTCGAGGAGCGTCTCCAACTCCACTCTTCACGTCACACTGCTTGCATAAGAGTACAATCTGTGTGACATACCGCACAGCCAAACTGAGCTCACCTCGGGGCGGCACAATCTGCTTATTATCGCATCACATGCAGGTTATTTCATGTGTTCCAAGTCTACAATTATTGTGGATTTCATGCCTCATAAATAGTATATTGACTACACAGTGCAAAGTGCTGAAGATACTTTGTATTAATGGTTAAAGGGAATCTGTCATAAGGTTTTTGATACATCATCTCAGCATAATGTGTAAGAAAAGAGACCCTATTCTAACCATTGTATCATTTAGTTTACTGGGTGCAGCAGTTTTGACATCAGAGTTCTTAGATTGTAGCTGAGCTCAGAAAGTTAACCCTGCCATCAACACAGCCCATTTCTTTAGCTAGGAGGTTGCGAAACTAAGGATAAAAAGTGCAGACAGGTTCTTATCAGGTAAATAAAGTGAATTGATCAATAAGAAGAACTCACCTATTAGGGTTGTGCCAGTCACAACCCCTAAGAAAGCCTGAGAAATGGAGACTGCAGCAGCTCCACGTGTGATGAAATCAATATTTGAGAGGACAATCGGGGTTAATGTCGCTCTGTCACCAGAATGACACAATGTTGATTATATCAATATCTTTTTTATTCACGTCTATGTGTCGCGGGTGGGGAGGAGGGTGTCAGCACACCGCGCTCACCCCTTCTGCTCGGGTCCGGCAGCTGCTCCTGGTGGCTCGAGCTGTGGGCCGGATCCCGGGGTTTCTCGAGCGACACTCCTCGCCCGTGAGTGAAAGGGGGTGTTTGTTGGGTGGATGTGGGGATTGTTATAGTTCGTGACGCCACCCACGGTTGTGGTGATTGCACCACCGCTGCTCAGTATGGGGGTCCCGGGGATGGTGATGCGGAGCAGCCAGGTGTTGTGTTGCCCCTCCGTGGGTAGGGGTTGGTGATCCCGGGGCCCGGTGATGAGATGTAAAGTGTAGGGCCTGGAGGGTGCAGGGACGCGGGGGCAGCGCTGTGCCTTGCGGCACTGTGGTACTCACTCAGCCTGACACACGGACACAGTTTGTACGGTAAACCAACGGCTGGTAGGACGGTCCCACAGACGGCTGCACCTGCACTCCCGGTACGTGACGGTGATGTCCCTCTTCCTTGCACCTGTGTTGACTGATGGTAGCGGTGGATTCCCTCCGGTTACCCGCTCCCTGGCTGCAATCTGGGCCGGAGGAGCTCTACACTTTGCCCGCAGGCGCTGGCCCTGAGAAACTGGTGCCGTGGTGGTGGCGGTGTCTCTCCAATACGGGTCGGGCTGTTGCCTTCAATCGGGACTTGGTTGTTGGGGGATCTGCGTCCCCGTCACTGACGGATTTGGCAAATCTGGCGACTCCTAGCCTTGCGGCCCCTGCCCTGGTGCTGACTGTCCTTCGGAACACTGCTCCAGACCACCGGGCACACAGCCAACGGGGTCCTTCCAGGAACTTCCAAACGGTCCCCCTCCAGACAGTCACCGCCGTTGCTGACCTTGCTGTGCTGGCCCTCACAAAGCTGGACCCTTCAGGCTGTCTTCCTTCACTGTCACTTTACTTGCTTTTCCTCCTTTACTACTTTCCTTCCTTCACTTTCACTTAGTTGTTTACTTTAGCCCTGTCTAGACTACTCCTTCCACTTCCTCCTCCTGGACTCAACTCCGTTGTTTACTCAAGCTCGACCCTGAGCTATCTGCCTGGTTACTTCCTGCCTCCAGTGTTGTGAGCTCCTCGATGGGCGGAGCCAACCGCCTGGCCCACCCCCTGGTGTGCATCATCAACCTCTGGAGGAAGGCAACAAGGATTTGTGGTTAGCTGTGATGTGCCTACCTGGAGTGTGGGGTGTAGTGGTGTGTGACCCGTGTCCCCTGGCTTGCCCAGGGCGACACATTCCCCCTTAGCAAAATGCAGACCGTCCGCGGGCTGCCGTCCTACACCGGTTTTATTTTTCTGGAAAAAGGGGGTAACAAGGTTAAGCAAACATAAATACATTTTTAATCAAAAACTCTTCCCAAGACGGGAGGCACATTTACTTAAACGTTGCAACGGTATACGGTCACGGTTTCCGCTCTCTCCCACCCAAGCAACCTGGCCCTGATGCTGCCCCTAAAACCCAGGCAGCACCCCTTGACCCACAGTCCAGCACAAGTTACCCGAGCGGGATCTGTCCTTGCCCTCCAGAGGGTGGCCACCGGTTCCTTTGGTGGCTGGGCCCTGGCCTGCTCTGCTCAGGGCCCTCCCTCCAACCTGCCTCTCCGGAGGCGGCATAGCGGAAACGGTAACGGTACCCAACATATTTACAAGCCACTTAACGTTTGTGGTGCCCTGCAAGTTCACGGGCTTGTCCATGGATAGTTCCCATGCAAATAAACTTTAAACGGTCCCCACGGGGACAACGGTGCCAGCTCCTGCCGGTTGCAAATCAACACACAAATCAGGTGAAGTACTCGGTATCATTTTCATTTATCATTCTTTCAACAACTTTTTCAAAACTTTTTCAAACAAACTCAAACTTCAGTGATGGTCCCAACGGGGACGGTGCAACGGGCATCCGCTGCCCTACTCAGATTCTTCGGCTGCGGCGGACCCATCCTCCTCCGACATGGGCTCGGTGTCAGGCCCGGAGTCACCATCAACAGCTTCCGCACCAGACGGGTAGCTTCCAACCGCCGTAGCTTCCAGGCTTGCTACTCCCTGGGCTGCAATCACGGGGGGATGTACGCCCGGCGGGCCAGGTGCTGTGCAGCATGCGAGCACGTAGGACGGAGGCAACCTAGGAGCCAGGGTCAGACCGGGTCCCTCAGCCGCAGCGGCCGGTCCCTCCGGGACACAGGGGCGTGGGTCACTCTCCGGTTCCTCCATTCCATACACTCGCGCTACGGCAACTAGCGCCTCCACCTCCGCGGCCCATTGCTCCATCAGCCCGCCAATCTGCCTCTGATAATGGCGGCAAATCTCCACCGTTCGGGCCCTCAGCCATGCCGCTGTCCCGGGCACCAGCTCGGCCGTCTCCGCATAGCTCGGCGGGGCAGACATTTTCCGTTAGGGTCGATGGATCGGGGGGTCTTAGTATGTTTGTGGCGACGCCACACTTACATGCGTCCGGCCGCCACAACGGGAGCTGTCTCAACGGGCCACGGGACGGGTTCCAGGACTTCAGCAGCTGGGGGCTGTAGTGCCTTGATAGCCCGCTCCTTTAACACAGCAAAGTCCACATCAGGGTGTTCCAGGGCCCACAGCCGGAGTTGTTTACGATCCTCAGGGGACCTCATCCCCTGCGCAAATTGCTCCACTAACATCTTGTTGCTATCCGCCTCGTTAATAGAGTTCACCCGCTTCAGCGTGCGGAGGGCGGTCTGCAGACGTAGAGCATAGTCCCGAATGCTATCTCCAGCTCGTTGCCGGCACTGGTAAAACTGCATCCTCAGCTCAGCTTCAGTCCGGGTCTCGAAGGCAGTCTGTAGCTTCTCGAAGATGGTGGCTACAGAGAGCCGGTCCCCCTCGGCCCAGGTCTCCGCCTCCTGCTCCGCCGCACCGGTTAACTGGCCTAGCACTATCGCTGCACGTTGCTTATCAGTCAGGGGATACAGCTCTAGCAACGGGTTAAGCTTTTTCCGGAAGGCCTGTAGGGCATCCGGTTTCCCGTCATACCGCGGTAGCCAGGCAGCTCCGGGCGCATAGGGCAAGGAGAATGGCATGACCTGAGCAAACGCGGGGGCCGCGGCACCTCCCGCCGGTACGACCGGGACCTGGGCAGGCCCATTCCCATCCGCGGGTGCCGCTGCGGCTGCGACCACCGCTCCTCCAGCGGCTCCGTCGGGCGCAGACATCTTGTTTCCATCCCCCTTAGCTCTTTCCGGCCCCTCCTCTCTCGGGGCGGGGTTTTGGCCTTCGCGCCTCTACTGCTCGAGAAGACGCTCGAGCGGGAACTTTTCGCGCCAAAGATGGCGGCTTCTGAAATTTTTCTGCCGGATGCCTCCGGCGGTAACAAGGCGCACCTCTACCTGACGGCAGAGCGGTAAGATCCTGTTCGTGACGCCAAGTTGTCACGGGCGGGGAGGAGGGTGTCAGCACACCGCGCTCACCCCTTCTGCTCGGGTCCGGCAGCTGCTCCTGGTGGCTCGAGCTGTGGGCCGGATCCCGGGGTTTCTCGAGCGACACTCCTCGCCCGTGAGTGAAAGGGGGTGTTTGTTGGGTGGATGTGGGGATTGTTATAGTTCGTGACGCCACCCACGGTTGTGGTGATTGCACCACCGCTGCTCAGTATGGGGGTCCCGGGGATGGTGATGCGGAGCAGCCAGGTGTTGTGTTGCCCCTCCGTGGGTAGGGGTTGGTGATCCCGGGGCCCGGTGATGAGATGTAAAGTGTAGGGCCTGGAGGGCGCAGGGACGCGGGGGCAGCGCTGTGCCTTGCGGCACTGTGGTACTCACTCAGCCTGACACACGGACACAGTTTGTACGGTAAACCAACGGCTGGTAGGACGGTCCCACAGACGGCTGCACCTGCACTCCCGGTAGGTGACGGTGATGTCCCTCTTCCTTGCACCTGTGTTGACTGATGGTAGCGGTGGATTCCCTCCGGTTACCCGCTCCCCGGCTGCAATCTGTGCCGGAGGAGCTCTACACTTTGTCCGCAGGCGCTGGCCCTGAGAAACTGGTGCCGTGGCGGGTGGCGGTGTCTCTCCAATACGGGTCGGGCTGTTGCCTTCAATCGGGACTTGGTTGTTGGGGGATCTGCGTCCCCGTCACTGACGGATTTGGCAAATCTGGCGACTCCTAGCCTTGCCGGGGTCCGAGAGGCCCCTGCCCTGGTGCTGACTGTCCTTCGGAACACTGCTCCAGACCACCGGGCACACAGCCAACGGGGTCCTTCCAGGAACTTCCAAACGGTCCCCCTCCAGACAGTCACCGCCGTTGCTGACCTTGCTGTGCTGGCCCTCACAAAGCTGGACCCTTCAGGCTGTCTTCCTTCGCTGTCACTTTATTTGCTTTTCCTCATTTACTACTTTCCTTCCTTCACTTTCACTTAGTTGTTTACTTTAGCCCTGTCTAGACTACTCCTTCCACTTCCTCCTCCTGGACTCAACTCCGTTGTTTACTCAAGCTCGCCCCTGAGCTATCTACCTGGTTACTTCCTGCCTCCAGTGTTGTGAGCTCCTCGATGGGCGGAGCCAACCGCCTGGCCCACCCCCTGGTGTGCATCATCAACCTCTGGAGGAAGGCAACAAGGATTTGTGGTTAGCTGTGATGTGCCTACCTGGAGTGTGGGGTGTAGTGGTTTGTGACCCGTGTCCCCTGGCTTGCCCAGGGCGACACATATGCGTTTCGGAGAAACTCAGTCTCCTGCATCAGGACAAAAGAACAATCAACAATCTCAATCGTCTTCCTGCTGTTTTGAGACTAGTGACAGCCATACGACTGGAGCCTCCCATTTCCAGCTAGACTCCTCATTTATGCAAAGTTTCCTTTCCTTTGGAGTCTCATGAGTTAATGTCAGTTTTTGTTGCCAGCATCTCATAGCAGTACAGGTCAGCTGCAGCTGCTTTCAGCCTGTGCCCATTTAGGTTTAAATAGTGGAGTTTTCTCAGCAGTCCTTGCTGTTGTTACAATTCATTCTACTCTGGCCATCCTGGTGGAAGGAGCTTCTGGGGAATTTTCCTGTGCCCATCCATCTGCTAATTTGCAGTTTTTCTGCTGCCGTGAAGTTTGTTGTTTGATGAGACCAGGCTAAATGTATGTGTAGCTCCAAATAGAGGTTGATGTAGACCTTTATATTAGCACAAGCACACTTTACTCCACTGATGAGACAGGAGTCAAAATGCGTTGGGAGGCTCTTGGGGTGGCTCTTGGGGTCTATATAGGCATAGTTCTCAGGGATGATAGCTGTAGACTGTCCTTGTAAGGATGGGAATCTTGGGGTAGAATAAGTCTTGAGTACCCTGATAGGGACAGTTTTGCCCTCCAAGCTCCTTCCTACAAAATTCTGGCTGAATTCTATGGTTTCGAAAATGGAGGAAATAGGACCTGAGCGCAACTGACCGGGTGAGATTGTTCCATTTATTTTTTCATATTTCAGTGGGTGATCACTTTACTAGTAGTCTGCTGAGGGCAGATCAAAGTACTGTAAGGCGGGCTTTGCACACTGCGACATCGCAGGTGCGATGTCGGTGGGGTCAAATTGAAAGTGACGCACATCCGGCATCGCATGCGACATCGCAGTGTGTAAAGCCTGGATGATACGATTAACGAGCGCAAAAGCGTCGTAATCGTATCATCGGTACAGCGTCGGCGTAATTCATAATTACGCCGACGCGATGGTCCGATGTTGTTCCTCGCTCCTGCGGCAGTACACATCGCTGTATGTGAAGCCGCAGGAGCGAGGAACATCTCCTACCGGCGTCACTGCGGCTTCCGTAGGATATGCGGAAGGAAGGAGGTGGGCAGGATGTTTACATCCTGCTCATCTCCGCCTCTCCGCTCCGATTGGTCGCCTGCCGTGTGACGTCGCAGTGACGCCGCACGACCCGCCCCCTTAACAAGGAGGCGGGTCGCCGGCCACAGGGACGTCGCACGGCAGGTGAGTGTGTGTGTGAAGCTGCCGTAGCGATAATTTTCGCTACGCCAGCTATCACCACATATCGCTGCTGCGACGGGGGCGGGCACTATCGGACTCGGCATCGCAGCATCGGCCTGCGATGTCGCAGTGTGCAAAGTGTCCCTAATATGCAGGCGCAAGGAACGGTTAAAGACCGCCTGTGCACATGCACTACAATACTTTGATATGCCCTGAGCAGGGCAGATCAAAGTGCGCCTGCGCAAGACCTCAGTGCATGGCTAGTGTGTATGACGTAGGACACGTCATGCACACAGACCTCAGAAGAAGGAGGACAGAGATCGCAGAGAGTAGATGCCATTATACATGGAGGCCTGGAAGCTGGCTGCATTGTACATGGAGGCCTTGGAGGCTGGCTGCATTACACATGGAGGCCTGGGGGTCTGGCTGCATTATACATGGGGGCCTGCGGGGGCTGGCTGCATTATACATGGAGGCCTGGAGGCTGGCTGCATTGTAAATGGAGGCCTTGGAGGCTGGCTGCATTATACATGGAGGCCTGGGGGTCTGGATGCATTATACATGGAGGCCTGGGGGGCTGGCTGCATTATACATGGAGGCCTGGGGGGCTGGCTGCATTATACATGGAGGCCTGGTTATACATGGGCATGAGGGTGCTGTATTATACATGGAGACCTGGGGGCGCTGCATTATACATGGAGGCCTGGAGGGCTACATTATACATGGAGGCCTGGGGGGCTGCATTATACATGGAGGTCTATGGGGCCGCATAATAAACATGAAGGACACCTTATACATAGGCTATAGGTGTGCATTACACATGGAGGTCTATGGGGCTGCATTATACATTGAGGTCTATGGGGATGGATTATATAACAAGAAGGACTATGGGGGCTACATTATAATATATGGAGGATTATGGAGGCTACCTTATACACGGATTATGGGTGTGCATTATAAAACATGGAGGACTATGTGGTGCAGTATAATATATGAATTACTGTGGGGTGCATTATAATATATGTAGAACTATGGAGTGAATTATAATATATGGAGAACTATGGGGTGAATTTTAATACATGGAGAACTATGGGAAATCATTGTAATAAATGGAGGGATATGAGGGCTACTTTATACATGGAGGGCTATGGGGATGCATTCTAATATATGGAGGACTATGGGGTGAATTATAATACATGGAGAACTATAGGAAATTCATTGTAATACATGGAGGACTGTGGAGATGCATTCTAATATATGAAGAGTTATGTGGGACCCTTTATACTACATGGAAGGCTATGTGGGGGCCCTTATAGTATTTGGAGAACTACGGTATATATGAGGGGGACAAAGATACAAGCATGGGATGGGAATGTTTTATGCTGAGGGAAAAAGGCTCTTTGCCTCATTATCCAGCTTTCTAATGCACTGCTATACATCTTCTCTCAGCACCCAGCTTTCCCATGCTCATATGCTGATATGGGAAAGCTGGGTGCTGAGGGAAATATGTAAAGCAGAGCATGGGGAAGCTGGGTGCCGAGGACAAGATGGATATCAAAACATAGAAAAGCTGGGTGCTGATAGAGATATTTCAGATCATGGGAAACTTGGGTTCTGTGAGTAAGAGCCAAGTGTCAGCGTCATTATCCCATACCCCGAGTGTCAGTGTCATTATCCTGTACTAAAAGTGTCGGTGTATGTGGAGGGGGGGGCCATGTCCAAACATTGCATCGGGGCCCATCAAACTTTAATTATGCCACAGTCAAGCAGTGTACCTGTCGGGTGCTTGGGACAGCAGGGTATGTGTTTATACTAGTGTCACTCAGGGCAGGTGTCTCGATAGCCAAACTAAATGGTGAGTGGTGGTGGTGCAAGAAGTGTGGTGAAGATGTGTGAACTGGCTGTGGGGTGCACTTTGCTTATTGTAAGCTTTTTGCTATAGGGGCGTGAACAAGTGAGTCTGAGAAGCAGAGTCCCCCTTTATAGCTGCATCTAAGTCAGGTGTGCAGTGAATGGGTGGTGTTTGTGACATAATACCCATCATACCCCACACAGTATTAATTGCTAAAGTGAAGGGGTTGTAATATTTGGAGCTTTGTTATCTATTCTGACCCACAGATACGTAGGATGTGATGGCACCTGAACAGATCGTTTTCATTGGTTATTCGTATTACCGTACTCCGCACATAATGGTTCCTCACATAGTTTAACTTGGCCACAATCTCATTGCAAGAAGACTCCGGGAAAAGAGGAATGTTTTAACTGAAAATCTTGTATTGATGATAATGCAGCAGGTAAAAAGAGTGATTTTCTCAGAGCGCAGACAGCATTTGTTACATACTGGTGCAAAGACTACATAGAGAAGAAGGGCAGGGAATGCTGACATCACGGAACTACAGGGAGGAGGAAGGGACAAAATACAAGGAAAGTCAAAGCTTCTACCTAGCAACAAAAAGGCAATATGCAGCAATGAAAACATTAAATAATTTCCAATTCGTAGGACATGACATTGTCCCTCTAAATGTTTCCCTGTACTTCCATTTAGGCACTTTCAAAATCACTGTTATGCAATGGGAAAGAGCCATAGTTCCCTAGATAACATCTAGACGCAAGTGGCACTGTGTAAAAAAATCCCAAGAGGGCCATTTGATTGTGCTGGTCCATAAAGATTGAGCCTAAAGCATTGATAATCCATCACTTGCTAAAATCAGAAAACCTCTTTATCTTGAAATTTTCTATCGAAAAATTCTCTTTTTTTCCCCCATCTCCATAATTGTTAGATTGATGTGACACCCCCATGTACAGTATTTTTTTTACAAGCAGTATAGATGTTAGGAGACTATAATCACAAGTCTATCATCTCTTTATCATTTCCTAATTTACAGCTATAAATTCAGCCCCAGTATAATAAATCTAATATATAAAGCTGAGTGTATGTGTGTATGTATGTGTGTATGTCCGCTAAAGGAATTTGCACCGTCGCATTTACAATCATGAAGTTTGGCACAGATGCCTCATGTGACCCAGGGAACGTTGTAGACTATGTTTTGACAGGAAAATTGAATCCCGCGCTTTACAGTTGGTCTCCAAAAAGCTGCCTCCATTAAAGTGAATGGAGCCTGGAACTAGAGGTTATTGATAGGAGCTGTGATTGGTTGCTATAGGAACAAAGGACATTGTTAATATAAGAAGCTGATGTGTGAAGTAATATGATGTCGGTGGGGAGACGGATAGAGAGAGACAGAGAGAGAAAGACAGAGAGAGAGAGAGACAGAGACAGACAGGGAAAGAGACAGAGAGATACAGACAGAGACAGATGGGGAAAGACAGACGGGGAAAGAGACAGACGGGGAAAGAGGCAGACAGGGAAAGAGAGAGAGAGACAGACACAGAGACACAGAGATAGAGACAGACTGATACAAATACAGACAGTGAGATAAAAACAGACAGACAGACAGAGGCATAGACACAGACAGGCAAGGAAAGAGACAGACAGAGAGACAGACAGCGACACACAGACAGAGACTGGGAGATAGACAGTTACTATCCCGGGCAACGCTCGGGTACTACACCTAGTATAATTCTAATTTTAAAGTTTTCCATACAGTAGAGGTTAAATGATCAAGCAGAATTATTTAGGGATAATGAAGAAAAATCACGGTAACGGCTGCGCTGCTAGGAAAGTTCGTAGAGATGATAATATTATTCCAGAAATTTTTATTTGCAAAAATAAAAGCCACAACGCGTTTCGGGGATAAAAGCTCCCCCTTCCTCAGGTAGCAGCAATCATATGAAGTGATATACCTTATATACATAAATTTAGAGGTCCCCACACCCCTTAACCAAATTAGCATATGGATCATGACGATCAATCAACAGGGTTTTTCAGGGACCTCGCCTCACAGAAATCAATTATACATATTCATATTTGACAACAATGTTCAATGAAACACATGTATGTTTTTATCTGAAGTTGGTTGTGACACACTCATCACTATAAAATTGGATAAAACAAATCTTTTGAAGTTATTTTAACATTTTTTATAAAAATAATACTTGAGTCCCTCGGTATGTTTATATTAATTCTAACCTACTTTCCCTCCCCTGGTTTTAAAATATAAAAAAAAATTTTGAAAATTTTTTTTATTAAAAAAAAAAAAAATTAAAACATTTTTTTTAAAATTTTTTTTTATAATTCACCCTTTTTTTCCTAAACAATTTCTTTTAAGATATTTTCAGTTGTAAAATAATAACTGCTACCTGAGGAAGGGGGAGCTTTTATCCCCGAAACGCGTTGTGGCTTTTATTTTTGCAAATAAAAATTTCTGGAATAATATTATCATCTCTACGAACTTTCCTAGCAGCGCAGCCGTTACCGTGATTTTTCTTCATTATCCCTAAATCTCCCATCTCCTTGTTGGAGCTCACGGGGCTGCTGCAGCTAACCCAAGATCTGCCTGAATGTGCCTGAATCTATCTACGCTTCTGAAGGGCCGGTGAGTCACCGGCATCGGGTCTACGGGTCCGTCCATCCCAGAGGAGGAGCTGCAGCCTAGCGCTGGTCTGGCGGCTGTGCTCTCCACATGGGTTATCGATCGCGTGAGCGGCCAACCGAGCTGGAATTCTTGCGGGCTGGAGAGGACGAGATCCCCGCTGATGCCATAGGGGTACACCCTGGATTTCCCTTCGGCTGGTTCCCCAGTGTTGTACCTGATGTACAACGGGATCAGGTGAGTGTGGCCATCACACTGCATTTACAATATTTTTTATCATTTGGTTTTACACAGGAGCGCGCTTTTCTTTTTATCAAGCAGAATTATTGCATTAGCTCTAAATAAACACATGCTGGAGAGACTTCCTACTTATACAGGCTAAGGGTGAGTCAAAAGAACAGGAAAGGGGGATACGAAAAAGCGTTGAGGAGGAGGGGAGCAAGACAATGATTTTCCAAAAATAACCGTTCTCTAACATCACAACATACTTAATCCTAATCATCAACTGTGAACAAAGGGCAAACTCTAATACAGATTTTACAGATTTCATTACAATTCTCAATCAACGGTCCTACAAAATGTTTTAAATAGAACTGTACTGTATTTGTACTGTATGGCTTGTAATGTTATAGTGTATAGGTAACCAAGAATACTTTCAGAAATAAATCATGTACATACATTTGCTCTCATAAATCCTTTTTAGACTTCTTTCACATGTCTGTGTTTAAACACATGCATGAAAAATTGTAACGGTATTATCAGTGTTTTGGATGAGCTGTGTCAGTTTTTATTATTAGTGTCATCAGCGTTTTTCATGGATGGATGGATCATGGAACGATCTGGATAAGATGTCTGAATAGGTAGGAACTTGGCTAATGAGATTTAATGTTGATAAATGTAAAGTAATGCACCTAGGACGAAGTAATCCTATAACTGCGTATACATTAAATGGAAGTAAACTCGGGACTACAGAACAGGAGAAGGACTTGGGGTTTCTGGTTACTAATAAGCTGATATAACAGCAGGTCTGCTAAGCAGAAGATGTAATGCCCAATAGTCCAAAAATTAATAGAAATACAGCAGGGACTAAAACATAACTTTTACTGATGACTAGATAAAATCAATAATAATAACAATAGTAAAGTGCTAGTGCATATAGTGTGCAAAGAACAAAATGCCACATAGCAGCGCATAGGCTTGATCTCACCCAAGCTTCATCCATGAGCTGGACTGCACATCGGTCCCAGAATGAGAGGTCACAGGCCGGAAGGATAAGGTGGAAGGGTATGTTACAAACCCTGTCGTGCCCGTGAATAAACTTCCGCCCTGACAAGGGCAGCACCCAAATGGAATGTCTGCCCCACAACCAAAAAAGCAAACAAATAGTTCCTCCCGACGCGTTTCCCTCTCAGTAGTGAGAGTTCCTCAGGGGAGAAGGAGGAAAAAATTGGGAAAGATCGACCTGCAGTGGCAGGGATCAGCACAGGCCAAAAAGGTGATAGACCTATGTGTGCTGGGCAAATGGTGGCGCTCAGTCTCTGATAGAACTGATGCCTCTATACACCCTTAATCAGTATAACACCCCACATCTGTGCAAAACGCCCTACTTACAGAGAACATGATGAAGACGATTAATCCCTACCATGCCGGCGTCTGAGGTCACTGCCAAGGCGACAGATACCGCCCCCTTGCGTTCCAGGTTGGAGCGCATCGCGCCAGCATTGTGCGCAGTTGGAGGCTGCAGAACACCATGTGTGTTGTGTATTTCCGCGTTCCACACTGGGACGCAGAGGAGCCAATAGGAATCCTGCACGGGAGCCCTCCCACAAACAGGTATAATTCTGGGAGATCCCGGACCGGAAGTCAGCGTAACTGACTGCTAAGTCTACCAATTAGAGATGAGACTTTGAAAAAAAGGGTCATTTCCGGTTGCACTGACAGGAGCGTCCTTAGTGATATGTAAATAGATCACAGCAAATCCGGGACATAACGACCGAAACCGAAGGCTCCTTACTGTACATGGCACCTAGCAGCAAGCATAATTAACCCCATAGGGGGCGGTTATACACAAATAATAAATAAAGTACAGATTGCAGTGGTCGCCCCTGGTAGCCAGCGACCAAAGGGCACAATGGTGTCCATGACAAACATGCAGGGTGGGAAAAGGAACGTACACTGGAGCATGACTACCATGTAATAAATACAGGCAGGGAAAAGGGGGAAAAAAGGGGGGAAAAAAGGGGAATAAGGCTGCCACAACATTTGTAAATAGAAACATGCAGACAAAACACAAACATGAACAGCATGGCAATAAAAGGGAGAACAAATAAGGAAAGAACTCTATCCCTATTATATCCATAGCTGGACCTAATCATAATACAGGAGAGCCCAGCTAAAATGCAGGCTCCCTAAGGACCCCTGTCATCTTGTAATAAAGAAGGGCCCCAATAGTAGGCTACAAAATATATTGGTTAGGAGGCAAGGCTAAATCTTCCACAAGAACGAATACAGCCAGCGGTCAAAAACGAGGGGGAGGAGACCTATCAAATAAAGCAGCCATAGTTGATTTGATCATTGAGGCCATCAGGATGGCAGGTTTTAAGACGAAAAATCATCCTGGCCTCCTTTTGTAGCAATACACGATCCAAATTGCCACCTCTGGAGGACATTTTGACTTTGAGGATACCCATGAATTCGATGGCTTCCTTGTTGGAGCTATGACGTGTATTCATGTGCCTGGCAATAGGGGTGTCACGATCATTTCTGATGTCCCCCATGTGTTCCCCAATACGTCTACGAAATTCACGCACTGTTTTACCGACATATTGCAGTCCACAATGACACGTGGCAAGGTACACCACCCCCTTCGTTTTGCAATTGATGAACTCCCTAATAGTCAGGGATTCACCCGTAGAGGTACTGGCGTATTCCTTACCTATCTTGACATTTTTACAGGCAACACATGATCCACACTTAAAACAACCAGATGGTTTACCTGGAAGCCAAGTGGTTTCCACATTAGGGGGTACAAAGTGACTGTGAGTCAACCGATCGCCCAGCGAGCGATTCTTCCGGAATGTGATCGCCGGTTGAGGCTTAATACAGTCCGCAATCTCCACGTCCATTTGAAGGATATCCCAATGTCGCTCAAGTATCCTTCTAATGGTTGGGACACCTTTAGTGTACGTTGTGATGAGTCTAACAACACCCCCCTCGTGATTTTGTCTAGATTGAGGGGAAAAGAGTTTTGTGCGATCCTGATCAAGAGAAAACTTATATGCCTGCTTGAGGATCCGATCAGGATACCCCTTCTCCAAGAAACGGGACCTCAAGTCAGCAGCTTTGGCCACAAATTCACTCCGCTCCGAACAGTTCCTCCTCAGACGAAGATATTGTCCCTTAGGGATACCCCGCCTGAGGGGCAATGGATGGTGACTGTCCCATCTAAGGAGTGAATTTGTGGCAGTAGGTTTCCTGTATATCGTAGTCCCGAGCCTACCACCAGGGTCAATCGACACAAGTAGGTCCAGAAAAGGTAGGCTCACTGGATGAATGACATAAGTGAAAGTTAGTCCTAAGGGGTTCATGTTCAAGTTGTTAACAAATTCCGTGAATGTGTCAAGGGGACCCCTCCACAAAACAAAAACGTCATCAATAAAACGGACCCACAAATCAATCATGTTGGTAAATGATGACAATGACTCTTCAAACACAATGGTGTCCTCCCACCAGCCCAGGAACAAATTGGCGTAACAGGGAGCACAGGGGCTCCCCATGGCCGTGCCCCTGAGCTGGTGGTAGGTGGAGCCATCGAACAGAAAAAAGTTGTTATGCAACACAAATTCCAGCAAAGAAATGACCAACTTGTTGTGGGCCTCAAATTGTTTGCCCCTAGTGGCCAGAAAAAACTGGACAGCCTCAACACCCCGATCATGTGGGATGGAAGAATAGAGCGTTTCCACATCAATGCTCGCTAAAAACGCGTTGGGACCAACCGTAATATCCTCAATCCTGCTGATGAAGTCCAAACTATCACGAATGTAAGATGGTAAGGATGTTACAAACGGGTTAAGAATCTTATCTAAATATACTCCCACATTTTGTGCGATATTACCAACACCGGAAACGATCGGTCTCCCCCTAAGGGGGTTAACCCCCTTATGGATCTTAGGGAGGGTGTAGAAAGTAGACAGCAGGGGGTGATCCGGCAACATAAACGTTAATTCCTCCTTGCTGATTAAACCCTCGATCTCAGCCCTATTCAATATGTCCCTAAGGCAGTTTTTCGCAGTGATGATAGGATTACCAAAGATTTTACAGTAAGTGTTAGCATCCTTCAAGATGTTCAAACATACATCACGATAATCAATCGTATTCATTACCACCAAGTTCCCCCCCTTATCGGAGGGTTTAATGGTAATGGTGGCATCCTTTTCCAAGTCACAAAGTGCTCGCATTTCAAACCTGGATAAGTTGTTTCTTTCCTCCTGTAAGGAGGTTGTACCCATCATGCTCAATTGGGTTTTGGTCAGGGCAAGAACCTCTTTTGTCACCTGGCTGAGGAAGATATCTATAGCAGAAACATCAATAAGATTAGGTGGCATTTTGGTGCTAGGATTTTTTAGAGTGGTGAAGGGACCTTTACCAGTGGTGGATGTAGTTGGTTCATCCAGTCCTGCCAGCAGCCTGACATCATCCAGCATATCCATCGGTATATCCAGACCCATGCAGATTTTGTTATCTTTTTGCTTAAAGAACTTCTTCCAACGCAGTTTGCGCACAAATAGATTGAGGTCTTTAATGAAGTCGAATGTCGAAAAGTCACTTGTAGGGACAAACGACAACCCCTTGCTAAGGACCGCCATTTCAATATGATTTAAGGATCTAGCAGATAGGTTGATAACCTGTGTACCTAATCTCTGTTCCCCTTGCGACTTCTGAGAAAGTAATTGCGGTCTAAAAAAGAGGAGGAAGAGTTATTAGAATTATTCGTCTGGGCCGATGGATAGGCTGGATGTTCAGTCCTCTGGGGTCCCCTACGATAGCGTCTACCCCTATACTGTGGACGAAAAGGAGGGCCCCTCCCCTCTGTGTCAGAGCACTCAGCCTCAGTGGAGGACAAATCTGATTCCCGCTCCCTGGGTGCCGGACCCTCACTTGGAAAAATCTGATAAACCTTGTTATCCTTGAAGTCTTGGAGATCACGTTTAAACTGCTTGTGTTTTCTCTCTTTCAGGTGAAACTGAAATTTTTCAATAGAATTTTTTAAAGTACTTTCTTTCACAGAAAAATCAGTCTCGTTTTGATAAGTTTTTGTGACCTCGATTTGTTCTTTAAGCTTATTATTAATTGCTTCAAGGTTATTTTTTTCCTCTGTAAGTAAGATTTTCATAAGCCTTAGAGAGCTGGCTGTAGCCTCCTTCTCCCAGGCACTCAGCAACTGAGGAGTCCGGCACCTCACAGCTGGTATGAGGTTAATGCGTAGACCCCTAGGAACAATGCCACTCTTAATATAATTGTCAAGACTCTGCACCTCCCACCAGCTAGTGATCTGCTCCTTATATGTCTTGGTAACCTCCTTAAAGGCTGCCGTATAAGAGGGGATATACTTTTTTGGATAAAGTCTCTTTCAGAGAAAATATCCTTGGCCTCTGTAAGCCAACTCGCCGTATCCGGTCCAGTGGAAAGGAAGCCGGCCATACCAATGAATTGTATAGTAAATATAACAGCAGGTCTGCTAAGCAGAAGATGTAATGCCCAATAGTCCAAAAATTAATAGAAATACAGCAGGGACTAAAACATAACTTTTACTGATGACTAGATAAAATCAATAATAATAACAATAGTAAAGTGCTAGTGCATATAGTGTGCAAAGAACAAAATGCCACATAGCAGCGCATAGGCTTGATCTCACCCAAGCTTCATCCATGAGCTGGACTGCACATCGGTCCCAGAATGAGAGGTCACAGGCCGGAAGGATAAGGTGGAAGGGTATGTTACAAACCCTGTCGTGCCCGTGAATAAACTTCCGCCCTGACAAGGGCAGCACCCAAATGGAATGTCTGCCCCACAACCAAAAAAGCAAACAAATAGTTCCTCCCGACGCGTTTCCCTCTCAGTAGTGAGAGTTCCTCAGGGGAGAAGGAGGAAAAAATTGGGAAAGATCGACCTGCAGTGGCAGGGATCAGCACAGGCCAAAAAGGTGATAGACCTATGTGTGCTGGGCAAATGGTGGCGCTCAGTCTCTGATAGAACTGATGCCTTTATACACCCTTAATCAGTATAACACCCCACATCTGTGCAAAACGCCCTACTTACAGAGAACATGATGAAGACGATTAATCCCTACCATGCCGGCGTCTGAGGTCACTGCCAAGGCGACAGATACCGCCCCCTTGTGTTCCAGGTTGGAGCGCATCGCGCCAGCATTGTGATGAGACTTTGAATAAAAGGGTCATTTCCGGTTGCACTGACAGGAGCGTCCTTAGTGATATGTAAATAGATCACAGCAAATCCGGGACATAACGACCGAAACCGAAAGGCTCCTTACTGTACATGGCACCTAGTAGTCATGCTCCAGTGTACGTTCCTTTTCCCACCCTGCATGTTTGTCATGGACACCATTGTGCCCTTTGGTCGCTGGCTACCAGGGGCGACCACTGCAATCTGTACTTTATTTATTATTTGTGTATAACCGCCCCCTATGGGGTTAATTATGCTTGCTGCTAGGTGCCATGTACAGTAAGGAGCCTTCGGTTTCGGTCGTTATGTCCCGGATTTGCTGTGATCTATTTACATATCACTAAGGACGCTCCTGTCAGTGCAACCGGAAATGACCCTTTTTTTCAAAGTCTCATCTCTAATTGGTAGACTTAGCAGTCAGTTACGCTGACTTCCGGTCCGGGATCTCCCAGAATTATACCTGTTTGTGGGAGGGCTCCCGTGCAGGATTCCTATTGGCTCCTCTGCGTCCCAGTGTGGAACGCGGAAATACACAACACACATGGTGTTCTGCAGCCTCCAACTGCGCACAATGCTGGCGCGATGCGCTCCAACCTGGAACGCAAGGGGGCGGTATCTGTCGCCTTGGCAGTGACCTCAGACGCCGGCATGGTAGGGATTAATCGTCTTCATCATGTTCTCTGTAAGTAGGGCGTTTTGCACAGATGTGGGGTGTTATACTGATTAAGGGTGTATAAAGGCATCAGTTCTATCAGAGACTGAGCGCCACCATTTGCCCAGCACACATAGGTCTATCACCTTTTTGGCCTGTGCTGATCCCTGCCACTGCAGGTCGATCTTTCCCAATTTTTTCCTCCTTCTCCCCTGAGGAACTCTCACTACTGAGAGGGAAACGCGTCGGGAGGAACTATTTGTTTGCTTTTTTGGTTGTGGGGCAGACATTCCATTTGGGTGCTGCCCTTGTCAGGGCGGAAGTTTATTCACGGGCACGACAGGGTTTGTAACATACCCTTCCACCTTATCCTTCCGGCCTGTGACCTCTCATTCTGGGACCGATGTGCAGTCCAGCTCATGGATGAAGCTTGGGTGAGATCAAGCCTATGCGCTGCTATGTGGCATTTTGTTCTTTGCACACTATATGCACTAGCACTTTACTATTGTTATTATTATTGATTTTATCTAGTCATCAGTAAAAGTTATGTTTTAGTCCCTGCTGTATTTCTATTAATTTTTGGACTATTGGGCATTACATCTTCTGCTTAGCAGACCTGCTGTTATATTTACTATACAATTCATTGGTATGGCCGGCTTCCTTTCCACTGGACCGGATACGGCGAGTTGGCTTACAGAGGCCAAGGATATTTTCTCTGAAAGAGACTTTATCCAAAAAAAGTATATCCCCTCTTATACGGCAGCCTTTAAGGAGGTTACCAAGACATATAAGGAGCAGATCACTAGCTGGTGGGAGGTGCAGAGTCTTGACAATTATATTAAGAGTGGCATTGTTCCTAGGGGTCTACGCATTAACCTCATGCCAGCTGTGAGGTGCCGGACTCCTCAGTTGCTGAGTGCCTGGGAGAAGGAGGCTACAGCCAGCTCTCTAAGGCTTATGAAAATCTTACTTACAGAGGAAAAAAATAACCTTGAAGCAATTAATAATAAGCTTAAAGAACAAATCGAGGTCACAAAAACTTATCAAAACGAGACTGATTTTTCTGTGAAAGAAAGTACTTTAAAAAATTCTATTGAAAAATTTCAGTTTCACCTGAAAGAGAGAAAACACAAGCAGTTTAAACGTGATCTCCAAGACTTCAAGGATAACAAGGTTTATCAGATTTTTCCAAGTGAGGGTCCGGCACCCAGGGAGCGGGAATCAGATTTGTCCTCCACTGAGGCTGAGTGCTCTGACACAGAGGGGAGGGGCCCTCCTTTTCGTCCACAGTATAGGGGTAGACGCTATCGTAGGGGACCCCAGAGGACTGAACATCCAGCCTATCCATCGGCCCAGACGAATAATTCTAATAACTCTTCCTCCTCTTTTTTAGACCGCAATTACTTTCTCAGAAGTCGCAAGGGGAACAGAGATTAGGTACACAGGTTATCAACCTATCTGCTAGATCCTTAAATCATATTGAAATGGCGGTCCTTAGCAAGGGGTTGTCGTTTGTCCCTACAAGTGACTTTTCGACATTCGACTTCATTAAAGACCTCAATCTATTTGTGCGCAAACTGCGTTGGAAGAAGTTCTTTAAGCAAAAAGATAACAAAATCTGCATGGGTCTGGATATACCGATGGATATGCTGGATGATGTCAGGCTGCTGGCAGGACTGGATGAACCAACTACATCCACCACTGGTAAAGGTCCCTTCACCACTCTAAAAAATCCTAGCACCAAAATGCCACCTAATCTTATTGATGTTTCTGCTATAGATATCTTCCTCAGCCAGGTGACAAAAGAGGTTCTTGCCCTGACCAAAACCCAATTGAGCATGATGGGTACAACCTCCTTACAGGAGGAAAGAAACAACTTATCCAGGTTTGAAATGCGAGCACTTTGTGACTTGGAAAAGGATGCCACCATTACCATTAAACCCTCCGATAAGGGGGGGAACTTGGTGGTAATGAATACGATTGATTATCGTGATGTATGTTTGAACATCTTGAAGGATGCTAACACTTACTGTAAAATCTTTGGTAATCCTATCATCACTGCGAAAAACTGCCTTAGGGACATATTGAATAGGGCTGAGATCGAGGGTTTAATCAGCAAGGAGGAATTAACGTTTATGTTGCCGGATCACCCCCTGATGTCTACTTTCTACACCCTCCCTAAGATCCATAAGGGGGTTAACTCCCTTAGGGGGAGACCGATCGTTTCCGGTGTTGGTAATATCGCACAAAATGTGGGAGTATATTTAGATAAGATTCTTAACCCGTTTGTAACATCCTTACCATCTTACATTCGTGATAGTTTGGACTTCATCAGCAGGATTGAGGATATTACGGTTGGTCCCAACGCGTTTTTAGCGAGCATTGATGTGGAAACGCTCTATTCTTCCATCCCACATGATCGGGGTGTTGAGGCTGTCCAGTTTTTTCTGGCCACTAGGGGCAAACAATTTGAGGCCCACAACAAGTTGGTCATTTCTTTGCTGGAATTTGTGTTGCATAACAACTTTTTTCTGTTCGATGGCTCCACCTACCACCAGCTCAGGGGCACGGCCATGGGGAGCCCCTGTGCTCCCTGTTACGCCAATTTGTTCCTGGGCTGGTGGGAGGACACCATTGTGTTTGAAGAGTCATTGTCATCATTTACCAACATGATTGATTTGTGGGTCCGTTTTATTGATGACGTTTTTGTTTTGTGGAGGGGTCCCCTTGACACATTCACGGAATTTGTTAACAACTTGAACATGAACCCCTTAGGACTAACTTTCACTTATGTCATTCATCCAGTGAGCCTACCTTTTCTGGACCTACTTGTGTCGATTGACCCTGGTGGTAGGCTCGGGACTACGATATACAGGAAACCTACTGCCACAAATTCACTCCTTAGATGGGACAGTCACCATCCATTGCCCCTCAGGCGGGGTATCCCTAAGGGACAATATCTTCGTCTGAGGAGGAACTGTTCGGAGCGGAGTGAATTTGTGGCCAAAGCTGCTGACTTGAGGTCCCGTTTCTTGGAGAAGGGGTATCCTGATCGGATCCTCAAGCAGGCATATAAGTTTTCTCTTGATCAGGATCGCACAAAACTCTTTTCCCCTCAATCTAGACAAAATGACGAGGGGGGTGTTGTTAGACTCATCACAACGTACACTAAAGGTGTCCCAACCATTAGAAGGATACTTGAGCGACATTGGGATATCCTTCGAATGGACGTGGAGATTGCGGACTGTATTAAGCCTCAACCGGCGATCACATTCCGGAAGAATCGCTCGCTGGGCGATCGGTTGACTCACAGTCACTTTGTACCCCCTAATGTGGAAACCACTTGGCTTCCAGGTAAACCATCTGGTTGTTTTAAGTGTGGATCATGTGTTGCCTGTAAAAATGTCAAGATAGGTAAGGAATACGCCAGTACCTCTACGGGTGAATCCCTGACTATTAGGGAGTTCATCAATTGCAAAACGAAGGGGGTGGTGTACCTTGCCACGTGTCATTGTGGGCTGCAATATGTCGGTAAAACAGTGCGTGAATTTCGTAGACGTATTGGGGAACACATGGGGGACATCAGAAATGATCGTGACACCCCTATTGCCAGGCACATGAATACACGTCATAGCTCCAACAAGGAAGCCATCGAATTCATGGGTATCCTCAAAGTCAAAATGTCCTCCAGAGGTGGCAATTTGGATCGTGTATTGCTACAAAAGGAGGCCAGGATGATTTTTCGTCTTAAAACCTGCCATCCTGATGGCCTCAATGATCAAATCAACTATGGCTGCTTTATTTGATAGGTCTCCTCCCCCTCGTTTTTGACCGCTGGCTGTATTCGTTCTTGTGGAAGATTTAGCCTTGCCTCCTAACCAATATATTTTGTAGCCTACTATTGGGGCCCTTCTTTATTACAAGATGACAGGGGTCCTTAGGGAGCCTGCATTTTAGCTGGGCTCTCCTGTATTATGATTAGGTCCAGCTATGGATATAATAGGGATAGAGTTCTTTCCTTATTTGTTCTCCCTTTTATTGCCATGCTGTTCATGTTTGTGTTTTGTCTGCATGTTTCTATTTACAAATGTTGTGGCAGCCTTATTCCCCTTTTTTCCCCCCTTTTTTCCCCCTTTTCCCTGCCTGTATTTATTACATGGTAGTCATGCTCCAGTGTACGTTCCTTTTCCCACCCTGCATGTTTGTCATGGACACCATTGTGCCCTTTGGTCGCTGGCTACCAGGGGCGACCACTGCAATCTGTACTTTATTTATTATTTGTGTATAACCGCCCCCTATGGGGTTAATTATGCTTGCTGCTAGGTGCCATGTACAGTAAGGAGCCTTTCGGTTTCGGTCGTTATGTCCCGGATTTGCTGTGATCTATTTACATATCACTAAGGACGCTCCTGTCAGTGCAACCGGAAATGACCCTTTTTTTCAAAGTCTCATCTCTAATTGGTAGACTTAGCAGTCAGTTACGCTGACTTCCGGTCCGGGATCTCCCAGAATTATACCTGTTTGTGGGAGGGCTCCCGTGCAGGATTCCTATTGGCTCCTCTGCGTCCCAGTGTGGAACGCGGAAATACACAACACACATGGTGTTCTGCAGCCTCCAACTGCGCACAATGCTGGCGCGATGCGCTCCAACCTGGAACGCAAGGGGGCGGTATCTGTCGCCTTGGCAGTGACCTCAGACGCCGGCATGGTAGGGATTAATCGTCTTCATCATGTTCTCTGTAAGTAGGGCGTTTTGCACAGATGTGGGGTGTTATACTGATTAAGGGTGTATAAAGGCATCAGTTCTATCAGAGACTGAGCGCCACCATTTGCCCAGCACACATAGGTCTATCACCTTTTTGGCCTGTGCTGATCCCTGCCACTGCAGGTCGATCTTTCCCAATTTTTTCCTCCTTCTCCCCTGAGGAACTCTCACTACTGAGAGGGAAACGCGTCGGGAGGAACTATTTGTTTGCTTTTTTGGTTGTGGGGCAGACATTCCATTTGGGTGCTGCCCTTGTCAGGGTGGAAGTTTATTCACGGGCACGACAGGGTTTGTAACATACCCTTCCACCTTATCCTTCCGGCCTGTGACCTCTCATTCTGGGACCGATGTGCAGTCCAGCTCATGGATGAAGCTTGGGTGAGATCAAGCCTATGCGCTGCTGTGTGGCATTTTGTTCTTTGCACACTATATGCACTAGCACTTTACTATTGTTATTATTATTGATTTTATCTAGTCATCAGTAAAAGTTATGTTTTAGTCCCTGCTGTATTTCTACTAATAAGCTGAGCAGCAGCACTCAATGTCAGGCAGCAGCTGCAAAAGCAAACAAGATTTTAGGGTGTATAAAAAAAGATAAAATCCAGAGATACCGTTGTATTGTTACTTCTCTATAAATCACTTGTAAAACTACATCTACAATATGGGATCCACATTTTAAGCAGAATATTCAGACTTAAGGCTGCTTTACACGCAGCGACATCGGTGGCGATGTCACTCGTAAAAGCACCCGCCCCGTTGTTTGTGCGTCACGGGCAAATTGCTGCCCGTGGCGTACAAAATCGCTAGTACCCGTCACACACACTTACCTTCCTAGCGATGTCACTGTGGCTGGCGAACAGCCTCTTTTCTAAGTGGGGCGGTTTCTGTGGTGTCACAGCGATGTCACATGGCAGGCGTCCAATAGAAGCGGAGGAGCGGAGAGCAGCCGCATGAAAGTCACGCCCACCTCGTTGCCTGCAGGACGCAGGTACGGTGTTGTTCGTTGTTCCTGGGGTGTCACACGTAGCGATGTGTGCTGCCTCAGGAACGAAGAACAACCTGCGTTCAAAATCAGCAATGACATTTGGGAAATGGACGACGTGTCAACAATCAATTATTTTGCATCATTAGCGGTCGCTCGTACATGTCACACGCAACGACGTCCCTAATGAGGCCGGATGTGTATCACGAATACCGTGACCTCAACGACATCTCGTTAGCGATGTCGTTGCGTGTAAAGCCCCTTTAGAGTCAGTTGAAAGACGGACAATTACTCTAGATGGAAGGTCCCTCGTATGATGAGAGGCTGGAAAACTTGGGCGTGTTTTGGTTAGAAAAAAGACGTCTCAGTAAAGATATCATATATATATATATATATATCATATATATATATATATATATATATATATAATATATATATAAAAATACATGTGTGGTCAATATAAAGGACCGGAACATGACATTCCTTCCAAAGACTATACAAAGGATCAGGGGGCACTCATTACGGGTGGAAGAAAAGTGATTCCGGTAGCTAAACAGGAAAAGGTTCTGTACAGTTAGAGCAGTCAGATTGCGGAATACCCTACTGTAAGAGGTAGTAATGGCTGACACTATAACAGCTGGATGCTTTCCTCAGCAAAAATTGCATTGTGGGTGTAGATAATTTAGTGACAAAGAATGTATAATGGTGAAGAAAGGTTGAACTTGATGAATCTAAGGTTTTTTTTCAACCTATGTTCTATGTAAATATCATTAAATAAATGTTTTAAAAATTCTACTCATGGCGCAGGATCATTAAAATTAAGTTGATTTATTTACTTGCAGCAAGTAGACAAATCAAAATCAAGGCGTTCTCTCACTTTTAATTCACCATCAGACTTTTTATACTCTTAGATCACAAAACATTAGATAACTCAGGTATACACTTGTCCATTTCTAGTTGGTTAAAATCTATATGCATATGCAACTTCTTCGCAATTGAATGTTTGCAACAAGAAATTTAATAATTGGAGCTGTTGCCCATGTATGTCTGCTTATTTCATATCTAAATCCTAGGATGAAGATAACCACAAGTTTGTACAAATTCAAGGGCACATGCAACATTCTTGTTTATCTCAGTGTAAGTCCTAGGCATAAATATTCAAATTACATTTTGCTATAACTTTTAAATCTTGATTTTCCTAATAATAAATTACTAAGCTTCTCCTATCCTTTTGCCATATATCTGCTGTACGTGTTTTTCATGGACCCACAGACTTGTTTTGGCACTTGGTATCTGTGCTACCCAACCCAAAAATATGTCCCCCTCTTCCTCTCCCTCTTCCTCTCCCTTCATATTAAACATGCACTTTTTTATTTATTTGGTTATTTTTAAACTTGAATTCTAGGAGGCTTTTTGATGAAAATTTGTAGCGCCCCTGCGGTCATGCTACTAGGATCTGCAACCTAGTTCCTGGAGTCCTAGCTCTGGCTAAACCCACACACACAAACACTCACAGAACACCACTCTGGACCATTAAAGGGCATGACAGAGACACAAGTTGAGAGGGTTGGCCGTCCTATGGCGTAAAGCCGGCCCAGGAAGTGGAGGTTGCCAAGGAGGTGTAAATCCAACCCTCCTGTAGTTAGGTTCCTGGAGGGAAGGGGAGGAGTTGGCGGGTGGAAGAGACGAGAGGAGAGAGAGGAGAAGGAGGGAGGAGGACACCCGGCTGGGGTCGCACGATGCCCAGGGGAGAAGCAGCTGGCTGTGGGGTCTGCAAGGGACTCTGACAGAGCTGTGCACACAATCGGGTGCAGAACCCGAGGGGAGAAGTAGGAAAGCTTCAAGCCTTCTGCCAAAATCTGCACGGTGATGAAACTTCCAGAGCTCCTCACCACCCTTTAGTGCCCTTTCAAGTGTTCCAAGCCAGGAAGGAGCCATGCCACAAGAGAAGTGCACGGAGGGGGCCATAGCCAGGCTACACGGACAGAGCCGGGACAAAGGGAACCAGGAATCTGTCCCCAGCACCAGGGGAGTGTAACCTGTGAGTAAATCATCAGTAAAGACTCCCCGTTTCACTCGGACTTTGCCTGCTTGCATTCTTTTCAGCCTGCACCTCATCCAGCAGCTAGAGAACACTGGGGTTTACCTTACCTGCGGAGGGGGTTAACACACTCACTGCTGTTTCCATCAGCCCCAGTCCCTCAAAAGCAGCAGCGGCGGCATCTATTCCCTTGCCGCACTACCGCAGGTGGCGTCATGAACATTAACTTTATTATCCCTTGTAAATAGACCCTGCCATCTTATTAAGCGTTCACCATTACCTGGGTCCGGGATCACTCGAATCATCGACCACCCGGATCCGAGCAGTTCGGCTGCTCTGGGCCTCGTGACAAATTTACCAATGAGTTTAAAACAGACAGGTTAGTAATAAATGCAAAGTATGCTTTAACCAAGCCCTTTTATATACAGGATTGTTAATGTGTATTTACTTGCTATTATATTTTAGACCCCTTCACATCAAACTACTGTACTGTAGTTTGTCTATATGTTCCTGCAGTGTCATGTACATGTGACGCCCTGGTCTATCAGATCGTCACAGGGTATTGTGCAATCTTCCTTTCTGTACAATATCCATCTCCTTTTTGGTTACGGGTCCCGAACTATGGTGTTGCCAAAACCAGCTAATCAAAATCCTAGGAACACTCTGCACCACACCCACCAGACACACCAGTGGACGGCCTGAGCGGAATAGGGTTGCCCACATTGGGGGTTGGTAAGGGGAGGTCAGGAGTAGGCCAGTGTAGTGTTGGAGGTGAAGGAAAGAGGAGGTCAGGAGCTGGGCTCCTTGGAAGTAACTAGGTGGCAGACGGTGGTCTGGGACTGGTAGGAGCTGGAACCCCGGTCTCAGGGCATCGTGACAAGGGGCATGGAACTGTCGAGTAGGACAGCCGGCGGCCTTGTACCATCGCCAGGCTGGGACCAGGGCCCGACGGGGTGCGTGGACCCTAGGTCAGGGAGTAGCTTCAGGCAACCTGACAATTCACCCGACGAGAACAGAGCCTTCAAGATCCGCTCTCCACCCGCTCCAAAATCGGGGTACTAGTGCAACAAGGGGGATAGGACTTTCCACAAAACGGTCCAGGAAATTTCAAGCGTGAACCCTGAGAGCAAGCTCCCACAGTTAGCCACACTGGGGAGCGGGACCCGATTAGTTTTACGCTACCGGGGCCAACTAAGAAGCAGACTAAGTGCCAGGGAGAAGGTCACAGATGACCAGGCAACACCACCGGGGACGGGACCTAAACTAGCTCCCCTCGGCGGCAGCGGTGTCAAGAACTTTGGTTTACCAAGTTGTCGGTGTCAGCTTTATGGACTGAGTGAGTACTCGATTGACCCTTTCACCCCCACGGCACTCCCCAACACTATCACCGAGTCCCGGGGCATCCCCCCTACCCGTGGAGGGGTTAAAACACCTAGCTGCCCACTCCATCACCCCGGGGTACTCCCAGCTGCAGCAGTGGTACTCCACCTTACCACACACCCCGGGTGGCGTCATGAACTTCAAATACACCATCCCCTGTAAATACCCCCTTTATTTGAGTGGCCGCACGACTCCCGGGTCCGGACGCCCCTCGAGCCACCGCGGATTCGGATCCGAGCAGCCCGGCTGCTGACGTGGGGGCGGCACATACACTCTGCTCAGTTCATGATGTGCCAGTGGCTGCATGGAGTTAATCTACCCTCACTCACTGAATTGTTCACACCCCAGAGGCACAACATGCTGCCACCACTCAACAAACAGGCAGGATGATAATTCCCAAAAATATACACTCCTTAAGCTGTCAACCATCTGTAAATTTATGGACAGTCCATAAAAATGTTTTTCTCTGCCGGTGGTATGGTCTGCAGAAAAAAGCACTGTTCGTGATCTTTTTTCAACTTTTGCAAAGTTTGTACAGCGCATGCGCTAAAGAAGCTGCCATAGAAAGTACAAACATGACCATACCAAAAGAAGAATGACATCGGTGCGAAGAACGAGGAGAGAATATCTTCCAATCACTGCCGGGCACACTGAACTCCATTTGAAACTTCTGCTTTCAGCGTCGGAGATGCCTGTGGCCGGTGATCATAATCTGTGTGTTTCTGTCTTCTGCCTCCTGTTTCCAGCTCCTACACAGCACCATACTGTATATACAAGTCCACACTATATACTGTATTACATTATGCCTGTATATACTATATGCATATAGTGTGCACCTGTGGGAACAGTATAGTGTTCTGTAAATACTATATGCAGCCAAAGCATGTATCCACTATACTATATATACAGTATTTATATATACATTCAGTCAGCAGCTTCTTGCATGCTCCATTATATATATATATATATATATATATATATATACACAGCTAGCAGCTTCTTGTATTCTCTATCTAGTATATAAACCTGAGTGTGTGTATGTATGTATGTCTGTATGTATGTATATATGTCCGCTAAAGGAATCTGCACAGTCACATTTACAATCACGAAATTTTGCACAGACACTCCAAGTGACTCAGGGCACGTCATAGACTATGTTTGGAAGGAAAAATGTAACCCCGCACTTTACAGTTACTCTCCAAAAATTCTGCCTCCCATTAAAGTCAATGGAGCTGCGAGCTATTAGGTTATTAATAGGAGCTGTGAGTGGTTGCTATAGGAACAAAATTATTTGTTAGTTTAAGCTTGTGTAAGGTAATAAGATGTCTGTGGGAGATGGATTGAGAGAGACAAAGAGACAGAGAGAGAGACAGACAGTCAAAGAGACAGACATACACAGGCAGACAGGGAAAGACACAGGCAGACAGGGAAAGAGACAGACAAGGAAAGAGACAGACGGGAAAGAGACAAGAAAAGAGACAGAGACAAGTAATTAGACAGGGAAAGATATGGTAGAGCTGTGGAGAAAAAGTCAATAGGGTCTTACCCCAAAACAACCAAGCTAAACACAAGCTGAAACACTCACCAGGTTGAGTTGTGAAAGTCACAACTACTGTATACGCATGTTAAATTGATCACGGCAGCAGCAACCCACAGGTTGATAACAGAGAGTAGTAGAGAACGGGCAATTTTCACACCGCGCCAATGACCACTGGAGAGGAAAATCAGATCAATGTCGCTTTATTTCATACTCAGGTCAGGTCTACGTGTTTCAGGAGTCTCTGCTCCCTTCCTCAGTACAAATGGGAACAAGAAACATCAAAGATTGGAGGAGAAGATTTGATGTTTCTTGTGCCCATTTGTCCTGAGGAAGGGAGCAGAGACTCCTGAAACGCGTAGACCTGACCTGAGCATAAAATAAAGCGACATTGATCTGATTTTCCTCTCCAGTGGTTATTGGCACGGTATGAAAATTACCCGTTCTAGACAGGGAAAGAGACAAGTAAAGAGACAGGGAAAGACACAGAGACAAGTAAAGAGACAAGTAAAGAGACAGACGGGGAAAGAGACAGACGGGGAAAGAGACAGAGACGGGGAAAGAGACAGAGACGGGGAAAGAGACAGAGACGGGGAAAGAGACAGAGACGGGGAAAGAGACAGACGGGGAAAGAGACTGACAGACACAGACAGACACAGAGATAGAGACAGACAGAGAGACTGATAGAGAGACAGACAGAGAAACTGATACAGACAGAAACAGACAGAAACTCGAAGAGAGACAGTTACTATCCTGGGCAATGCCCGGGTACTACAGCTAGTATTATATATATGCAGCCATTAGCTTCCTGTATTCACTATATTATAAATACACAGCCAGACTGTATCCTCTATATTATATGTAAATAGCTAGCAGCCTGTATCCTTTCGCTCTCTCTCTGTATGTATATATAGGGAAGGGTACACAGTAGACAGGAGCGGGCAGTCAGGGACTGGGACAGATGGATGAATGAGGAGAGTATGGCTCATAAACAAGGTAGCTGGGAGGCAGGACAGATAAGGCAACTCACCAGAGCCAGTAACACATGCTGCAAAGCATAAACTATCACTGGCACTGAACTGGAGGTGCAGCATCAGGATATAGTGTCCAAAACACACAGTCAACCGGCAGTTGTCTGTATCCTCTACATTATATACACGCAGCCAGAAGCTTGTATCCTCCATATTATACAGTTAAGGAAATAACTATTTGATCCCTTGCTGATTTTGTAAGTTTGACATGAACAGTCTATAATTTTAAGGGTAGGTTAATTTTAACAGTAAGAGATAGAATAGCAAAAATAAAATCCAGAAAATCACATTGTTTAAAGTATATAAATGTATTTGCATTTTGAAGATAGAAATACGAATTTGATCCCCTACCAACGATTAAGAGTTCTGACTCCTACAGACCACTTAGATGCTCCTAATCAACTCGTTACTTGCATTAAAGACAGCATAAATTGTCAACTGTATACAAGACTCCTGTCCACTCTCTCAATTAATCAGTTAGACTATAACCTCTACAATATGGGCAAGACCAAAAAGCTTTCTAAGGATGTCAGGGACAAGATCATAGACCTGCACAAGGCTGTAATGAGCTACAAAACCATAAGTAAAACGCTGGGTGAGAAGGAGATGACTGCTAGTGCAATAGTAAGAAAATGGAAGAAATTCAAAATGAGTGTCAAACGACATGCATCTGGGGCTCCATGCAAAATCTCACCTCATGGAGTATCCAGGATCATGGGGATGGTGAGGGATCAGCATAAAACTACACGGGGGGAACTTGTTAATGATCTCAAGGCAGCTGGAACCACTGTCACCAACAAAGCCATTGGTAACACATTACGCTCTAATGGATTAAAATCCTGCAGTGCCCGCAAAGTCCCACTGCTCAAGAAGCCACATGTGCAGGGATGTCTGAAGTTTGCCAATGAACACTTGACCTTAACTCAACTCATCATGTTTGGAGGAAGAGAAATGCTGCCTATGACCCAAAGAACACTGTCCCCACTGTCAAGCATGGAGGTGGAAACATTATGTTTTGGGGGTGTTTCTCTGCTAAGGACACAGGACTACTTCACCGCATCAATGGGACAATGGATGGAGCCATGTACTGTAAAATCCTGAGTGACAACCTCCTTCTCTCCTCATTAAAAATGGGTCATGGCTGTGTCTTCCAGCATGACAATGACCCAAAACATACAGCCAAGGCAACAAAGGAGTGGCTCAAAAAGAAGCACATTAAGGTCATGGAGTGGCCTAGCCAGTCTCCAGCCCGTAATCCCATAGAAAACATATGGAGGGAGATGAAGCTCCGAGTTGCCAAGCGACAGCCTCAAAATCTTAATGATTTAAAGATGATCTACAAAGAGTGGATCAAAATTCCTCCTGACATGTGCACAAACCTAAATTCCTCCTGACATGTGCACAAACCTAAATTCCTCCTGACATGTGCGCAAACCTCATCATCAACTACAAAAAACGTCTCACTGCTTTGCTTGCTAACAAGAGTTTTGCCACCAAGTATTATGCTTGTTTGTCAGAGGGATCAAATACTTATTTCTCTCTGAAAAATGCAAATAAATTTATATAATTTAGACAATGTAATTTTTCTGGATTTTATTTTTGATATTCTATCACTCACTGTTAAAATTAACCTACCCTTAAAATTATATACTGTTCATGTCTTTGTCAGTGGGCAAACTTACAAAATCAGCAAGGGATTAAATAATTATTTCCTTCACTGTACATATACAGCCAGCAGCCTGTATCCTCTATATTATATATCTAGCCAGCAAAGTCTGTCTTCTGTATGATACATACAGCCAGTAGAGTCTCAGTCTTTCCTATATAATGTACGAGGGGCTGCTGATAAGTCTTTGGTTTACCCAGAAAGAAACGAGATAGGATGATGAAACTTTACATTTATTCCACATACTCTCCATTGATGTTAACACACTTCTTACATCAGTAATCCAAGTTCTGTAAGCATAGCAAAAAGAAGGATTTTGGTTTTGCTTCAAATCAGGCATCCGTAGCAGCCATAACATCGGAAATGGTGTGAAATTTGGCACCCTTGAGGTGTTTCTTCAGGTTTGGAAACAGATGATAGTCAGAGGGAGCTAGATCTGGTGAATAAGGTGGATGGTCAACCAGCTGGAAGCCCAGCTCTGCCAGTTTGCCGTGGTCGCCTTTGCAGTGTGGGCGGAGGCGTTGCCTTGCAGGAACAAGATTCCTTTGAACAGTTGGCCGCATCTTTTGGCCTTCAGAGCTGCCTTCAATTGGTCCAAAAGGTCAATGTAATACCTTGCATTGATGGTGGAACTGTTTTGAAGGTAATCCTCTAGCAGCACGCCTTCCTTATGCCAGAACACAGACGACATCACCTTAGTGGCTGATTTTTGCACCCTGAACATCTTTGGATGAGGAGAACCACTGTGCCCCACTCTTTTAACTGCTCCTTGTTTTCAGGGTCATACAAATAAATCCAGGTCTCACCGATAGTGACCAGTTGAACCAGGAAGTTCTTATCTGTCCTGAAACGCTGACAAATGGAACGGGAAGTTTTCACTCGCATGCTTCTCTGATCTGTTGTCAAACAGATAACTTCCTCATGTCCAACTGTTCATGGATAATGACACAGACACGTTCACGGGAAATCCCCATGATGTCTGCTATTGCTTTACCTGAAATTCGTCGATCCTCCAGTATGAGGTTGTGCAAAACATCGTCGATCTCCAGAACAACAACCACAGTTGGTCGTCCAGAACATTCCTCATCATTGATGCTGAAGTGGGCCGTTTTAAATTTGGCAACCCAGTTCTTAACTGTGGAATATGAAGGGCATTGATCCCCCAATGTCTGTGACATATCACCAAGAATAACTTTCACGGACTTTCCTTGCAGAAACAAGAATTTTATCACTCCTCTGCTCTGTTCTCCTCCGTTTCTGTTGCCCAAACAGACACAACACAAAGATTGAGTCAACTTCTCTTTTATCTGGCTTCAGGTGTATTTTTTATATTGCCGACACCTTTTTCTTGCCCTGGGTGAGTTTGAATGAGCATCAGATGCTTGAAACATAGGTGTTACAATTTTGGAAAGGTACCGACAACTTTGTCTGACCCATTTTTGAGTTTTAGTATGAAATTATAGTATGCCCAATTTGCCTTTTTTTTTGTCTGTTTTTTTATGTTGTTCCAATACACACAAAGGAGATACACATGTGTAAATCAAAACATGTCTTATTGCAATAATTTTCTGAGAGGACTACTTCATTTATTGGAGCAATTTCAAGGGTGACTACACTTTCGGCTATGGCTGTTGTTAGTGTATTGACGGCTTAGGAAGGAAGGAGTGAACAATCCTAAACACAACCCAGGGTCCACCATGTTATGGATGGAATATAGCTGTGCTAAGAGCTCAGAGGGCTGGATGGACAACAGCAGATTAACGTAAAGCTGGGTATTAATGAGCACACTAGGTTCTGTGTTAATTGTACACAGACTTAAAAGCAATAACAAAAAAGTAACACAAAATTCAAGTGACATGCCTGTATGCGGTGTACAGCACGCTTAACCAGTGTATACACCGGGGCTAAAGACGCAATTCAAGCAACCTGCCTGTATGCAGTGCACAGCACGCTTAACCAGTCACACCATCAGGCTGACAAAGACTGAGCGCCATCCAGCATCGGCGGAGTCCATTTATAACCTAAGCACCGCCCCAAACAAGCTCACGCCCAGTCAGCGTGGGTATCATCCACCAGCCAATCCAGGGATGCCGTGTTATCAGAGCAGCTGACATCCAACGGCCAATCAGAAGATGGCATGTCACGCACATACGTAATGGCCCATTTTCTGCATATAGACTCTGGCTGAGCAAATTCAACCGGTGGATGCACAGTGGCGCGATTCAGCACACAGGACGTCACAAGATTGAGCCAGCCATTGAGACCAGCGCCTGGGTGGAGCAGTGGCTGCAGAGGGAATCTCGGTCAAGGGAGAGACAGTGGGCACCCAGAGTCCAACACACGAAGGAGGTTGCCTCGCATATTGCTACTTCTCCTATCCCTTATGCTAGGTGTAATTTTCAGTATGTGCCCATACTCTTTTTGGACCCTACTCATTGTGCCCCTATTGTATTTGGACTTTTCAGGGGATGTGGTTTTATCAGTGTGTTTGGTTTTATTAAGGGGGCATGGCTTTATTAAGGGGCATAGCAAATGCCCGTAAAAAGTGTGGATATCATATGAATTTTAGTTCAGTTGTCCAGGAAAACTTGAATAGTTGGTTGGCAACCCTGCACACTGCAGTCTGACAGTCAAAGGCCAAACACTCTCACAAAGGGTATGGAATCTTTAGTGCATAGAAGGACCAAACTTAATAAAGTTTTAAGCTTTAATATAAACTAATTTAAAAATACAATGCTTACAAAAAACATGTAAAACGAGTAACAAGTAAAAAGAAACAAAATAAGGCAACACACAAATATGCAAAATAGTAAGGTAATATAAAGGAGAAGTAACATAAAATACTTAGGCTACATGCGCACGCTGCTTTTTTTCCTGCTTTTTTGCTGCTTTTTTGGCTGCAGTTTTGTCAGTAGAACTTTCTGACATCTGACTTCCCAGCAAAGTCTATGAGAAGTCAGATTTGTCATGCGCACATTGCAGTTTATTTGTCAGCGTTTTTTTTGTCAAAAGTTTGTGACAAAAAAAATGCAGCATGTTCATTCTTCCTGCGTTTTTGTCAACATTTGTCACCCATTGAAATCAATGAGGGCATCAAAAACGCAGGAAAAATGCATGCTAATCAAAAGTGGTGCATTTTACCTGCCTTTTACCTGCGTTTTTGGTACCAAAAACGCAGGTGATTTGTCAGGAAGTGAGGTCAGGCAAGTGGTCCCGTCCCGTCCTCCACGTGTTCCCCGAAGTACCGCTGTCCCCAGGGGAGATGATGTGGAGGACAGGACTATCAGCAGCGGCGGCAGCGAGAGGGAAAAATCAATGTTTTCAGCTGCCAATGTCATCCACCTCTCGCTGCCGCCGCCGCTGATAGTCCCGTCCTCCACGTGTTCCCCGAAGTACCACTGTGCCCAGCGTGCACGCACAGGGGAGATGATGTGGAGGACGGGACTATCAGCGGCCGCGGCGGCAGCGAGAGGGAAAAATCAATGTTTTTAGCTGCCAATGTCCATCCCCCTCTCGCTGCCGCCGCTGATAGTCCCGTCCTCCACGTGTTCCCCGAAGTACCGCTGTCCCCAGCGTGCACGCACAGGGGAGATGATGGACCCCTTTCGCTGCCACCGCCGCCGCTGAAAGTCCCGTCCTCCACGCTCCTGTCAGCTCCACGCAGTAGCGCGATCAGCTGAGCTGTCACTGAGGTTACTCGCGGCCACCGCTGGATTCAGCGGTGGCCGCGGGTAACCTCGGTGACAGCTCAGCTGATCGCGCGGCTGTCTTCATTTGCTGCATGGAGGTGACCGGAGCGGCGGTGTCTGCTGCTTCTCCGGTCACCTCCATGCAGCAGAGTTGGATGCGACGCTGGAGCATCCTGGATTACGCCGGACATGGAGGGCTTTGTCGGGGTTAATAAATTGGTAATGAGGGAATGTGTTTGTGTTTTTTATTTCTAATAAAGGATTTTTCTGTTTGTGTGTTTATTTACTGTAATTTACAGATTAATCATGCAGGATGTCTCATAGACGCCTGACATGATTAATCTAGGACTTATTGGCAGCTATGGGCTGCCAATAACTCCTTATTACCCCGATTTGCCAACGCACCAGGGCAAATCGGGAAGAGCCGGGTACTGTCCCAGAACTGTCGCATCTAATGTATCCGGCAATTCTGGGCGGCTGTTGGCTGATATTGTTAGGCTGGGGGGCTCCCCATAACGTGGAGCTCCCCATCCTGAGAATACCAGCCTTCAGCCGTATGGCTTTATCTGGCTGGCATTAAAATTGGGGGGGGACCACACGCCAGTTTTTTTTAATTATTTATTTATTTCTAATTTTTTTTTTTTTCAATTCAACAAGCTTTATGGGCTTGTTTGAACTGAAAAATACATGAAACAATTGTTGACAAAACTGCAGCCAAAAACGCACCAAAAAAGCAGCAAAAACGCACCAAAAAAGCACCTACATTTTTTTTGACATTTCCAGGCTCTCTCTGACAAGGTGCAGTTTTGGCTGCAGTTTTGGCTGCAGTTTGTGAACACGAAAAAGAAGCAGCGTGCACATGTAGCCTTAGGTGTCAAAAATGCACTCTCTTTACTTCAAAAGTTAACCTCCATCAGCTCTGGTTCCTCCTATCCCAAATGGCACAGACAATAATAAATGTTCCACGTTTTTATGGATTTTTGTACAATATTACTTACACGGATGTCAGACTGATAGTATTGTATTACACATCCCCTACAGAAATGTATCTAATATGTGTCATTGTGAACAATCACAATAAAATGTAGATGTTTTTAAAATTTTAGCAAGGAAAACCTGACTTAATTATGTTGACTACTTAATTCTTTTAATTTTTTTTTTTTTACAACAAATGTCCAGCTGGGGGCAGGCCCGAATTTACCACTAGGCATCGGAGGTCTGGTGCTTAGGGCAGCGGGTCACGAAAGGCAGTGCCAGGTTCCAGATTTAAAACACAAAAAAAATAACGAAAAAAAACAGATGAAAACCGGAGTCTTTGCAGGAGAGAGGGGCAGTGTCCCTGTATTCATTCTTATTAGAGTCTTAGGCGGGCTTTACACGTTGCGACATCGCTAGCAATTGCTATCGATGTTCAGCGCGATAGCACCCGCCCCCGTCGCACATGCGATATGTTGTGATTGCTGCTGTAGCGAACATTATCGCTACGGCAGCTTCACATGCACATACCTGCTCGGCGACATCGCTGTGACTGTCAAACAATCCTTCCTTCAAGGGGGAGGTGTGTTCGGCGTCACAGCGACGTGACCGCGACGTCACTAATTGGCCGGCCAATAGAAGCAGAGGAGGAGCGGAGATGAGCGGGACGTAACATCCCGCCCACCTTCTCCCTTCCGCATTGCCGTCGGGACGCAGGTAAGGAGATGTTTGTCGCTCCTGCGAGTTTATACACAGCGATGTGTGGAGCTGCAGGAATGACAAACAACATCGTACCTGCGGTCGAACCAACATTATGGAAATGAATGACGTTACACAGATCAGCGATATTGTACGCTTCTGTGCTCGCTCGTTCATCTTCGCACTTAGGATTTACACGTTGCGATGTCGCTACCGGCGCTGGATGTGTGTCACTAACGATGTGACCCCAACGATATATCAGCAGCGATGTCGCAACGTGTAAAGCCCCCCTTAGAAATGCTAATACAAATAAACCTCAGTGCCCGCCAGCACTTTTGGGGTCAGTTGAGCTACAATCAACTCCCTGACCCGACATGTGGTGGCGAGCCCTTGCTCCTGACGTCATGGTGGTGTGATAAATTTACCTCATCATGCTGCCAGCACTATCGCAGCCATTATCACCGCACACACACCAGAACTACTGCACCCATCATCACCACATACACCCCGGCATTACTGCATCCATCATCACCGCACACACACCGGCACTACCGCCCCCATCATCACCGCACACACCAGCACTACCACCCCCATCATCACCGCACACACGCAGGCACTACCGCCCCCATCATCATGGCACACACTCTGCCACTACCACCCCCATCATCACCGCACACACACTGGTACTACTGCCCCCATCATCACCACACACACACAGGCACTACCACACCCATCATCACCGCACACACCAGCACTACCACCCCCATCATCACCGCATACACGCAGGCACTACCGCCCCCATCGTCATGGCACACACACTGCCACTACCACCCCCATCATCACCGCACACATACTGGTACTTCTGCCCCCATCATCACCGCACACACGCAGGCACTACCGCACCCATCATCACCGCACACACGCAGGCACTACCGCTTCCATCATCACCGCACACAGACCGGCACTACCTCAGTGACGTCCCCGCTGACAGCGCGATTCACTTCAGTTGCTGCGTGGAGCTGAGAGAGGAGCGGCGTTGTTCTACGACCGCTGCTGTCAGCTTCATGTAGCAGAGCTGGATGCGTCGTGGGACCTCGTGTGGATTATGTCGGACCTGGAGGGGTATTTGGGGATTAATAAAATGCTGCCACTAAAACCTACAGTAGGTTAATCATGGCAGGCGTCAATGAGACACCCCCCAATGATTAACCTGTAAGTGAAAGTAAATAGACACATACACCCGAAAAAATACTTTATTTGGAATAAAAGACAAAAAAAACCCCTCTTTTAAAATCACTCCTGGCCTCTCTCTCTCTGTTGTTATATTGTGTAATATGAAAGTAATAAAATAACGTTTTATTACTTTCATATGTCCTATGTAAATGAGCAGGGTCTCTAGCCCCATAGGCGTCTCATCGCCTTGTGGGTGTCTACATGCCATGTGGGCGTGATACCATGGATTTACATGAGCAACGTCACTTCTGCAGCTTCAGAATCTTGCGTGTGCACGCTTACCATTCTCGTCGCCTTCTCATCCTGGCGTTTGATTCTCGGCTTCTGACGCGCACTGCACATGACCGGAACCACAGGCGTCTTCTGAGTATGGTAAGTGCGCGCACGCGCGAGATTCTGAAGTAGCGACAGTTACGTCGCTGATGTAAATCCATGGTATCACGCCCACAGGGGCGTGATATCATGGAAAGCATGCAAACACCCACAGGGCGATGAGACGCCCATGGGGCTAGAGATCCTGCTCATTTATATAGGACATTTGAAAGTAATAAAACGTTATTTTATTACTTTCATATTACACAATATTACAACACAGGGATGGGTAGGAAGGGGTTAGCAGCTCACACAGGCTCCTGCTTGTAGGTCAGAACGCTTTTTTGACCTGATAGGTGTACCTTTAAGGGAAAAAGAAATCCAAACCTACAGGGCCCTGTGTGAAAAAGTGATTGCCCCCTAAACCTAATAACTGGTTGGGTCACCCTTAGCAGCAACAACTGGAATCAAGCGTTTGCGATAACTGGCAATGGGTCTTTTACAATGCCCTTGAGGAATTTTGGCCCACTCGTCTTTGCAGAATTGTCATCAGCCACATTGGAGGGTTTCCAAGCATAAACCACCTTTTTAAGGTCATGCTACAGTATCTTAATTGGATTAAGGTCAGGACTTTGACTAGGTCATGCCAAAGTCTTAATTTTTTTTTCTTAAGCCATTCAGAGGTGGACTTGCTGGTGTCTTTTGGATCACTGTCTTGCTGCATAACCCAAGTGTGCTTGAACGTGAGGTCCTAGCCCAGGGATGGAGGACACAAGTGCCTATTTCAGCTGGATGTGTGTCTGAGGACAAACAACATACACCCAGTTGAAATGCATTGCTGTGCAGAGAACTGTCAGATCCCTACACTGTAATACATGCCGCCAGTCAAACATAGGCTGGCAACTGATATCAGTGTGCCTGGCATTGGTATCACATGACAGTGACGTCAGCTGCCGGCCACTGCGCCGGCTACAGAGGAGGACGCCGTGCAATGTTTGAAGGAGGGGAGGTAAGTAGAATTTGGGACAAATTTACCAGGATAGGGGACATATTTACTTGAAAGGGGGACATATTTACCAGGATTGGGGACATATATACCAGGATGGGGGACATATTTACAAGGAAGGGGGACATTAGTACAGGACGGAGGACATTACTACATAATGAAGGGGAGGGGGCAACACTTATGTCTTTATAAAATTCTGAATGTTACAAGGGCCATATATCTGACCAACTAGCAGAGAGGGTGGGGTGGTGGGAAATTTTGCACTGGGGCCTTTTGGACTACACTTACGCCACTGGTCGGTGCCCATTAGAGTTGATAGACTGTCCATGTCCTGTATCAATGTAACAGGTCCTTTTTAGGGACAGACTGTATTTATTTATTCATCTATTAACTAAAGATTAAGTGCATTTGTTCTTTTGTGGATGGTGGCTGCAAGGAATTTGTTGTTTGGCTGTCTACGTGTTATCCATCGATGGAGGTTCCACATATCCTATCTGTCTATTTTGGTGACGTGCAGGTAAAGATACAAAGTCAACGTTTTCCATTGTATTTTCTGACAGCAGCCATCATCATCACCATCACACTCTCTGATATGTTTGTAATTTCCTAGAGAACTCATCTGAAGATCCTTCCATTACTTGTCCTTTTACATCACACTGGCTGTCACTCTACCTATGTATTTTTCCGAGTCCATATAAATAGAAGTAACTGAATTTTGACTCTGTTGAAGCAATGCTATCTATAGCCGGTGCGGTCTTCCCATTGCACAGCGCTGACTACAACAGGATGTTGTCACATTGTCTGCAGAAGAATGGACATCGTGGAGCGGGGCAGAGCACACAGCTTGTTTGGTTTGTAGGATTCCTGTAATTCCAACATCTTTCCTCTCTCTGGGAATTCTGTTTCTTTCATGTGTGTCTTTTGTTGTCTGCCCTTTCCAGTATCTCACATTGCGAAGCTGCTATGGAGAAATGGGGACCTCTGGACAATAAGAGTGATATATATATATAGTCTGAACAATAAGAATTATATACACTGGACAAAAAGAATGAGATAGATTTACAATAACAGTGTAAACTGCTCCAAAAAATTAATAGATCACTTTCACATCACAGTTAAGTCCATGAAATTTCAGAGATATTATTATGTCCAATTAGGAATCATAAGCCAGACGCAAATCTAGGTTTTCCTGCACCCATGGCAAAAATTCAGTTTGGCGCCCTCCTCTCATACACAGCCTAAGCAGCTTGAGTAGTCGACATATGCGATTTGTAAACTTAAGCGGGCTTTACATGCCGTGCCATCGCTAGCCGATGCTAGCGATGTCGAGCGCGATAGCACCCGCCCCATCATACGGCCGATATGTGGTGATCGCTACCGTAGCGAACATTATCGCTATGTCAGCGTCATACGCACATACCTGCCTAACCGACGTCGCTATGACCGGCGAACCGCCTCCTTTCTAAGGGGGAGGTTTGTTCGGCGTCACAGCGACGTCACTAAGCGGCCGCCCAATCAAAGCGGAGGGGCGGAGATGAGCGGGACGTAACATCCCGCCCACCTCCTTCCTTCCTCATTGCTGGAGGGACGCAGGTAAGGTGAGGTTCCTCATTCCTGTGGTGTTACACGTAGCGATGTGTGCTGCCGCAGGAACGAGGAACAACATCGTTACTGCAGCAGCAACGATAATTGGGAATAGGGGGGATGTCACCGATTAGCTATTTTGAACGTTTTTGCAATGATTCAAAATCGCTAATAGGTGTCACACGCAACGACATCGCTAACGCGGCCGGATGTGCGTCACAAAATCCGTGACCCCAACGAGATCGCTTTAGTTATGTCGTAGCGTGTAAAGACAGCCTTACAGTCACATGCCAACTAGCTGCCCTTCCTAATTCTTTCCATGTTCAATAAAGCAGAAAGAAAAGCTTATTTAGCTCTTTTCCAAGAAGGTATGTGCACACGCAGGGCTTGAACAATGTTTTTTGGTACCCTAGGCAGATAAAGCCAATGGTGCACCTCCCCACCACGCCCTGCCCCAAAGGAAAGAAATGGGTCAGACACTAAGAAAAAAGGACCCCTATTGTACCGCTCTCTCGATGGGTCAGGTAAGCTCTGACAACCACTTCCAGTAGAATTATTACCCTTTTTACCAAAAAATACCAGCAGAAGTAAAAAAATTGGTGTACTTTAGAAGTGTGACTTAATAGGGAGTGCAAGCTCACAGTTAGGCTATGTACAATACAAGGTAATATTGTTCTTAAACAGTTAGCTATAGAATTATTAATTGTTTACGGATCATTTACACAGTATGAGAGATGAATAGTGATATTCATCCCTAATGTGCTATATTTTGAATGTCAGATCCAAGAATAGTCATGGAAACTGTCACGTTAGGTAAAGGGTACCAAGCGAATGGCAAAAGGCAAGGGAAACCATGTGTCTAGGGAAGGGGGAGATGGTGACCCCCGACCAAGCCTACCGCTGGGCCCTGGGGTCCCTCACCACCCTAGATAGGTTCTGCACTTATGCGCTGAGCCGGATGCTTGACCCTAGGTATCTCTAGTGCTGGGCCCTAAATAGGGAACGGAAGGGATGAGCGTTTTGTCAACCCCACTAAATACTAAAGAAGACAACAAGGAGGATACAAAAGGGAAAAGTGCATGAACTACTTATTCATAGATGACTTAGGTAAAAGTTCAGCAAAGTTTCAGCAACAATACCACAGATGAGTGCAAGTCACCTGCTTACTTCCAGAAGTTGAATGAACTGAATATCACCAGCACAAGTCCAGGGAAAATGAGAGTATTTAAACCCAAGGAGAAATACAGATGATTAGTAGCTGAAGTGAAGAGGAGCTCCGCTGGGTCTTAAAAGGAAAAGGATGAAAACCCAGCAGAAGAGCTGCCTAGAACACTAAATACTCACAGCAGGAACAATAGAAATCCAGAGAGCATTTTGCGCAGCCAAACGCTGTAACCTTCTAATGCTGGCCACTACAGTACTGTCACCTGTGGCACACTCGTGACACATCATCAGTTCATAAATAGAACAGAGCAATCAATAGTCAATGAATATGGCACCAGAACCATAATCAGGAAATAAATATGTCATCAGAACCACCATCAGTACATGAATAGGGGAGAAGAATCACCATCAGTACATGAATACATCACCAAAACCACCATCAGTACATGAATACATCAACAGACCCACCATGAATTTATGAATAGATGCAGGACCATCATAAATGCATGAATACATCAAAATACCCCCCATCAGTACATGAATACATCACCATAAACACCATCAGTACATGAATGGATCACCAGAACCACCATCAGTATTTGAATGTATCACCAGAACCACAATTAGTACATGAATACATCACCAGAATCACAATCAGCACATGACTATATCACTAGAACCACCATTACTACATGAATGCAGAACCAGAACCACCATCAGTACATAAATATGAACTTAGAAACACCATAAGTACAGGAAAACATCACCAGAACCACTATCAGTACTTGAGTACATCACCAGAATCACCATCAGTACATGAATACACCACCAGAACCACCATAAGTGCTTGAATACAAGAACCAAGCTTAGAGATGAACTGTAATGTCATGTCAGCCTCATATACAACTGTCTCAAATAAACCTACTACTGCCAGTATGTCCCTAAAAATGGTAAGGAGATCTAGTAGGTATCATAAATAAACATTTACATTCAGGTGCCCTCTGCAGAAAGATATCTGTCTTAAATAGGTCTTCTATGGTATATGGCCTCCACACTGTATGCATAAATTAGCTACAACTGCCACATTGTGTGCCATTATCAGCTATAACCATCATACCATCTGCCCTTATGAACTACGGCTGTCCCTTCTCTGGTTTTCCTTTACACTCTTGATATGTCCACACTGTACATGCTACCCTTTCTCTACATTGTGCCCCCATTTCACGCTGCTTCCTTATCATATTTATTCTGTGCCCCCTATTCACACTATGCACTCATACCTCCCACCACACTGTCTTCTCCAAACTGTACCCTTTTCTGACACTTCACCCTACACAGTATAATGGTCACTGCAGCTACCCATTTTGCATGATATCCACAATAACCCTCAAATTTATAGTATGGTCACCACCACAGACCCCTATATATACAATGACAGCCCCCATATATAGTATTATGGGACTCATAGCACCTCATACAATAATATGGCCCCCATAGACCCCCATACAGTGTAATGCCCTCCCCCCATTCCCAATACTGTATAATGGCACCCACAGCCATTATATACAGTATAATGTCCAGCACAGAACTCACACAATATGATACTCACTAAAGCCACCAGTTTAATGTCCCAGACAGTCCTATATACAATATGGTCACCACAGTTCCCCATATACTGCAATATCCCTCACAGTACCTCATGTGATGTTCCCCACAGCCCCTCGTTTGATGGCACCCAGAGCCATAAATATGGTGTCCCCACACAGCTCCACATTTGATGGACCCACACTTCCCCACATTTGATAGCCCCAAAGACCCCTCATTTGAGAATATACACAAGCACTCTGTATATAGTATATAGGGTAAAGGTAATCTTCTGCACTAATGGAGTAAAAGCTAAGACACTTTTTTCATTATCTACTCAATCTATGTGAGATTTAATCCAAATTATATTGACTTCCCATTGATTTCTTATACTAGAGAATCAGGTTTTACTCTCTTGTGACCTCGTATTGCAATGTCTAGTCTCTGAGAAATATGCAAATTGTCTCTTTAGGGAGGCAGGAGATGAACTCTAGTGCTACCTATTGGAATTAGCAATCCTAAAAGTCAAAAGTGACCCTTTAATGAGCCTTGTCATATGACTTAGGATTTATGCCAGATCAGAACCTCAATTTGCAGACACGGTGTTTTGGGGTGAGTGCAAAGTAGGAGATCTGATCTGGCTGTATGAGAGGCTATAGTGGGGTCTAAGGGGAAAACTTTTCTCCTAGCAGAGACTGACAAACCAATCTGGCTGCCAGTGAGTAGACTTATAGCTGCAATGCTCCTCTGGGAAATATTCAAATTGTCTCTTTAGGGAGGAAGGAGACGAACTCTAGTGCCACCTATTGGAAGCAAGGAGAAAAGTTTTCCCCTTAGACACCACTATAGCCTCTCATATAGCCAGATCGGATCTCATACTTTGCACTGACGAGGGCAATACACCCAAAAACACCGTGTCTGCAAATTGAGATTGTGACCTGACATAAATCTTAAGTCATATCGCAAGGCTCCTTAATAGAGATGAGCGAACCGGTCCCGGTTCGGCTCGAGGCGGTTCGCCGAACGGGGGGTCTGGCTCGAGTTCGGCTCGTCGAACGTTCGACGAACCGAACTAGAACCAATAGGCTATAATGGGAGGCAATCACAAACACATAAAAATGCATTATAAATGTACACAAACAGTTAATAAACATTGCCATAACACTTACCGGTCCTCGCGATCCCTTCTGCACTCTGTCTCCTGCCGCTATTCCATCCGATGATCGCTGAATCCTCCCGGTGACCTGCACTGCCAGCAGAGAAGCAGGACCTATCGTGACGTCAAAATAGCCATGTGACCAGTCACGTGGCTATTATCTCATTGGCTACAGACTGGTCACATGACTATGACACGTCATGTAGGACCTGCGAGTGCATCTCTCCGGTACACGGTGCACATATGTGTATCGCCGTGTACCGGCGACATGCTCTAGCACACGGTCGACTCCCCGTTCCGTTAGGGACCGGCTGACACAGCCGGTCATTAACGGAGATCACCGTTGCCATAGCAACGCAGTTAGCGGTGACGTCACCGCTAACCGCGGCTCCGGGAGCACCGTTGCTATGGTAACGCGTCTGTCAGCGTTACCGCTGTTACCGCTAGCAGCCAGCAGTGATCACTCACGGAGTGAAGGCTGCACGCTGCTTCCCGATTGTAGTGAGCATTGTAGTTAGGATGGAGGTTCCCCAGCCCCAAGTGATGCCCCTCACTACAATCGTCACTACTACTACACTAGAAAGAAAGAAGACAGAAGAGCAGGATCGTGGAGGGCTGACAGGGGTAATAAAGATGGAGTCTCTAATGTGTCTGTGTATTTATTTCTATTAAAGTATTTTTTCTCTGTGTGGTGTCTTTTTTTAACCCTTTATTGGAGATTCTTAATGGCCGGGTCAAACGTGCCTGACATTAAGAATCTCTGGCTTAATACTGGCTGGTAAAACAAAGCCAGTATTAACTCATGATTACCCAACAAGCCACCCGGCTCCAGGGCTGTTGGAAGAGTTGGATACAGCGCCAGATGATGGCGCTTCTATGAGAGCGCCATTTTCTGGGACGGCTGCGGACTGAAATCCGCAGCAGAGGCGCCCACAAACCTCGGGCTAACCTGTGCTGCGGATTCCAATCCCCAGCTGCCTAGTTGTACCCGGCTGGACACAAAAATAGGGCGAAGCCCACGTCATTTGTTTTTTAATTATTTCATGAAATAAGTGAAATAATTAAAAAAAACGGGCTTCCCTATATTTTTGGTTCCCAGCCGGGTACAAATAGGCAACTGGGGGTTGGAGGCAGCCCGTGGCTGCCAGCTGTACCTGGCTAGCATACAAAAATATGGCGAAGCCCACGTCATTTTTTTGGTGGGCAAAAAACTTCTGCATGCAGTCCTGGATGGAGTATGCTGAGCCTTGTAGTTCTGCAGCTGCTGTCTGCTCTTCTCCATACAGACAGACAGCAGCTGCAGAACTACAAGGCTCAGCATACTCCATCCAGGACTGTATGCAGAAGTTTTTTGCCCCCTGAAAAAATTATGTGGCTTCGCCATATTTTTGTATGCTAGCCAGGTACAGCAGGCAGGTACGGCTGCCCCCAACCCCCAGTTGCCTATTTGTACCCGGCTGGGAACCAAAAATAAAGGGAAGCCCTTTTTTTATTATTTCATGAATTTCATGAAATAATTAGAAAACAAATGACGTAGGCTTTGCCCCATTTTTGTGTCCAGCCAGGTACAACTAGGCAGCTGGGGATTGGAATCCGCAGCACAGGTTGGCCTGAGCTTTCTGGGCCCCACTGCTGCGATTTGCAGTCTGCAGCCGCCTCAGAAAATGGCATTTTCATAGAAGCGCCATCTTCTGGCGCTGTATCCAACTCTTCCAGCACCTGCCTGCTATACCTGGCTAGCATACAAAAATATGGCGAAGCTCACGTCCTTTTTTTGTAGCTTTTTGGCAAAAAAAAAAAAAAATGCTTCCCTGGATTTTCCATTGCCAGTGAAGGTAACACCAAGCAGTGGGGGTTAGCAGCCAGTAGCTGCTTGGATTACCCTTAGCTAGCAATACAAAAAATGCAGTGGGAGCTAACATATATTTTTTTTAATTATTTATTTAAATAACTAAAAATAAAATGGGCTTCCCTGTATTTTGATTGCTGGACATCACAGTGCTGTAAAAATAAATCTTTAAAAAAATGACGTAGCGCTCCGCGGTATTTTTGATTCTCAGCGCAGATAAAGCAGACAGCTATGGGTTGCCACCCCCATCTGCCTGCCGTTACCTTGGTTGGCAATCAAAATACAGGGAAGCCCATTAATTTTTTCTATTTAAAAAATAGTTAAAAAAAAAAAATTACGTTGGGTCCCCCCATTTTTGATAGCCAGCTAGGGTAAAGCAGACGGCTGTAGCCTGAAAACCACAGCTGGCAGCTTTACCGTGGTTGGGGATCCAATGTGGAGGTCCCCTCAGGCTCTTTTTTATAATTATTTTATAAATATTAATAATTACACAATAAAAGTAGGGGACCCCCCAAATTGGATCACCAGCCAAGGTAAAGCGGACAGCTGTGGTCTGGTATTCTCAGGGTGGGAAGGTCCATAGTTATTGGGCCTTCACAGCCTAAAAATAGCAGGCCGCAGGCACCCCAGACGTGGCGCATCCACTAGATGCGCCAATCCTGGCGCTTCACCCCAGCTCATCCCGTGCCCTGGTGCAGTGGCAAACGGGGTAATAAATCGGGTTGATACTAGCTGTAAAGTCACCTGAGATCAAGCCCAGCAGTTTGTGATGTCATGGCGTCTATTAGATACCCAACATCATAAACTGTCAGTACTAACAAAAACAAAAAATCGACAAAAGAAATTTATTTGAAAAAACAGTCCCCAAAACATTTCCTCTTTCACCAATTTATTGTAAGAAAAAAAATAAAGGGGTCCCACGACGACTCTGGACCGTCTAGAATATGGGGGGGAGACACTCAGGGAACGTATCCCCCATTTTCTAGGAGTGCGGACCCTTCATGTGAGGAGTGTGGGTGCAATGAATCTGCACTCACTCTCCCCGGGTCCACAGCAGCAGAGTCCATGTCGTAATGGTTGCTACCAAAGCTGCAATGCCCTGCTCATGAGGTAAGGGCATGCCTAATCAGGAGAACTACTGTAGAGGAAGCTCTGCTCACTGGTATATAGGTGCTCAGAGGTAATAATAGATAAAATTAGTGAGTAACCTCGGCACTCTATATCTCCCAGACTAAGTCAGTAAGTCACAATGGATAGTAATGCAAAATCACTCTTTATTGGTCCGTATTAAGAAAATTTTTTTTTCATAAGCATATATGTTTTTGTCCAAAACAAGTTACAAATGACGTTTCGGCCTGAGCCTTCGTCAGATTGGACTTATCTGCATGTAATCATGAAAAATGACAATAATCAGTATCACATAAGAGTGAGAGAACAATAACATAAACTCGAACAATGTAGAGGTACAATTGGGATGCAGCAAAAAAATTGCAACACAGCAAGAAATGAAACACATGATACAAATGTCATAATACAGTACAAGGACAATATAGTAATGACAAATATGGGGTCAGAGTAGACTTAGACAGCTCTGGTACGAAAGAGATGTCAATCATAAAGTAACATGTGCAGTAGGTGTAGAGCTACACTATGCATGGCAGAGCTAATGGGTAGACCGACCATAGAAAAAGTAGAGAAAAAGTGGAGAAAAAGTGGAGAATAAGTGGAACATAAGAGGAGAAAAAGTGGAGAAAAAGTGGAGAAAAAAGTGGAGAAAAAGTGGAGAAAAAGTGGAGAAAAAGTGGAGAAAAAGTGGAGATTAAGAGGAGAAAAAGTGGAGAAAAAAGTGGAGAAAAAAGTGGAGAAAAAGTGGAGCATAAGAGGAGAAAAAGTGGAGAAAAAGTGGAGAAAAAAGTGGAGAAAAAGTGGAGCATAAGAGGAGAAAAAGTGGAGATTAAGAGGAGAAAAAGTGGAGAAAAAGTGGAGAAAAAGTGGAGAAAAAGTGGAGCATAAGAGGAGAAAAAGTGGAGAAAAAAGTGAAGAAAAAGTGGAGAAAAAGTGGAGCATAAGAGGAGAAAAAGTGGAGAAAAAGTGGAGAAAAAGTGGAGAAAAAGTGGAGCATAAGAGGAGAAAAAGTGGAGAAAAAGTGGAGAAAAAGTGGAGAATAAGTGGAACATAAGAGGAGAAAAAGTGGAGAAAAAGTGGAGAAAAAGTGGAGAAAAAGTGGAGAATAAGTGGAACATAAGAGGAGAAAAAGTGGAGAAAAAGTGGAGAAAAAAGTGGAGAAAAAGTGGAGAAAAAGTGGAGAAAAAGTGGAGAAAAAGTGGAGATTAAGAGGAGAAAAAGTGGAGAAAAAAGTGGAGAAAAAAGTGGAGAAAAAGTGGAGCATAAGAGGAGAAAAAGTGGAGAAAAAGTGGACAAAAAAGTGGAGAAAAAGTGGAGAAAAAGTGGAGAAAAAGTGGAGATTAAGAGGAGAAAAAGTGGAGAAAAAAGTGGAGAAAAAAGTGGAGAAAAAGTGGAGCATAAGAGGAGAAAAAGTGGAGAAAAAGTGGAGAAAAAAGTGGAGAAAAAGTGGAGCATAAGAGGAGAAAAAGTGGAGAAAAAGTGGAGAAAAAAGTGGAGAAAAAGTGGAGCATAAGAGGAGAAAAAGTGGAGATTAAGAGGAGAAAAAGTGGAGAAAAAGTGGAGAAAAAGTGGAGAAAAAGTGGAGCATAAGAGGAGAAAAAGTGGAGAAAAAAGTGAAGAAAAAGTGGAGAAAAAGTGGAGCATAAGAGGAGAAAAAGTGGAGAAAAAGTGGAGAAAAAGTGGAGAAAAAGTGGAGAAAAAGTGGAGCATAAGAGGAGAAAAAGTGGAGAAAAAAGTGGAGAGAACGTGGAGAAAAAGTGGAGAAAAAGTGGAGCATAAGAGGAGAAAAAGTGGAGAAAAAGTGGAGAAAAAGTGGAGAAAAAGTGGAGCATAAGAGGAGAAAAAGTGGAGAAAAAAGTGGAGAAAACGTGGAGAAAAAGTGGAGAAAAAGTGGAGAAAAAGTGGAGCATAAGAGGAGAAAAAGTGGAGAAAAAGTGGAGCATAAGAGGAGAAAAAGTGGAGAAAAAAGTGGAGAAAAAGTGGAGAAAAAGTGGAGAAAAAGTGGAGCATAAGTGGAGAAAAAGTGGAGAAAAAGTGGAGAAAAAGTGGAGAAAAAGTGGAGCATAAGAGGAGAAAAAGTGGAGAAAAAAGTGGAGAGAACGTGGAGAAAAAGTGGAGAAAAAGTGGAGCATAAGAGGAGAAAAAGTGGAGAAAAAGTGGAGAAAAAGTGGAGAAAAAGTGGAGAAAAAGTGGAGAAAAAGTGGAGAAAAAAATGGAGAAAAAGTGGAGAAAAAGTGGAGAGAAAGTGGAGAAAAAAATGGAGAAAAAGTGGAACACCCTTTGGTACCTTTCATGTGGCACTAAGGGGTGCTTAGCTTTGTATTTAGCCAAAAAAATGAAAAAAAAATGACATAGGGTTCCCCCTAGTTTTGTAGCCAGCTAGGGTAAAGCAGACGGCTGCAGCCTGCAGACCACAGCTGGCAACCTCACCTTGGCTGGTAATCCAAAACTGAGGGCACCCCACGCTGTTATTTTAAATTAAATAAATAATTAAAAAAAAAAACACGTAGGGGTCCCCCAAAATTGGATCACCAGCCAAGGTAAAGCAGACAGCTGGGGCCTGATATTCTCAGACTAGGGAGGTCCATGGTTATTGGAATCTCCCCAGCCTAAAAATAGCAGGCCGCAGCCGCCCCAGAAGTGGCGCATCCATTAGATGCGCCAATCCTGGTGCTTCGCCCCAGCTCATCCCGCGCCCTGGTGCGGTGGCAAACGGGGTAATATTTGGGGTTAATACCAGATGTGTAATGTCACCTGGCATCAAGCCCTGGGGTTGGTGAGGTCAGGCGTCTATCAGATACCCGACATCACCAACCCAGTCAGTAATAAAAAAAAATAGACGACAAACACATTTTTATTTGAAAAAACACTCCCCAAAACATTCCCTCTTTAACCAATTTATTAGATTGAAAAACAAATCCAGGTCTGGTGTAATCCAAGGGGTTGCCATGACGATCCACACTGTCCCAGTCAATGAAGAGCAGGATGTTCCCCATTGACTGGGAGAGCAGTGCAGTGACCTGAGCTAACATCAATGGGTCAGCCCAGGTCACTGCAGGGGGGTGACAAGTGCTGCTGTCAGCGAGGTACATTACCTGCGCTGATCTCCAGCACACTGACAGCCCCTGTCACTGAGGTCAATGACCGGCGCCTTCACAGCAAGTATCGCGAGAGGTCCGTGACGTCACCGCTAGTCAGTCTCGGGTCGGAAGCGATAGGTGATGTGACAAGCGGCGGCCATGGAGGACAGTGACAGCGCTGAGGTCGGGATGGCGGGACTTCATCACCGCAGGTAAGCCGAGCGAGCGAGCGAGCGAGCGAGCGGGCGGGCGGGGGGGGATGGGGGGGATGGGGGGGGATGGGGGGGGGGATGTGTGTGTGTGTGTGTGTTTGTGTATGTATGTGTACATGCCGCGGGCAGGAGGGGGCGGAGCGAGCTGAGCGGGAAAGTGTGGGCTTCCTGCACGTAACTAAGATAAACATCGGGTTACTAACCAAAGCGCTTTGCTTGGATACCCGATGTTTATCTTGGTTACCAGCTTGTGGCAGGCTGCCAGCGATGGCTCCTGCACACTGTAGCTGTAAAAAGCCCTGCTTTTTGCTGCTAGAACCGTTCTCGAACGTATCTAGAACTATCGAGCTTTTGCAAAAAGCTCGAGTTCTAGTTCGATCTAGAACATGCCCCAAAATCACTCGAGCCGCGAACTGGAGAACCACGAACCACGAACCGCGCTCAACTCTACTCCTTAAAGGGCCACTTTTGACTTTTAGGATTGCTACCACCAATAGGTGGCATTAAAGTTCATCCCCTTCCTCCATGAAGAGACAATTTGCATATTTCCCAGAGAAGCATTACAGTTATAAGTCTCCTCACTGGCAGAAGATTGGTTTGTCAGTCTCCGCAAGGAGAAAAGTTTTCCCCTTAGTCTCTGATAAGTATCCAGTGCCGGATGACTACAGTCATATGAAAAAGTTTGGGCACCCCTATTAATGTTAACCTTTTTTTTTATAACAATTTGGGTTTTTGCAACAGCTATTTCAGTTTCATATATCTAATAACTGATGGACTGAGTAATATTTCTGGGTTGAAATAAGGTTTATTGTACTAACAGAAAATGTGCAATCTGCATTTAAACTAAATTTGACAGGTGCAAAAGTATGGGCACCCTTATCAATTTCTTAATTTGAACACTCCTAACTACTTTTTACTGACTTACTGAAGCACTAAATTGGTTTTGTAACCTCATTGAGCTTTGAACTTCATAGGCAGGTGTATCCAATCATGAGAAAAGGTATTTAAGGTGGCCACTTGCAAGTTGTTCTCCTATTTGAATCTCCTATGGAGAGTGGTATCATGGGCTCCTCAAAACAACTCTCAAATGATCTTAAAACAAAAATTATTCAACATAGTTGTTCAGGGGAAGGATACAAAAAGTTGTCTCAGAGATTTAAACTGTCAGTTTCCACTGTGAGGAACATAGTAAGGAAATGGAAGAACACAGGTACAGTTCTTGTTAAGCCCAGAAGTGGCAGGCCAAGAAAAATATCAGAAAGGCAGAGAAGAAGAATGGTGAGAACAGTCAAGGAAAATCCACAGACCACCTCCAAAGACCTGCAGCATCATCTTGGTGCAGATGGTGTCACTGTGCATCGGTCAACAATACAGCGCATGTTGCCGTTTCTGCAAGCACGCCACAAACAGAGTCGCCTGAGGTATGCAAAAGCACATTTGGACAAGCCAGTTACATTTTGGAACTAGGTCCTGTGGACTGATGAAACAAAGATTGAGTTGTTTGGTCATACAAAAAGGCGTTATGCATGGAGGCAAAAAAACACGGCATTCCAAGTAAAGCACTTGCTACCCACAGTAAAATTTGGTGGAGGTTCCATCATGCTTTGGGGCTGGGTGGCCAATGCCGGCACCGAGAATCTTGGTAAAGTTGAGGGTCGCATGGATTTAACTCAGTATCAGCAGATTCTTGACAATAATGTGCAAGAATCAGTGACAAAGTTGAAGTTACGCAGGGGATGGATATTTCAGCAAGACAATGATCCAAAACACTGCTCCCAATCTACTCAGGCATTCATGCAGAGGAACAATTACAATGGTCTGGAATGGCCATCCCAGTCCCCAGACCTGAATATCATTGAACATCTGTGGGATGATGTGAAGCGGCTGTCCATGCTCGAGACCATCAAACTTAACTGAACTGGAATTGTTTTGTAAACAGGAATGGTCAAATATACCTTCATCCAGGATCCAGGAACTCATTAAAAGCTACAGGAAGCGACTAGAGGCTGTTATTTTTGCAAAAGGAGGATCTACAAAATATTCATGTCACTTTTATGTTGAGGTGCCCATACTTTTGCACCGGTCACATTTTGTTTAAATGTGGATTGCACATTTTCTGTTAGTACAATAAACCTCATTTCAATCCACAAATATTACTCAGTCCAACAGTTATTAGATATATGAAACTGAAATAGCTGTTGCAAAAACCCAAATTGTTATAAAGAAAAAGAGTTAACATTAATAGGGGTGCCCAAACTTTTTCATATGACTGTATGTGGTGCTTTGTGTTCTCCTAGTAATCCCTGTTGTTTATTGGTCTTATTTTACATATTGGATAACATTTATAGCACATAAACATTTTTACAACATGCAGTAATTGTATTGGGAAAGGATGCACTTAAGTTGCGCAATAATAGAAGGTCACATTAAGTGTTCACATAATTATTATGAGAGGAAAAACTGAGTCAGGATATAATTCAGAGGAAAGCACTTGTTGAGTTTTATAGGCTTCACCTATTTTGGCACATTAAGCCTTGGACTCATTGTGCAGAGTCTATGCCAGATATTGCAAGAGCCGTGTCCCAATGCCGGAGGTGCCTAAGCTATGTCATAAGGTGCCATGTATAGCAGAAATTATAGTGGCACACCTTATTCTATAACCTGCCTTCAGTTCCCTCCTGTCCTTATTTTTCACAGTGAAATGCTGAGTAATCTGCTCCATAAGAGAGACGCGTGGGCTGCCTGGGATTCTTCTCTTATACGGCATTAATGTGGTACTGTTAATACTAATATACTGGCTACAACGCCGTCTGATAACATGGAATAGTGTACATAGCTGGCAACGACACAACAATTAGCTCCTTTCAAGTGAACTTTGTGTAAAAGAAGATAAAATGCCATTCAGTGGTCATCATAGCCGAGAAACTGGTGTAGTCTGTTGTGAGCCAACTTGATATCTTGGGAGAATGGAATGAGCGAGTGGCATGACAATAAAAGGCTATATGATTTACAAGCCCTTGCTATGTTTAGAGGGTCCCTGTGGAGGGAAACTCATGATTGTTTAAGGCTTGGAATTCTGCAGGTCCCTTACACTAACTGTGTCACATGAGAAAAGGGAGACAAAGTAAATTATAATAAATATATCGGGATGCTGAAAACAGAAGATAATTTAGATTTATGGTATCTACACACAACCACAATCAGATGTTCTTATAGTCCATTCAGGGGTTTCATAAGATGTCTTCTTTAAACTGTCACTCTAGGTACAGGAAAGTACCAAGCGAACAGCGAAAGGGAAGGGAAGGGGACCCCTGCGTTCTAAGGAAGGGGAGAAGGTGACCCCTGACCAAACCTACTGCTGGTCTCTGGAGTCCCTCACCACCCTAGATAGTGTCCGAACCTACCTGATCCTAGGTATCCCTAGTGCTGAACCCTAAATAGGGAACGGGTGGGATGAGCTCTTTGTCAACCCCATTAAACGCTAAAGGAAGACACAAGGAGAACACACAGGGGAAAGTGCATGAACAACTGATCCACACAGATGACTCAGGCAGGAATTCAGCAAAGCTTCAGCAACTATACCAAAGATAAGTACAAGCCACCTTCTTGCAACCAGACATTGAATGAACTGAACAATATCATCAGCACCAGTTGAGGGAAGAAGGGAGTATTTTAACACCAAGGGAATACTGATGATCAGCAGCTGGGTGGAAGGCAAGCTCCTGCTGGATCCAAAAGGGAGAGAGATGAATCCAGCAGGAAAGCTACCGATTAACAAGGAACATTAACAGCAGGAACAATAGAAAGTCAAAGAGCATTTTGCGCAGCCAGATGCTGTGACCTTCCATTGCCAGAAACCACATGACTATCTGTCACCCGGGACACTATCATAGTATATATTCCTTCCCAGTATACAACATACAATGGAATATGCCTCTGGTGCTACTTCTATAGGACAAACACATATCCAATAATAATATAAATAAGTAAGGATTAACTTATTAGGTTCAATGTATTTTACTCACATAGATAAAACAGCACTTTAAAATAACGTAAAGTTTATAAAACCGCATGCCTTATGTAACTTGCCATATCCAGGGTTTCGCCCTTCCAGCTTCGTCTAGTGCACAGTTGATGGATAAAATAAATTATAAGTTAATAAACATTGAAATAAAAACTCAGATTCAGAACAAATCATAAAAAAGTCACTGAATAAAACTAAAACGTCTATTTATTTAATTCCTATTAAAACTGTATTACATCACTATACAGTTTATAAAGAGTCCAAACAGTAAACACCATCAATAAACTCATATTGCACTATTTCTTTATATTTGTTTGGCCACTTGGATATTAAGAGATAGTAGTATATAAGAGCACTTATTGTGCTTATATTGGTCATACCCTGTATAGTCACAGCATATGTCTTTTAATAGGAACTATATAAACAGATGTTTTTTTCCATTAAATGCCCGTTTTCTGGCTAAAGGAGATCGGGAGTTTTCCTTATTATCTATTCCGCTTTACTTCCAGTTGTTAAATGCCCCAAATCATCAGAACTTCCCTAAAAAGCATATCAATACTATATGCGTAGATGCGGCCATAACTGTAAATAGTTTATTTTTCCTAAATTACAATTATTGTGCCCCTTTAAGCATGTTGGTTAGTTTTCGAGCTGATGCACAAGATATTGCGCAGTGGTCTCATTATTTTATATTTCCCTTACACAGATGAATACATCAATATAATACGTCAAATACAAAACGAGAAATTGTAGTAATCTGAATTTTCCATATTTGATCACAAAATATAAAACCATTACTTGTATGTTCAACCAACTCCTCAGAGGCAAATAAATGTCACATCCCTTTTATTACAATCACTGATCAATAAATTCCATCTATAAACATGTCTACTCACATTTCCTAATGACTCAAATGATGTAGTTTGAGTAAATGATTGTTGCGACTGTCATGATGGCTTCCAGTCAAACTTTTGGTTCCCCTTTGCTACTTGTAGTGAGAACTCTCCTTGACATTGAAACTGCATTGTACCAATGAAGGGGATGTCCTACAAAATGGTGTGGGGGGGAGGGGGGAGTAAATATGTCCTTTGTTCTGGGGGTAAATACTAGTACTATATTGGAGGCCAATTTTGGTTTGTCCTATGGGGCCTTCTTACTGAAATATGCCACTCTAAAGGCTGCTTTACACGCAGCGACATCATTAGCTAGTGAAAGCACCCGCCCCCATCGTTTGTGCGTCACGGGCAAATCGCACAATATTGCTAGGACGCGTCACACATACTTACCTTCCTAGCAACGTCGCTGTGGGCGGTGAACAACCTCTTTTTTAAGGAGGAGGTTCGTGCACCGTCACAGCGATGTCACACAGCGGCCTGCCAATAAAAGCGTAGGGGCGGAGAGCAGCCACATTAATGACACGCCCATCTCGTTGCCGGCAGGACGCAGGTACGTTGTTGTTCGTCGTTCCCGGGGTGTCAAACGTAGCGATGTGTGCTGCTTCAGGAACGACGAACAACCTGCGTCCAGCACCAGCAACGATATTTGGGAAATGAACGACGTGTCAACGATCAACGATTAAGTGAGTATTTTTGATCGTTAGCGGTCGCTCGTAGGTGTCACACGCAACGACATCACTAACGAGGCCGGATGTGCCTCCCGAATTCCGTGACCCCAACGATATCTCGTTAGCGATGTCGTTGCGTGTAACAGGGTCTTTACTATTGTAACCAGGTACCAGGAATGCAATAAAGCAAGAAAGGTGACTCAGTGGTGATTGACAACAAGAATTTATTTTAGAACAACAGTGAGTTAGAGGGAGAACAGGTAATCAAATTTCTGATACAATTCTGATATGTTCAAGATAAGGCAAATTAATTCACAGATGACAATATGCAGAGTGACAATTGACTGATCTATTACATATAACTACTAGAGATTCTAGTTAACAAATTTCACCAACGTAAGCTTAATCCCAGTCTTTCTGTCTCCAGGTGCATCAATGTCACCCTACTGATAGTCAGAGTACCGTATATACTTATGTAGGGAATCTCAGGTTCTATATAAGGGTATGTGCGCAGCATTTTTAACCGCGTTTTTGTGCATTTTTGTGTTGAATTTTTGGGCTCAAAACTGGTTGACTTTTCTTCCCCAGCAAAGTTTATGACTTTTCATTTTTGCTGTAGGCACACAGATTCTTTTTAAAGCTGTGTTTTTAAAGTGAAAAAAAAGGAACATGTCAATTCTTTTCTGCGTTTTCCTGCGTTTTTCCACCCATCGCATTGGAAAAACACAGCGAAACGCAGTAAAAAATGCAGTGAAATGCAACCAAAAATGCAGCGATTTCACAGCTACGTTTTTGCCGCAATTGCATTTTTGTGCGTTTTTAGCGGCCAGAAACACAGCATTTTTGATGCCACAAAAAATGGTTAGGTGCACATATAGCCTAAGGGGCACTTCGCACACTATGACATCGCAAGCAGATGCTGCAATGCCGAGCGCGATAGTCCCCGCCCCCGTCGCAGCTGCGATATCATGGTGATACAGTCAGGGCCAGAAATATTTGGACAGTGACACAAGTTTTGTTATTTTAGCTGTTTACAAAAACATGTTCAGAAATACAATTATATATATAATATGGGCTGAAAGTGCACACTCCCAGCTGCAATATGAGAGTTTTCACATCCAAATCGGAGAAAGGGTTTAGGAATCGTAGCTCTGTAATGCAAAGCCTCCTCTTTTTCAAGGGACCAAAAGTAATTGGACAAGGGACTCTAAGGGCTGCAATTAACTCTGAAGGCGTCTCCCTCGTTAACCTGTAATCAATGAAGTAGTTAAAAGGTCTGGGGTTGATTACAGGTGTGTGGTTTTGCATTTGGAAGCTGTTGCTGTGACCAGACAACATGCGGTCTAAGGAACTCTCAATTGAGGTGAAGCAGAACATCCTGAGGCTGAAAAAAAAGAAAAAATCCATCAGAGAGATAGCAGACATGCTTGGAGTAGCAAAATCAACAGTCGGGTACATTCTGAGAAAAAAGGAATTGACTGGTGAGCTTGGGAACTCAAAAAGGCCTGGGCGTCCACGGATGACAACAGTGGTGGATGATCGTCGCATACTTTCTTTGGTGAAGAAGAACCCATTTCACAACATCAACTTCAACTGAAGTCCAGAACACTCTCAGTGAAGTAGGTGTATCTGTCTCTAAGTCAACAGTAAAGAGAAGACTCCATGAAAGTAAATACAAAGGGTTCACATCTAGATGCAAACCATTCATCAATTCCAAAAATAGACAGGCCAGAGTTAAATTTGCTGAAAAACACCTCATGAAGCCAGCTCAGTTCTGGAAAAGTATTCTATGGACAGATGAGACAAAGATCAACCTGTACCAGAATGATGGGAAGAAAAAAGTTTGGAGAAGAAAGGGAACGGCACATGATCCAAGGCACACCACATCCTCTGTAAAACATGGTGGAGGCAACGTGATGGCATGGGCATGCATGGTTTTCAATGGCACTGGGTCACTTGTGTTTATTGATGACATAACAGCAGACAAGAGTAGCCGGATGAATTCTGAAGTGTACCGGGATATACTTTCAGCCCAGATTCAGCCAAATGCCGCAAAGTTGATCGGACGGCGCTTCATAGTACAGATGGACAATGACCCCAAGCATACAGCCAAAGCTACCCAGGAGTTCATGAGTGCAAAAAAGTGGAACATTCTGCAATGGCCAAGTCAATCACCAGATCTTAACCCAATTGAGCATGCATTTCACTTGCTCAAATCCAGACTTAAGACGGAAAGACCCACAAACAAGCAAGACCTGAAGGCTGCGGCTGTAAAGGCCTGGAAAAGCATTAAGAAGGAGGAAATCCAGCGTTTGGTGATGTCCATGGGTTCCAGACTTAAGGCAGTGATTGCCTCCAAAGGATTCGCAACAAAATATTGAAAATAAAAATATTTTGTTTGGGTTTGGTTTATTTGTCCAATTACTTTTGACCTCCTAAAATGTGGAGTGTTTGTAAAGAAATGTGTACAATTCCTACAATTTCTATCAGATATTTTTGTTCAAACCTTCAAATTAAACGTTATAATCTGCACTTGAATTCTGTTGTAGAGATTTCATTTCAAATCCAATGTGGTGGCATGCAGAGCCCAACTCGCGAAAATTGTGTCACTGTCCAAATATTTCTGGACCTAACTGTAGCTTCCGTAGCGAACATTATCGCTACGGCAGCTTCACATGCACTCACCTGCCCTGCGACGTCGCTCTGGCCGGCAAACCACCTCCTTCCTAAGGGGGCGGGTCGTGCGGCTTCATAGCGATGTCACAAGGCAGGCGCCCAATAGAAGCGGAGGGACGGAGATGAGCGGGACGTAAAAATCCCGCCCACCTCCTTCCTTCCACATAGCCGGTCGGGACGCAGGTTGGAGATGTTCCTCGCTCCTGCGACTTCACACACAGCGATGTGTGCTGCCGCAGGAACGAGGAACAACATCGTAACATCAGTCTTTCCCAATTCATGGAAATGACCGACACTACACCGATGATACGATTACGACGCTTTTGTGCTCGTTAATCTTATCAAAAATGCTTTACACACTACAATGTCGAGAGCGACGCCGGAAGTGCGTCACTTTCGTTTTGACCCCACCGACATCGCACCTGCGATGTCGTAGTGTGCAAAGAGCCCATAAGTCTATCTGTTTTAATGGCACACTAGGCTTGATCCTGTTGCGCTGCAATTAACTGAGTCAACAGATCAATTTCGGTAACTATTTATATGCCTTTTATTACCGTAATTGAAGCGGGAAGTAACAGCCCTGTTCACTCGAACACTGCACTGAGGCGAAGATTTGTTTCCAAGTCTACGGTATTCTGTCTTTGGTGTTTGACTGCGCAGTTGTCTCTTCTTCTAGAGATGGTTATCAATGTTCTATCTTTGGTTCTTGACCACAAAGTCTAGTCTTCCTCTGGAGATGGTTTTTGGTATTGCGTCCTTAGGTTCCTCTGAAGACCGTATTGTATTGACGGTGTAGATTTTGCTTTTTATGCAAACACGGTGTTTGGCTCTTAAATCGCTGAGTGTCATGACGGCATCCGTCGCTGTTCAGACTACAGATTGTGACACTCCTCACTATGCTTTCTCTGTTGCTTCTGAGTTACACAGGCAGGCTCGGGCATCGACCAGCTGTGTGCTCATTAGTGATCGGGTTAGCAAGAGTTAATTTCTGCTAGTTTGCTGATTACCTTTTGAATCACATGTTGCAGGAGACCTATCACAGTTATTCCTTGCCTTTTTTAAAATGGATGAACCTAGCTTCTCATGCCGACCATAGCTTTTGCTTATCCAGTAGTGATAGGCAGTCCGGCTCTTTTTGGTGATCCGGTTCCCATGGCTCCGCTCACCAAAAAGAGCCGGCTCTTTCAGCTCGTTCTCGGCTCCTTATTAAATATGTGTTCACCCCAGGTGAACACATATTTAAGATTATACTAACACCGCCAAAGACCCGCCCACCCACGGCTAAACCCCGCCCACTTACAAGGGGCCAATTAGATTGCTGAGTAGGCGGAGTTTAGCCACGGATGGGCGGGGTTTTGACGCCGAAAAGAGCCGTTTAGATATTTTAGTGGCTCACACTAGTGATCCGACTCCTGTCGTTCACAGCAGGGAGCCGGATCTTTGTGTCGGATCGTTCGCGACCGACACATCACTATTATCCAGTCCGTGTGATGTTGTATTTCAGTAACTGGTGATTTACTGTGTATTGCTTGGTGTCCTGTGGAATTTCTCCTTTCGTCTGGTTATTTCCTCCTTGCTTTTTATTTTCCTCCTAATCACTTGTTGTCTGATTACTCTGTGTGAGTGTGCTGTGTGATAGAGTATTGGTTTCCCCTGTTTGTCCATATCTGTGGGTTCAACCACTCCTGTCCTGGCCTCCCCTGGGGTGGGGAAGAGGGGGTATTAGATCATTGCTGGCCAAGAGCTGGGTAATGAAGGCAGCCCAGCTATTGTAATCATTAGACATATCTCTGGGAGTAGGGACAGCTATGGCCCCCCTAGCCTGAGGGCCAGTCTAGGAGTCCCGGGCCCTTATTATATACCCTCACATCCCTCGACATCTAGTGTGCAAAGGTGTCAACCATGAGGGATAACAAGTTGTGCTAAATGTACTATTCCACCTGTGCCATTTACATAGATACATTTGGAGCAATTTCCACCATAATAGGTATAATATTCTGCAAATTGATCTATGGATAAATTAAATAAAAGGCAAAACTTAGGCTGAGTTTACATGCAGTGATTGCTCAGCCCTGTGCCGCTGTGGTCTTTCAACTGTTTCCCTACACAGTCAATTAGACTTGCAGGTAAACATGTGATTTACCTTCAAACCCGTGCAGCCATTATGATGGATTTTATCCACAATTGCTCCATGCCCGTGAACGCAGCCTAAGGTCATAACTCCAACCACAATTTCATAAAGAAATCTGCAAGACAAATCTGCATCATATTTTATGGCTTTTGGTACCAATTGTGTGGTGAACCTCTGCTGTGGATTACCAAGTGTCATTTCTTATACACAAAAAAACGTGTATACTGTAAACCGGTCCCGGTTTCTCCAGTTAAACACGTCATCACTGGAGCCCTAAACATAAAGACCGTCCGGTTCCTGAGAAGTGTCTGCACTGGAAGAGCTGAAGAGTGGTAAGATGCGTATTGTGTTTCTAGAATTTTTATTTTTATAGTTTAGATAATTGTCTACAACTGATTGCCTGTGGATTTAAAAATCTGAATAAGGGTACGTGCCCATGATCAGGACCTTCTGCGTCCTGGACGCGATGGGTCCGGACCTGCGGGGCCACGAATCTCCTTTGCTGTAGACCGCAGGGGGCCGCCGCTGCTCATGCCCACGATCTGGGCTTGGGTAGTTGTGGTCTCTCTTTTGTATTCTCCCTGCGGAGAACACTTGCGACTCTGCAGGAAAGAATTGACATGCTGCGGCTCAGAAAGCTGCACCACAGGCCAGTTTTCGCTGCGGGCCGTGATGTGTAGCCCTCATGGGGCAAGGGGTTAACTTTACTTGTTGCCGGGCCTGGTGATGTAGGGTCTGGGGGATGTCACAGGGTGTCCCTTTCTGCCCAGGTTCGTGGCCCTGAGGTGTACAATAAAAAAGGGGGGTTGGTAATGGAGGACGATAGTGGAAGTTTGATTTCGTGATGCCACCTGTGGTACGCGGCCAGGGAATTAGCCGTCTGTTGCTGTCGCTGTCCTCCGGGGCTGATGGTAGTAGCAGTTAAGGTGTTTTCTGCTCCCCACAGGTGAAGCGGGTTCCAGGTGTTTGACTCACTATTCTTTTAAGCAACCCGGTTGCCGCTCCGGAAGTACTAGCCACCGCTGTAATTGGACCTGGTCGATCCCAAGCAATTTGAGGTTACTGCCGGTGTTCCCACTGTGAGTCCTTTCTGGTCGGTGTCCCTCCAAGCCTGGTGTAGGTGTAGAGAACCCATGTAACTGTAGAGAACCCGGGCTGAGCTGGATGCTCCAAGCCACGGACCCTAAGGCGCTCCCAGAAGTGTGAGGTATAAGAGAGTGGACCGAGGTCCCCAAGTGCGTCTCACCAAAAGCTGTGCCCGGGGCAATCTGACTATGTGTGAAGATGCTCCTTCCCTTTTCCCCAAGTGGTACCCACCCCCGAGGTGGTTGTCCTAGTGACCGGGAAAGTCTGATGTCTCGTGATGGCCAATCCCCCAGCCTACCCTAGTCCATCCCTCCGTTGGGAAAGCACTTAACTGTTTGTGGTGTGTAAATGTGAGAATCACCAGCGAATAACCTCTCCTTACCTGGAATGAGTACTACATCTTAAAGGACATGCAGTACCCTGTGGTGACCAAAGCCTCAGGGGCGCCACACATGCACAGTGGGCAGGAGATTTCTAGAAAGCTCATCCACTATGCTTGTACTGTACAACACAGCGTTTTGGACATAACTGAAGCAGACTGCACCCAAAACGCTGTGAACACTGATCGTAGGCACGCACCCTTACAGTTCAGATTCTGTTTGGTACACTTTCAACCATTCACTGCGGATTTTACCTCTACAAATCGGTAAGTAAAGATCCGCAGGATTTTGTACCCCAATATTGTTTGGAGTTGGATTCCCGTGTAAGGGCTGTGCAGTACATCCTGCAAAGAAAGAAACAGCTATTGAAAAGTCATCTTATAGAAAACAATGACCGACAGTAGCCGTGGTGTCACCAGCTTAAAATGTAAAAAAAACAAAGCACATGAGCTTATTCTTCGGAGAGGAAGTTTTGACTGTGCAGTTGGAGATTCCTGATTAGGGCCTGATGACATACTCAGCGCTGGGTGCTCTGCCATTGGTGAGGTGAGAGCAGGCTATGCTGTGTCTGATCTCAGAGCACAGCCCTGCCCTGAGCTTGGAAACAAGATACATTTCATGTCAGGCAGCTCTCAACTCCACACCCCTGCCTACAACTCCCACTCCTGTTCCTCATCCCAGAGCTCCTGGCCGAAAACACGTGGATTCCTCTCCCTGGATTACACTGCCCTCTTGTTATTATTCATTCATCTCTGCTCCCCTTCTGATTTATACTAAAGCCCTTTTGATATAGTTTGAACATTTTCGCTTTTCTTTACCTCTAAGTTGGTGTGCGTACAGGATTGTTGTATGGATTGGAAGAAGAAAACTTTTGGTGGAAATTTTGGAATTACCAGGATGTTACAGTGCAGCTGATGGGATCTGCGGTGTCTCCTGGGTCTGGAGCTGTGATTGACAGCAAATATGCAGAGCTATCCCTGACAGCTTGTGGCGAAGCTGCTCCAGCTTGAATCTTGTGAGGTAATGTGTAAGTGTGAATGATGACTGAGTCTTATTACAGCTTTTCCCCTGCCGGGAGAGAGTCCTGGGTTAACCTGGTTCCATATGATGAGGACAATATAGCCACATTGCTATTTCTATCAAGTTTGCAAAGTTCTAAAGAGAATTCAGAGCACAGTTGTTATATATATGTCAGTGTCAACGTATCGTTTACAGATGTGGACTTGGACTATTCCGGCATCTGATCCCAAATACCAGGAATACTTTTGGGGTCATGCATCAATGCTGTCGTTGCTATGAAATGAAGCACTTATTTAATTTATCGCGTTCACTGATTGTGCACTGGGTTATTTAGGATCACACATGATACTCAATGACGTAGATGGACGTTATGGGTCAGATCTGTGTGACGTAACTGTCCTTTTATTCATTAGCGCTTTTTCTTGCGGTATTAAAGTGAATGTCTAACTAGAAGAGAAGGAAAATATTATTGTTATTGGTATGTGATAGAATAAATGCAAATATTTGTTTACAAATACACAAAAGATTGCAGGATAGGGGATAAATGTATAATGGCTGGGGGTTCATTTTCTGGGACCCATCTTTAAAACAGGGGTCTCCAAGTTCCCTGTGACAATGGAATGTGCATGCCTGACTACCTCCCCAATCAATGTCTAAGGGGTCAGTGGTCCTGAATGCTCACTAACACATTATTTAGACCCACTGAAGTGAATGAAGCGGTGGTCATGCATATGCTCTCTAGCAACTTTTGGATACCCCATAATTGGGAACTCAGAGATCGGACCATACATTTATCACCTAAACTGTGGATTCCTTTTGATTGGACAAGCACCTTAATTAATTTATTACTAAATTAATTTAAAAAAATAATGAATAATGGAAATTTAATTTACTAATTTAACCTGCTTAATATTTGATAGATAAGTATATATATATATATATATATATATATATATATATATATATATATATATATATATATATATATATATATACTGTATTTCCCAGAAGAAATCGATTCAATCATTGACTGTGGGGAGGACTTCATTCATTTATGTGGAAAACAATTCTAAAATAATAGGAGGAACATGTCACAAGTATTACTTTAGCCATGTATTTTATTTTTATTTTTTTAATTCTGGGTAGCGCATATTGTAAAAATAAATTATAGGAACCGGCCCTGTTAATCTGGGTGTAGCATTAGTCATTGTGAGTGAAAATAGTCATTGTGGAAAAAAAAATTGTTAGCAAAGTTAAGCTGAGTTAAGTTTTAATAATATGTATCCTAACTCCATGTGCGACATCAGTGTCTGCCCCTTGTAATGGTTCCAAGGGGCACACAAAAGTGGCAAGCACAAAAGATTTTTGGAGAGAGGGGCTAGACTTTTTTAATGAAGGTTTAATGACTCTCTAAAACAATAAATACAGAATAAAGGCAAAGTTAATAAGATTTACGGTTCAAGTCAATCAGGTCAAAAAGACAGCAAACTTTTCCAATGAGCCAAGGCAGATGCCCATTCATCTATCCACGGAAGGGAATCAGAAGTTCAAGGAGTAAACAATTGGGCCATTGGTTCCCAGTGCCTGAGTTTCTGAGTCTAGAAGAGGCAAAAAATAGTTATTGGCATGTTTTATTTTCAGAAAATGATTTGCGGGAACTTAATAAGAAGAACAGGAACCAAGACAAATCCCATTACACTGGGGACCCTTTCATCCTTTGTTGGATGATTAACTTCTAGATTCCTTCGGTGGTTATTATAACAATTATCTGTAACACAATTGTAAGGGCACATTTTTCACAAGTTGAATATTAATAAAATATTTTGTTCTATTTCCCTAAATTGCTCCCTTGCATAGGAATGACTGTGTGAACTACTATATAGTGCATGTGCTGAACTTATAACACTACAACAAGTTCCTTCCAGCCTTGAACACAAAGACTTAAATCATTAGGGGAGTTGTTATTAACGTCAACAAAGACATTTTGAGCAGTCCTCTCCCTACCGGCTTCCGTTTTCCACGGTACGTGAGCATCCAGCACAATTCTAACTGTTTTAAAGGGCTACAGATCCTGTAGGCAACCTTCTATCCTTGTGAGCAAGCAAGTGGTTAACGCTAAAGGCCTATAAATGGAAAGCTGAACAATAGGTCATAAACGTATTTCCCCTGAATGTTATAGAAGAATTCCACCCAATAGAATATGCTTACAGCAAGAATGATAAAATATGTAACATAGTAAAGTAGCCAATGACAGAATTTTATTTATATACTTTATATGATTATTTATATTTTAGTGTCCGCCATGTTCATGGAGTGTGACTTCTTGAGTGGGGTAATATTTGATTCACATTGATTAACTGGAAGGTAATAGCGGGTATGTTGGTTCATCATATGAGTGCAATATGGTGCATTGGGCGGCACGGTGGCTCAGTGGTTAGCACTGCAGTCTTGCAGCTCTGGGTTCTGGGTTCAAATCCCACCAAGGACAACATCTGCAAGGAATTCAATGTTTTCCCTGTGTTTGCGTGGGTTTTCTCCGGTTTCCTCCCACACTGCAAAGACAGTGGACCTTAGATTGTGAGCCCCCATGGGGACAGTGTTGCTGATGTATCTAAAGCGCTATGGAATCAATAGCGCTATATAAGTGAATATTATTATTATTATCTTCTGCTCACCGGGCTCCATTCTCTTCTGATGCTCTCTCAGGCCCCCTTCACACGTCTGTGAAACACGTCCGTGTTTGGTCCGTTTCCGTATATACCGGAGACACGGACAAACATGCACCAAGGTTAATCTATGATTGTGGTCACACGTGCGTTATTTCATTATGTCCGTGTGTGCGTGTCCGTGATCCATATGTGTTTGCGTTTTGCACGGATGCATGTCCGTTATCTGCACGGAGCACGCACACGTGGACACAATGAAAGTCTATGGGTATGTGCACACACGTTAGTAAACACGTATGCATCTACCTATAGTTCGTGTCCGTTTGGTGTTTTTATTTCTAGTGATGTCGGCCATTCTTTCTATTTCTGTGTATGTGGGTCAATCTCCCTGAGTCCGTCGGTCGGTCTCTCTGTCTCTCTGTCGGTCTCTCTGTCTGTCTGTCCCTCTCTCACAGTCTGTCGGTCAGTTTCCCCCCCTCTCTCATACTTACCGTTTCCCCGATCCCCGACGCGGCGCTGCACGGCAGTCACACTGCTGCGGCGGCTTTTACTATTTTGAAAAAGCCGGCCGCTCATGAAACAATCTCGTATTCCCTGCTTTCCCCGCCCACCAGCGCCTATGATTGGTTGCAGTGAGACACGCCCCCACGCTGAGTGACAGGTGTCTCACTGCACCCAATCACAGCAGCCGGTGGGCGTGTCTATACAGTGCAGTAAAAAAAAATAAATAATTAAAAAAAAGGCGTACGGTCCCCCCCAGTATTAATACCAGCCAGATAAAGCCATACGGCTGAAGGCTGGTTTTCTCAGGATGGGGAGCTCCACGTTATGGGGAGCCCCCCACCCTAACAATATCAGTCAGCAGCCGCCAAGAATTGCCGTATACATTAGATGCGATAGTTCTGGGACTGTACCCGGCTCTTCCCGATTTGCCCTGGTGCCTTGGCAAATCGGGGTAATAAGGAGTTAGTGGCAGCCCATAGCTGCCACTAAATCCTAGATTAATCATGTCAGGCGTCTCCCCGAGATACCTTCCATGATTAATCTGTAAATTACAGTAAATAAATACACACACACCTGAAAAAATCATTTATTAGAAATAAAAAACACAAACATATACCCTGGTTCAACAATTTAATCAGCCCGAAAAAGCCCTCCATGTCCGGCGTAATCCAGGATGGTCCAGCGTCGCTTCCAGCTCTGCTGCATGGAGGTGACAGGTGCTCCAGAAGACACCGCCGCTCCGGTCAACTTCACGCAGCTAATGAAGACAGCCGCGCGATCAGCTGAGCTGTCACTGAGGTTACCCGCTGTCACTGGATCCAGCGTTGACAGCGGGTAACCTCAGTGACAGCTCAGCTGATCGCGCGGCACTCTTCATTTGCCGCGTGGAGGTGACAGGAGCGGCGGTGTCTTCTGCAGCTCTGGTCACCTCCATGCAGCAGAGCTGGAAGCGACGCTGGACCATCCTGGATTACGCCGGACATGGAGGGCTTTTTCGGGCTGATTAAATTGTTGAACCAGGGTATATGTTTGTGTTTTTTATTTCTAATAAAGGATTTTTTCTGGTGTGTGTGTTTATTTACTGTAATTTACAGATTAATCATGGAAGGTATCTCGGGGAGACACCTGACATGATTAATCTAGGATTTATTGGCAGCTATGGGCTGCCATTAACTCCTTATTACCCCGATTTGCCAAAGCACCAGGGCAAATCGGGAAGAGCCGGGTACAGTCCCAGAACTGTCGCATCTAATGTATGCGGCAATTCTGGGCGGCTGCTGACTGATATTATTAGGGTGGGGGGCTCCCGATAACGTGGAGCTCCCCATCCTGAGAATACCAGCCTTCAGCCGTATGACTTTATCTGGCTGGTATTAATATTGGGGGGGGACCGTACGCCGTTTTTTTAAATTATTTATTTATTTATTTTACTGCACAGTATAGACACGCCCACCGGCTGCTGTGATTGGGTGCAGTGAGACACCTGTCACTCAGCGTGGGGGCGTGTCTCACTGCAACCAATCATAGGAGCCGGTGGGCGGGGAAAGCAGGGAATACGAGATTGTTTAATGAGCGGCCGGCTTTTTCAAAATAGTAAAAGCCGCCGTAGCAGTGTGAATGCCGTGCAGCGCCGCGCCGGTGATCGGGGATCGGTGAGTATGAGAGAGGTGGGGAAACTTCAGTCACTCGGGGGATTAGTGGTCACCGGTGAATCCTTCACAGGTGACCACTAATCAGTACTCGACACAGACAGAGCCGCGGTATGAGGATGAAGTCGGGTGAAGTTCACCCGAGTTCATTCTCATCGCGCAACTCTGTCGGCTGTCAGCCGACATTTATAAACGACATTGTGCATCACACACACGGACATTCCACACGGACATTCCACGTACACATACACGTTCATTCCACATGCACACACGGACATTCTACACACAAACACGGCTAGCATACGCAATTCACACTGATGCCACACGGACCAAAAAATCGGACACAAAAACGGGACACGGACCCGAAAAACGGCCCGTAACACACGTGCGTGTTTTTCACGGACGTGTGAAGGGGGCCTCAGTAGGTTGAGACACAGAAAAGAAAGGGGATTACGGCTTTCATAAGCGGGCTTTACACGCTACGATATCGTTAATGAATTATCGTCGGGGTCACGGTGTTTGTGACGCACATCCGGCGTTATTAACGAGATCGCAGTGTGTGACACTTATGAGCGACCTTAAACGACCGCAAAAGCGGTCAAAATTGTTTGCCGCGGAGAGGTCGTCCTAAAACAAAAAATTGTTCTCTGCTTATTAGCGATGTTGTTCGTCATTCCTGCGGCAGCACACATCGCTGTGTGTGACACCGCAGGAGCGATGAACATCTCCTTACCTGCCTCCACCAGCAATGCAGAAGGAAGGAAGTGGGTGGGATGTTACGTCCCGCTCATCTCTGCCCCTCCGCTTTTATTGGACGCCTGCCGTGTGATGTCGCTGTAAAGACGCACGAACCACCCCCTTAGAAAGGAGGCGGATCGTCGGCCAGAGCGATGTCGTAGAGCAGGTATGTGCGTGTGACGCTGCCGTAGCGATAATGTTCGCTACGGCAGCGATCACCACATATCGGCCGTACGACGGGGGCGGGTGCTATCGCGCTCGACATCGCCAGCAAATGCTAGCAATGTCGCAGCGTGTAAAGCCCACTTAAATTGTTGACCTGCAGTTGTTACACTTGAAAAAAAATCTATACAGTATATATATATAATGGAACTTTACTGCACATGTATATGTGTGTGTGTGTATATATATATATATATATATATATATATATAGTAAATGGAACTTTTTGATTCTAAATATAATTTGTATTTTTGAGGGCTCATGTTGTCCATCACAAAATAATCTCTACCACAGACACAAAATATGCACATACTTTACTATTACCAGTTACCATCCTTTTTATTGTCGCTGGCAGTGGTCGCCTTTGTTCCATCATTTGCTTTGGTCCATCCCGTGTCAGAGAAGCATAGTATGGGTCTGGCTCACACTTTCCACAATGACTGTGACAGCCACTTTGGAAAACGAGAAAGTGGCCCCAAAGCTTGGGAACAGCGACAGCAGGGATAAAAAAAGAGGATGCAGGATTGGTGTCTATACATATAGGCACACTTTATGAATCTGATGCAGAATTTGTTTAAAGAGACCATGTCATCTTCATTTTTTAAGAGCGTACCATTCTCCAGCCTCCCATCCTCCTGCTTGCCAGGTGGTGATGCTCTACTTATTGACTGACAGTTCGGACCAGTGGCATCCTTGCACTAATGACCTGTACTGTGCATTCTCTATTGCTGCTTGAATATCTTTGTACCTCTGTAGAACTGGAGAATCACAGGGCCCCTAAATAATGGAGGATGTCATGCCAGTCATATGCACCATCCCTTGAGTGACCACCCGACCACCTCCTACACGCCCATACACAGTTGGATTTCTGGGTCACTGGGTGCAATGTAGGAAGAAGAGTGATTAGACCACTGAAAAATTTGCTATACCGTGCACCAAGAAAGGGGATTATATAGACAGGTGAGTGTCGCACTAATTATGGAGGTGGTCAACACCTCTCCAGAACCCCCAGATGAAGCAGAACATGAAACGTGAGTTGGGGAACTGGACAGTGTGGCTACAAGTTGACAGGCTTGGACTTTGATGGGCATTGGCCATATCTTGTTGCATGCATTTGAAGAATATGTCATTTTTTTATGTTGGCGTACATATTGACTGGTATTATGCACCTGATATGCTTTGTTTTAAGTTAATGAAGTTTTTTTTACCTTATTTTGTAGCATTCTTTGATATATTGCTGTATTTCATATATTTTGGGGTACCATGCTTGGGTATGCTCCCTTGTTCAAAGCTTATCCACTTGATATACACTGGTGAGCAAAAGGGTTACAATGTTTTGAACTTTTGGACTCCATATCTCACCATCCACTACAGCTTTGAGTGTGAGACTAGCTTCATTTTATCGACAATCATCTTGGCTATCTCATACATAAATTTGAATTGCAACTATTTAGTATATGATTAGGTATGTAGATTCTTATGTCACTGCATTGTTACTGTTTTGCTCCTAAAAATCTGAATTTTAACCTGTATTTTTTGTTAGTATTTAGTAAATCCACCGTTGGCTTTCAACACTGCCTGAATCCTTCTGGGCATGCTCTCGATTAGATTTAATCATCTCTTGACTGAAATCTGATCCCAGATCTCTTCTACACATTCCCAATGTTCGTGCATACTAATCAACCTTCTTGGGTTTTTACAGCTTTTTATTCAACTCTTTATTCAACCCCCATATCATCAGACTTCGTCCACTGAACTTGACAGTTCTTTCAATTTCTTCATCCCTTAGCCCCTTTTTCCTTGTTTCTTCCAGACCCATTTGCACCCATGAAAGCCTAGTTTATTGACTTTTGTCTTATTGCTCCACATCACCTGTTTCTAATCTTCTACTGTCCACGTTTTGTACTTTATTGCAAACTCAAGCCAACACTTCTTATGAAGACATTGAAGTCAAGGCTTCTTTACCTTTTCTCGGGACAACATTCCAAACTTGTGTAAAGTGTGTTGCACGGTGCTCGCATTGACATCTGTGATCTCACTATTACGAAGCATACAAGCCACCTCCACTACCGTGTTTGTCACGCCATAGTTGAAAGACCTTCTGATGGGCCAATTTGCTGACTCCAATATTTTGCCTGGACGCCCTCCTCTTGGCTTTTGAATAGATGGGTGGAATTTAAATCATATTCTTCCAAGTGTCATTGCATTCACATGATGCTGTTTGGCAATTTCCTTGGCCTAGAGACCGCTTTCGATAAATTGGATGATGTGGTGTCTCATTTCTTGGGAAATCTTCTTCATGGCTGCTCCTTAATTCAAAACAGTGACCTTTCTCTTGTTAATTAACCTAATAACACACTGAACTATTAGGGAATGTGAGAACAGGTTGCAATTCGTGGTATACAGGATGAAAAAGGTTTTTGCACCATCAGGAGCAAAACAGTAAGAATACAGTGACAAGAATCTGCATAACTAATCATATGCTAAATAGTTGCAAATCAAATGTAAGTATGAGATAGCCAAGATGATTGTCTATAAAGTGAAGGTAGTCTCAATTTGGAAGCTGTAGTGGATGACGAGATATGGAGCCTGAAAGATAAAGTTTCTAAACATTGTTACCCTTTTGCTTGTCAATGTGTCATTGATTGACTCTCTTTACTGACAGTTTTTTGTCTATGGCTCAGCACCACAAATGACAACCATTATGATTTGAGTATGGTCACAAATCAGCCACTCACTGTATCATAAGCATGCTGTGAGTAACAGCTCAGGTACCCAATAGATGGCAGGAGCGGGCTGGACTGTCAAGATTCAGAATGACGGAAAAGCATTTCAATCTGGGATTAAAGCGCATGGATTGCGTTGAAGACTTATCATGGACTTCTGTTCTTCTTCCAGGTGTTGCCATTCTGGGTGATTACCTGGCTATTTAGCTGACTGCATTGGTCAGATGACTGCCAGTTGTACTGTAGCTTTAATCTTGGTGGGGTCTGCGTGCCTTCATCATGTGCTCAGTCTCTAAACTGTGTTTGCCTTACCTCTAACCTCACTTCTGAGTACCCATTTGCCTTGTCCCTTTGTTTTGATCTGCTACTTTCCCGGACCTTTTGACTACCCATTGTATGATGATGCTTTGTTTGAGAATTTCAGTGCATCCTGGGATACTCAAAACAAAGGTCATCAGGGGTCAGAGGCTGTGATCACTGCCACAGCCTCTGCCCTTTTCACAAAGCAAAGTGTCATCTGTGACACTTGTTTCAGGGGCTGGGCTAGTCTCTGTGAGCTGTCATTGTGGGATGTGCACAATGACAGCGCGCTCTGTGTTGCCAACTCACTTCAGTAGTAATGAGCTGGCAACAAAACAGAGCGCACTGTGAGTGTGCAGTGTCACAGCATCTGGAGGTATGCCGAGACCAGTGCCACCCCGCGCTGGTCTCTGAACACCAGGTTTCCTGACACTGTGCACTGACTTTGTTGCCAGCTTGTTACTACTAAACTAAGGTAACACAGAGCATGCTGTCACTGTGCAAATCACACAGTGGTAGTGCACAGTGACCGGAACAGGTATTGAAATGAGTGATAACACTTCATTTCAGGGAGGAGTAGAAGCTGTGGCATTGATTTGGGCCTCTGCCCCCCGATGACGCTTTGTTTGAGTATCCCAGGATGCACTGGTATTCTCAAATGAAGCGTCATAAGAGTGGAAGTAGGTAAAAAAAAAAATCAATGGTAGTTAGATAGTGTAGTTAGGGAAGGGTAATGAAATTTTAATGTAGCCATCTAAGAAATTAGTTTAGATTGGGGCAATAAATAGATGGGAATTTAGATTGAAAATTCTTCAGCCTTTTGGACCACCCCTTTAACTATGCAATTATGAAATTATTGTAATCTCACTTCTAATGATAAGGAGCGTGCAGAAAACTCTATCTGAAAGGACAGAAGGGTTGAGTTTAAAAAAAAACCCAGTGGCAGGTGTGAAAATTGCAAGATTACTAATTTATTATTTTTTTTCGAAATAAAGATTATAATAATCTGTCAGATTCTAACATGGTACAGATTATCGACCAGTGTAAATGGGCCTTTTGTGATAAATGCTACTTGCGCTGGAGTGTTGTTCAGATTTGTTTCTGGCCTTGATTCCGGCCCAGTCCTGCGCAGCCAGCCTAATCCCACACTGTAGGCCTTATCACATTGCAGCATCAGATGATCTCAGTTCCCCTTTACAATAGGTGACATCAGAGTATTGAAATTCAAGCACTGGCTTCCAACTTGGCAAACATATTTACACCTAGACAAACATACCATCTGCATATGGAACAATTCAAGTTGGCACAATATGACAATGGCATATAATGTATTCTTCAATGGACTCATACATGGTCAGAGTGTATTTTACTCAGCTGGACACTATATCCAGAAGGGTATATATCCAGAGATGAGTTTCCCATGACTCTGTTTGCTTTGTACATGTAGAGTTAGCATGGTATGTATAAACAATGGTATGTATAAACAATGGCATGGAAAATGTCTCAAAAGACCTGATGTTGCCATACTAACCAGCCAAGCATTACAATCCATCTAAGTGTCTATGTGTGTGAATGGTGCACCCAACCTACTATCTGGATCATGACAACAGTCTTCTAACCTGGATGTTTGATCTCTATGTAAAGTGGTTGATTTCAGTAAATGTACTGAATGAATAATGATACTGACTATATCTTTGTGAATCCTCCAATTTTTCTCCCACATTCTTCTGAATTTAATGGAGGTCGAAAGTAGCTAGCTTTTGCTATTATTTTTATTCCCGCAGCTCCTTGTCATGAATGCCCCCCCCAGGAGAGACCTCAGTCAAGTCTAAAATCAGAAAGTCACAGTGCCTTGTTGCTTGCAGATGACAGCTTCTTGCTAGTAGTACTGTAAAGGGTGCTTTACACGCTGCAACATCGCTAACGATATATCGTCGGGGTCACGTCGTTAGTGACGCACATCCGGCTTCGTTAGCGACATCGCAGCGTGTGACACCAAGGAGCGACGATCAACGATCGCAAAAGCGTCAAAAATTGTTGATTGTTGACACATCGCTCCTTTTCATAATATCGTTGGTGGCGCATGCCGCTGGTTGTTCGTCGTTCCTGCGGCATCACACATCGCTATGTGTGCTGCCGCAGGAATGACGAATATCTCCTTACCTGCATCCACCGGAAATGAGGAATGAAGGAGGTGGGCGGCATGTTCTGTCCGCTCATCTCCGCCCCTCCTCTGCTATTGGGCGGCCGCTTAATGATGTCGCAGTGACGTCGCTATGATGCCGAGCGCACCTCCCCCTTGAAGGAGGGATTGTTCGGCGGTCACAGCGATGTCGCTGAATAGGTTTGTGCATTTGACGCTGCCGTAGCGATAATGTTCGCTACTGCAGCGATCACCAAATGTCGCACGAACGACGGGGGCGGGTGCTTTGGCGCACAACATCGCTAGCTATCGCTAGCAATGTCGTAGCATGTAAAGCATCCTTAAGAGTTAAGCATCCTTTCCTGCCTGGCTACTGGCTGTAGCTTTTAATCCCAGGTGCAGCTCTTTGCGATTACTCCCCTTCACTATATTAAAGTCATGTGCCTGATCAGCTGATGTTGATGATAGAAATTGAATCCTAATTTCTATGTAATCCACTTTGTAAGGAGTCTGCTCTGGAAGAAGTTTTTTGTGTTATGTACAGCTGTGGTGTTAGCTGCATTGAAACTGCTTGGAGTGTTTTCCCTTTTCATGTCTATTTCCCCTGTCTGTTTTCCTGCCCTTGTGCTTCTGTATTGTAGAGGCGAGACTAGTGCTCTTGTCAGCCTGTTCACTAGTCAGGGTGAGTTTAGGGCAATCGAAGGCTTAGGAATATGGTTAGCGATGGGGTGAAAAAACCCATATAGGGACATTAGGGAGAATAGGGTATGGCTGCAGGTAAGTACAGGTGGTGACCCCATTCCCCTCACTCTAGTGCCAGAGCCCTCAGTTGTATCATGCTCCCTGTGTGCCCTATGTGGTGTCACACCTGCTGGGGGGTTTTCTGGTATCTGGCACTCCATGAGTAATCAGTTTGTTCAATATGGCTCCAAAAATAGTGCTAATTTTTCTGGTCTTTACCAAGTGGGCGTGGCTTAGAGAGTAATTATGAAGAGCAGCCTAAAGACACTACCACAAAGAATCCTGTGAGTTCCAGCCCCCCAGTAAATACTCAAAAGCATAACACTAAATAAAAAGGCCTATATCTGTGGAAATGTAAAGCAGATTGTTAAAAAACAAAAAATTGCATAAAGTAAATAAAGTAAGATTAAAAACTGACCACTTTGGATCTAATGACGAAAGCCTATTTACAAGGGTCGATCATTGCCCCATATAAGCATGACAGTGATCAAAATGTTTCCACGATGTTAACAGCACATCATGGAAACCCCACACAGCTCTTCAATACTTTCAACTCCCTCCTTCGCCCACCACTGCCCCCTCCAACCTCCCTCATTTCCGCAGAAGAATTTGCCACATATTTCAAAGAAAAGATCGACCAAACCAGACAAGTCTTTTCTGCTCAACCACCACAACTCCTTCATATAACAGACCACTGCTCCTCCCCCATAAACTTCCTCTCCACTATCACCGAAGAAGAGCTTGCACATCTTCTCTCAAAAGCGCACCTCACCACCTGCGCACGTGATCCCATCCCAACCCACCTCCTCCCCAACCTCACCACTATCCTAATTCCAGCCTTAACCCATCTCTTCAACCTATCTTTAACAACTGGTACCTTCCCTTCTGCCTTTAAACATGCAACAGTCACACCCATCCTAAAGAAACCTTCCCTCGACCCAACCTCTGCTGCCAGCTATCGCCCCATATCGCTACTCCCATTCGCCTCAAAACTCCTGGAACAGCACGTCCATGCTGAACTTTCCTCCCACCTCTCCTCTAACTCTCACTTTGACAACCTACAGTCCGGCTTCCGTCCACATCATTCCACTGAAACTGCCCTGACAAAAATCACAAATGACTTACTTACTGCCAAAGCTAACAACCACTTCTCTATACTCCTACTTCTAGACCTATCCTCAGCTTTTGACACTGTTGACCACTCCCTCCTACTACAGATCCTCTCTTCCCTTGGTGTCAGAGACCTCGCCCTCTCTTGGATCTCTTCATACCTCTCCAACCGCACTTTTACTGTCTCCCACTCCCACACAACCTCTTCATCCCGTCCTCTCTCTGTTGGTGTCCCTCAAGGCTCTGTCCTGGGACCATTACTTTTTTCTATCTATACATTTGGCCTGGGACAACTCATAAAGTCCCATGGCTTCCAGTACCACCTATATGCCGATGACACTCAGATCTACCTCTCTGGTCCAGATGTCACTTCTCTGCTGTCCAGAATCCCAGAGTGCCTATCTGCTATATCTTCCTTCTTCTCCTCTCGCTTCCTAAAGCTCAATGTGGCCAAAACTGAGCTGATCATCTTTCCTCCATCTCCCCTACACTCTCTACCTGATCTATCTATTACAATAAATAACATCACGCTCTCCCCAGCACCCAAAGTTCGGTGCCTCGGAGTGACCTTTGACTCTGCCTTGTCCTTCATACCACACATTCAATCCCTCACCACCTCCTGTCGTCTTCAACTCAAAAATATTTCCAGAATCCGTCCCTTCATCAATTCTCAATCTACAAAAATGCTAGTGCATGCTCTCATAATCTCCCGCCTCGACTACTGCAACATCCTCCTATGTGGTCTCCCTGCTAACACGCTCGCCCCTCTCCAGTCCATCCTTAATGCTGCTGCCCGACTGATCCACCTCTCGCCTCACTACCACCCCGCTTCTCCTCTCTGCATGTCCCTTCACTGGCTCCCAATCTTCCATCGTATCCAATTCAAACTACTAATACTGACTTACAAAGCCATCCACAACTTGTCTCCTCCATATATCTCTGAACTAATCTCTCGCTACACTCCAAAACGTAATCTCCGGTCCTCCCAAGATCTCCTTCTATCCTCCTCTCTCATTCGCTCCTCATGCAACCGTCTCCAAGACTTCTCCCGAACATCCCCAGTCTTCTGGAACTCACTGCCTCAACACATCAGATTATCTACTACACTTGCAAACTTCAAACGGAACCTAAAGACTCATCTGTTCAGAAATGCCTATAACCTTGAATGACCTCACTGCCCCACCACCGTGCGGAGCTGCCGCCCCACCACCGTGCGGAGCTGCCGCCCCACCACCGTGCGGAGCTGCCGCCCCACCACCGTGCGGAGCTGCCGCCCCACCACCGTGCGGAGCTGCCGCCCCACCACCGTGCGGAGCTGCCGCCCCACCACCGTGCGGAGCTGCCGCCCCACCTACACCCCACCTACTGTCTCCTCCCCATAATCCTATAGAATGTAAGCCCGCAAGGGCAGGGCCCTCTTCCCTCTGTACTAGTCTGTCTACTGTAACTTGTACATGTATTTTGTATGTAACCCCCTTCTCATGTACCGCACCATGGAATCAATGGTGCTCTATAAATAAATAATAATAATAATAATGGAAAGTCCTTAATGAACCGCAATTAACTTGATATATCATACGTTTTTGCTCATTGTAGGCGCAGAAACCTGTTTATACATTTAGACCTCTGTGTGTGTGATAATGGGATTTGATTGGAGACACATATTGATGTGAACAGTTACATACTGTTTACGTACTATACTGACCTAAGCCTTAATCCGTAAGTAAAAGAAGTGCCAGACGAAAAAACGATAATGAATAATTTCTATGGGATAATGAATTATATATGATTTTAATCCATGTTCGCTCTTTTCTGTCTGTCTTGTTCTGCAGGTTGAGGCCTGTCATTGTATAGCTTGGAGCTTTGTTTCTGAAAGCATATTTAATAGTGACATTCCTGTGCTTATGCTTCAGTTGGCCAACATATATATTGACCAGAATATTCTCAATTTTTGCATATTCTCAGTTTTTGAAAGGAGTACTTAACTTTTTTCCTTTTTAAAACCACACAAGAAATTCTGACAAGAAATAAAAAAAATATTCAAATGTTTATTGTTCACATTTTAAAAGAATTACATTAAAATAGTGGGGAGTGCACAAACTACAGGTCAGTATCAAGAGTAAATCTGGATTAGGGCATAATGGTGGAAATTACATCATATATGTAAATAATGGTGCCATAACGTTTTTAATATCAAATTAATATAATGATTAATAGCCAAATACAATAATAAATAAGGCTCAGATCATAACAATATATCACATATCATATAAAGCTAAGACTTCCACCAATTGAAGGCCTTCATATCCCCGACGTACATTTCGCACAGAGCTTTTTCTCAAGGTTCTACAAACTAATTTGGAGAATTTTTCCCTTAATGTAGTGTTCTTTAGTATTTAAGATCTGACTAATCATTATTGTATAACTATGTAAATATTTTCCACTGTAGTGCCAATGCATTAGCGCAGATAAATGGTGGAACCACTAGAGTAACAGCATCCATCTCATAGTAAGAGTATCTAGCATTCATTGATGACAGTTACATAAAATTACTTATAAAACTCAGCCAGTCTTAAGCAGTGGCCATAAAATAGTTAAATCCCATATGATAGTGCCAGGCTCATAGACATGTCCAAATAATAGTGTAAGCCTCACAGCAGTGTCTAAATCTAAACGTCTATGCACACACTGAGTTTTATAAAGATTGGGGGTGAGTTTGCTAAAAAACAAAACACTTGAAAGACTCCGCCTATTCATTTGTGTTGTGAAAACACTGTGTTCTTTATATGTTCTGTCTTTTGAGCGTTTTTTCTGCTTAATGTTTTGAAAAATCAGGTGCATGTCTCTTCTTTGAAGTGATTCCTGATAGAATCCGCTACAAAGTAGGCACTGTCCAGTTAAAAGTCTTCAAAACTGCTTCAGAAAACAAAAATCTCCTCCAAAATCTTCCTGAAGAGGTTTCCAATAAAAAACGAATAATTTTTTACCACCTCCCAGAATTTTTTTGTAGCCTAAAAGTAGTAACCTTACAAACCTGCTAGGAATAATAGCATTCATACAAAGATGTCTGTGCAATCATAAGACGTTAGTAGAAAGTCTCCTGTGCCACATTTATAACTTTCCTTTTCATCATTTTCCTTCCTAAAGCCCCTTATAAATACTAGGCTAACGTTTGCCAATGCCACCGTTATCGACGGGTTAAGCCAACTATCTAATGTGTATAGAGGCCTTGTAAAGATGATTTTGGGGGAGATAAGGATCCAATAAGTACGATTTTGGACTGACAGATTTTTTGTTCTCACTGAAATAAGGCAGCACCAAACATGTATGTCAGTGACTCTTGCACAGAAAACTCGGGTGTGCACGGAGTAGCAGGCAAAGATATCTGCCGGCCAAAAGATCGGCTGAACCATCATACAGCTAAGAGACTTCTAAAGTGTTTGGGTGGCTTTAGCTTTTTTATCTCTGCTTATCCCTAATCACTGGCAATTGCCCTGCAACCAGGAGGCAACCCATGCTGCTATCCAGTTCATTCAGCATCTATGGAATCTTTTTAGCACCTTTAGGTACCAATAGTACCAAGCTGCCTATCATAGATGTCCGATGGTTTCCTAACCATGTTTTTTCAGTTCCACAAACAAATGCACACTCAGTTGTCTCATTACCATAACACTTCTAGCACATACCAGCTGTAGCCTATGTGTAATCTGTATTATTTTACATTACACATTTATAAATTCATACAGCATAAATTCATGATCTCATATGTCTATTCATGTTGTAGTTTGCGTAGATAAGGTAGAAAGATGTTATGTGTACAGTGTACCTGATGAAGACTCTGAGCTAAAAAGCATTGTACAGTAACTCTTTAACCCTCCTTTGGATGGCTCTTATCACGCTAGCAGGTGTGAACCTATTGCGTCACAAACCAGACGTACCCCGGAGGGGCGTGACTAAATGCCTACCGGGTTTTCACCAAAGCCTATGATGGTGAGGATGAGCTGGGCTGCCGGTAGACATCAGGTTCCACCCCAGGACAGTACCCTGCAGCAGCTGACCCAACGGTCAGGGATGGAGATATGGAGGGCAGGCAGGATGGAGTGGATAGTGGAGGCTGACTGTATGGAGTATGCAGAGGAGACAGGCTGGATGGGCATTACTGGAGACGGGCAGGTCAGGTTTGGGTACACGGAGAGGCAGAACGGATTCAGGAACTGGGAAGTCAAGTACAAGTACTAGTCACAAGATGGGTTGTGGGTCAGAGGATGGCTTCCGTATCACAGGACAGATTTAGATTTAATGTCTTAAGAGTATGAATTCAGGTACATAGGAGTAAGGGTTCAGGTACACTGCCATACAGGTTTGGGTTCAGATACACAGGGGCCAGACAATGTTACTAACAGGCACAAAAACAAACTAGGAACTAAAGTTGCTCAGGCACCTCCTTAAATGGGAGGGTACCGTTAATAGCCAGCGCATCCCAGCTGTAGAGAGAGGGGATAGGAGGAATACATAGGCGGCTGTGGTGGTGAGTGTGTCAGTTTTCCTGCCAGTAGGGGGAATTGGGGCAGTGCAGAGACGCCAGTGTTACACCTCTAAACAATCAGGGAAGGCCTGGCTCAACTGTAAAGGAGGAAGAAGAGGAGAAAGAAAAACACTAGTAATAGAAAAATAACTCTGGCACTCAAAACGGCACAAGAAAAAGTAGAATCCAGATGCTTTTACTTTAGTATTACACCTCTGTCTTGATGTGAGGGTAGAGAAGAGCAGCACCATGTTCAGTTGTCATCTCTCCAAAACTACCATTATAAATGTACTAACCATACAATTGTGTATTCTCTGAACAATGTGCATAAATTTGAGCTATCAGCCAAATGTCCAAAATATACCCGTACATATAAGCCATTCTGTTACGGGCGGGGGCTGCTTGCTCTCCTCTGGGCTTGCTCGGATCCAGGTTCGCTGCTGCGGCTCGAGTGGTGACTGGACCCGGGCTCACACGGCCGTCCGTCCTCACAACCGTCGAAAGAGGGGATATTTACAGGGGATTCGTTGTGACGGTGACGCCACCCGTGGGTTGCGGTGAGGGATGGTGACACCGCCGCTGCCTGGTGATGGGGTGCCCAGGGATGATGGAGCAAGATGGGATCCCCTCCACGGGTAGGTGAGGTGTAGTCCCAAGACCCGCGGTCTGAACATGGGAGTGATGGCTGCTGGAGGTGGCGCTCCGGATTGGACCGGGAGTCAATGGTGTACTCACAGTTCAGTAATTTCACACAAGTCCAATGGTAAACCAAGTTTCCAGTGACCGGCTGCCGTTGGAGGGTGTATTCGGGTCCCACACCCGGGTTAGTGAACAGGTGTCCCTTCCTCCAGCATTCTGTGTTTGTCTCTCCTGTTGGACGACTTCGCATGGAATGGAGAAGTCCACTCCCAGTTCTGTGTGTATTTGGGAGCTGTGGCCTGCGAAATCTGACCCTTGGGATCTCTGTGGGTTCTGACGGACACCCTATCCCCTGTGTTGGGCTTCCGTTTCACTCTCTGGGCTTTGGGAGAACAAGGCCTGAAACCTCGTCCTCTGCTTCTTAATTAACAAGGGGCATGCAACCTTCCTCGTCCTAGGGTCCAGGCACCCCGTCTGTGCATGGCCTCCGGACCGGATTCCCGCTGTCGGCACCGGTGGCCACGACCTTGCCCTGGTCCACTTAAGGTTACCCACGACCGGATCTCCGTCGCCTGTGGCCCTGTTCACTGTCTGCCACCTAGCCGGGTAGTCCAAGGGCCCCCACCCCTGACTACACTTCTCCGTCAGCTCACCTCCACTTCCACTTCAACTCCTTCACTGTCCAAACTCAAACTTCAACTTCAACTACTGTGTTCCCACCTCTGACACCTCAGGACCCCTAGGTGGGCGTTCTCATCCACCTGATCCCGCCCACTGGTGTGTCCTTATTATCATGAGGGGATGGCTAGGCTTTAATGGCTGTGTGTTGTACCTGGATGTGGGTTTTGGTGGTAACAAGGAGGATGGACACTTTTGTGACGACCTGGTTTTGCCAGGGCGTCACAATTCCATATATTAAACACAATATATTACATATTCAAGGGTCTGTTTTATGGCTGTATTCTTTTGTTAGTATTGTAATATTATTTTTCTTGTGTCATATATTATTATACTGAGAATTCGTGTCTCTTTATTTGCCCGGCTGCACTCAGTTCACTTTAAAAGTCCCACGTACTTCTGGAGTGTAACCTTGGCAAGCAGCCAGTCTGAGCACTGCTACAGATAGAAAACCTCAGCCAAATGCTGACGAAAAAGGTGTAGCTTTTTATATTACATGCTTTGTTTTGTTTTAGTGAGAATCAATGTTTTTTTTCCGATCTGCATAAAGCCACACAGAGCTCCTGTGGGTCTATCCTGTGGATCCAGGGGCGCAGCGTGTCATTGTGTGGTGTCTCCATGCAGGACTGGATTAAGGAGGATGAAACGTCATTTTTTTCAGATTTACACAGATTCTTAAAGAGGAAACTACTTTTTATAACTTTATGAAACAGCGAGCATACCTAGGAATAGTGCGGCTTCTACCCTACATTTTGCGCAAATAGTAATTCTTTATAAAATGGAAAACCTATACTCTGGTTCCTCTAAAAAATGTAGGTTCAGAGCATTCACAGTTGTGATTTCCCTGTAATATAATATCTATTTGCAGGCAGCGATTGTCTTGCGAGTTTCCAGCAGTTATCGTATTTGCAGATTTACTTTTCGGAAGTGATGTCAGGACCTCACAGATCAATGGTGTGTTAGGAGAGACTTATAAGGTCTGGAAATATTCCCTACAAAGTGCTCCACACTGTAATAAATGGTTTTAAGTTGGAGTATCAGCGACTGCAGCGAAGGTGTAGTTTTCACTCCGCAGATCAGATTTCTTAATAACATGTATGCTACACAGTAAATATAAATGACATTGATCGCCTACTGTTTATTGTAGCTATGGATCTGTCTCAGATGGGGATGATTACAATAGTTTATCTATCAGAACCTGTTTCTATCGGGACCATTGTATGACGCAAACATACTCCAACATTAGCGTGTGTGGCTGGATCACCTACTATAATATACAGTCATATGAATAAGTTTGGGCACCCCTATTAATGTTCACCTTTTTTCTTTATAACAATTAGGGTTTTTGCAACAGCTATTTCAGTTTCATATATCTAATAACTGATGGACTGAGTAATATTTCTGGATTGAAATGAGGTTTATTGTACTAACAGAAAATGTGCAATCCGCATTGAAACAAAATTTGACCGGTGCAAAAGTATGGGCACCCTTATCAATTTCTTGATTTGAACCCTCATAACTACTTTTTACTGACTTACTAAAGCACTAAATTGGTTTTGTAACCTCATTGAGCTTTGACCTTCATAGGCAGGTGTATCCAATCATGAGAAAAGGTATTTAAGGTGGCCACTTGCAAGATATCAAGTTATTTGAATCTCCTATGAAGAGTGGCATCATGGGCTCCTCAAAACAACTCTCAAATGATCTGAAAACAAAGATTATTCAACATAGTTGTTCAGGGGAAGGATACAAAAAGTTGTCTCAGAGATTTAAACTGTCAGTTTCCACTGTGAGGAACATAGTAAGGAAATGGAAGAACACAGGTACAGTTCTTGTTAAGCCCAGAAGTGGCAGGCCAAGAAAAATATCAGAAAGGCAGAGAAGAATGGTGAGAACAGTCAAGGACAATCCACAGACCACCTCCAAAGACCTGCAGCATCATCTTGCTGCAGATGGTGTCAATGTGCATCGGTCTACAATACAGCGCACTTTGCACAAGGAGAAGCTGTATGGGAGAGTGATGCAAAAGAAGCCGTTTCTGCAAGCACGCCACAAACAGAGTCGCCTGAGGTATGCAAAAGCACATTTGGACAAGCCAGTTACATTTTGGAAGAAGGTCCTGTGGACTGATTAAACAAAGATTGAGTTGTTTAGTCATACAAAAAGGCGTTATGCATGGAGGCAAAAAAACACGGCATTCCAAGAAAAGCACTTGCTATCCACAGTAAAATTTGGTGGAGGTTCCATCATGCTTTGGGGCTGTGTGGCCAATGCCAGCATCGGGAATCTTGTTAAAGGTGAGGGTCGCATGGATTCAACTCACTATCAGCAGATTCTTGATAATAATGTGCAAGAATCAGTGACGAAGTTGAAGTTACGCAGGGGATGGATATTTCAGCAAGATCCAAAAACACCGCTCCAAATCTACTCAGGCATTCATGCAGAGGAACAATTACAATGTTCTGGAATGGCCATCCCAGTCCCCAGACCTGAATATCATTGAAAATCTGTGGGATGATTTGAAGCGTGCTGTCCATGCTCGGCGACTATCAAACTTAACTGAACTGGAATTGTTTTGTAAACAGGAATGGTCAAATATACCTTCACTCAGGATCCAGGAACTCATTAAAAGCTACAGGAAGCGCCTAGAGGCTGTTATTTTTGCAAAAGGAGGATCTACAAAATATTAATGTCACTTTTATGTTGAGGTGCCCATACTTTTGCACCGGTCAAATTTTGTTTCAATGAGGGTTGCACATTTTCTGTTAGTACAATAAACCTCATTTCAATCCAGAAATATTACTCAGTCCATCAGTTATTAGATATATGAAACTGAAATACAGTAGCTGTTGCAAAAACCCAAATTATTATAAAGAAAAAAGGTTACCATTAATAGGGGTGCCCAAACTTTTTCACATGACTGTAGAAGTTTTTAAAGTATTGCAACTGAATGTAGACCGGGATGTCTCTTTGTATTAAGCCAATTGTGCCCAAAGTTTCAATACTTTGTGTGTCCACCATTATTTTCAAGCACTGCCTTAACGCTCTTGTGCATGGAGTTCACTAGAGCTTCACAGGAGCCACTGGAATCCTCATCCATCCTTCATGACGACATCATGAAGCTGGTGGATGTTAGAGACCTTGAGCTCCTCCACCTTCCTTTTGCGGATGCTCCACAGATGTTCACTAAGGTCTTAACACTTGCTTGGCCAGTCCAGCACCTTTACCCTCAGCATCCTTAGCAAGGCAGTGGTCATCTTGGAGGTGTGTTTGGGTTTGTCAGTTTGGAATACTGTCCTGCGGCCCAGTTTACAAACAGAGGGGATCATGTTCTGTTTCAGTATGACATAGTATATGTTGGCATTCATGGTTCTCTCAATTAACTGTAGCTCCCCACAGCAGGCAGAACTCCTAAAGTACATCCCCAAATAATGACACTCCTACCACCATGCTTGAGTGTAGGCAATACACACTTGTCTCTGTACTCGTTACCTGGTTGCCCCCACATATGCTTGACACAATCTGAAAAAAATAGGTTTATCTTTGACTCATCACATCAGACCACAGGACATAGTTCCAGTAATCCATGTCCTTAGTCTGCTTTTTTTCAGCAAATTCTTTGCAGGCTTTCTTCTGCATAATATTTAGAAGAGGCTTCCTTCTTGGATGACAGCCATGCAAACCAATTTTATGCAGTGTGTGGCATATGGTCTGAGCACTGCCAGGTTGACCTTCCACCACTTTAACCTCTGCAGCAATACTGGCAGCACTCATACGTCTACAGTCATATGAAAAACTTTGGGCACCCCTATTAATGTTAACCTTTTTTCTTTATAACAATTTTGTTTTTTGCAACAGTTATTTCAGTTTCATACATCTAATAACTGATGGAGTTATATCATCAGTAATATTTCTGGATTGAAATGAGGTTTATTGTACTAACAGAAAATGTGCAATCTACATTTAACCCCTTCACGACTGGCCAATTTTTCGCTTTCCGTTTTTTTTTTCGCCATTCTTTTTCTGAGAGACGTAACTTTTTCATTTTTCAGTCAATATGGTCATGTGAGGGCTCATTTTTTGCGGAACGAGCTGTACTTTTAAATGAAACCATAATTTTTACCATATAGTGTACTGGAAAACAGCAAAAAAATTCCAAATGCAGAAAAATTGCAAAAAAAGTGCGATAGCACTATTGTTTTTGAGACATTTTATTCACTGTGTTCACTATATGGTAAAACTGATGTATGGGTGTGATGCCTCAGGTCAGTGCGAGTTCGTAGACACCAAACATGTATAGGTTTACTTTTATATAAGGGGTTAAAAAAATCGGACGTTTGACCGAAAAAAGTGGCGCACGTTTTACGCCATATTCCGTGACCCGTAGCGTTCTCATTTTTCGGGATCTATGGCTCAGTGACGGCTTATTTTTTGCGTCTCGAGCTGACGTTTTTAACGGTACCATTTTTGTGCAGATGCTACGTTTTGATCGCCTCTTATAGCATTTTGCGCAAAAGTTGTGGCGACAAAAAAAGTCGTTTTGGCGTTTGGAATTTTTTTGCCGCTACGCCGTATACTGATCAGATTAATTGATTTTATATTTTGATAGATCTGGCGTTTCTGAACGCGGCGATACCAAATGTGTGTACATTTTTTATTTTTTTAACCCTTTAATTTTCAATGGGGGAATGGGGGGTGATTTGAACGTTTAGGTTTTTTTGTTTTTTTTTTTAATTTTTTAAAACTTTTTTTAACTTTTTTTTTTTATTTTACTAGTCCCCCTAGGGAGCTATTGGGATCAGCATTCCGATTGCTCTGCACTATCTGCTGATCACAGCTATACAGCTGTAAACAACAGATACGCTCTCTTTCTCTTTTGCTGTGCCGCTGGCACAGCGAAAGTGAAAGCAATTCATGTGTAGTACAGGAGTCATCACATGACCCTGTGCTACCATGACAACTAACGGAAGTCACGTGATCGCGTCACGTGACTTCCGGTATCGGGCGGTAAGTAAAAGTTTACCACGATCGCGCTTATGGCACTGTCACATATTGACAGCGCCATTTAAGGGGTTAAACAGCACGAGCAGATAACGATTCTGCTCGTGCCTAGCAGGCACACATCTCAGCTGTGAAAATCAGCTGAGATGTGTGCCGATCGCGGCATACTGCCGCCAGCAGACCGCGGGCAGTAACATTATGACCGCTAGGACGTAATTTTACGGCCCGCGGTCGTTAAGGGGTTAAACAAAATTTGACCGGTGCAAACGTATGGGCACCTCAACATAAAAGTGACATTAATATTTTGTAGATCCTCCTTCTGCAAAAATAACAGACTCTAGTCGCTTCCTGTAGCTTTTAATGAGTTCCTGGATCCTGGATAAAGGTATATTTGACCATTCCTGTTTACAAAACAATTCCAGTTCAGTTACATTTGATGGTCGCTGAGCATGGACAGCCGCTTCAAATCATCCCACAGATGTTCAATGATATTCAGGTCTGGGTACTGGGATGGCCATTCCAGAACATTGTAATTGTTCCTCTGCATGAATGCCTGAGTAGGTTTGGAGCAGTGTTTTGGATCATTGTCTTGCTGAAATATCCATTCCCTGCGTAACTTCAACTTCGTCACTGATTCTTGCACATTATTGTCAAGAATCTGCTGATACTGAGTTGAATCCATGCGACCCTCACCTTTAACAAGATTCCCGATGCCGGCATTGGCCACACAGCCCCAAAGCATGATGGAACCTCCACCAAATTTTACTGTGAGTAGCAAGTGCTTTTCTTGGAATGCCGTGTTTTTTTGCCTCCATGCATAACGCCTTTTTGTATGACCAAACAACTCAATCTTTGTTTCATCAGTCCACAGGAGCTTCTTCCAAAATGTAACTGGCTTGTCCAAATGTGCTTTTGCATACCTCAGGCGACTCTGTTTGTGGCGTGCTTGCAGAAATGGCTTCTTTTGCATCACTCTCCCATACAGCTTCTCCTTGTGCAAAGTGCGCTGTATTGTTGACCGATGCACATTGACACCATCTGCAGCAAGATAATACTGCAGGTCTTTGGAGGTGGTCTGTGGATTGTCCTTGACTGTTCTCACCAGTCTTCTTCTCTGCCTTTCTGATATTTTTCTTGGCCTGCCACTTCTGGGCTTAACAAGAACTGTACCTGTTTTCTTCCATTTCCTTACTATGTTCCTCACAGCGGAAACTGACAGTTTAAATCTCTGAGACAACTTTTTGTATCCTTCCCCTAAACAACTATGTTGAATAATCTTTGTTTTCAGATCATTTGAGAGTTGTTTTGAGAAGCCCATGATGCCACTCTTCATAGGAGATTCAAATAGGAGAACAACTTGCAAGTGGCCACCTTAAATACCTTTTCTCATGATTGGATACACCTGCCTATGAGTTCAAAGCTCAATGAGGTTACAAAACCAATTTAGTGCTTTAGTAAGTCAGTAAAAAGTAGTTAGGAGTGTTCAAATCAAGAAATTGATAAGGGTGCCCATACTTTTGCACCTGTCAAATTTTGTTTAAATGCAGATTGCATATTTTCTGTAAAATAAACCTCATTTCAATCCAGAAATATTACTGAGTCCATCAGTTATTAGATATATGAACCTGAAATAGCTGTTGCAAAAACAAAAATTGTTATAAAGAAAAAAGGTTAACATTAATAGGGGTGCCCAAACTTTTTCATATGACTGTATTTTGAAAGCACATCCTCTGGATATAACGCTTAGCACGTGCACTCAACTTCTTTGGTCAACCATGGCGAGGCCTGTTCTGAATTGAACCTGTCTTTTTAAACCTCTGTATGGTCTTGGTGTAGCACCCAGAGATATGGGGTACTCGGTTCCGGGCAGCGTACGCCTTGGGGATGTCACGATGGTGGCCGTTACCGGGTTCTGTGCCCTGGACCCTTTTTGTAATGGGGATATTTACAGGGGAGATTTGAATAGAGTTTATTCGTGACGTCACTTGCGGTGTTGCGGCTAAGTATAGTGAGACACGGCTGGAGAATGTCTCTACTGGGGCTGATGGTATGAGCATCTAGTGTGGTAGTCCCTTCGCAAGTAGGGTATTACCCCATCAGGTGTATGGTGCGGTGGACATCGGAAGAAGGAGTCCAGACAGGTATTCAGTGCAACTGGTTTACTCACTTAAAGGGGTGTTAACTGCTTGCCTGAGGCCGGCTGGTTTCGCCTTCAGGTCCCCTTCATCCCAGTGCCAGTCTGGTTCTCTGGTACGTTCTTCCCCAGCACCTGTCTCTGGTAAGTGGGTCCCCGTGATATGGAACACTGGGGGTCCCCGGTCTGTGGTTTGTCCACTTCTGTCCGCCTGACGGTAGCGTGAACCCTGTGAGGTTGGAGTCTCTGGTCCTCTCCCCGGTTCTCTCTTTGCTATTAAGTCTTCGGATTCTTTAGGGTCAGCAAGGTCCTTGATGGTCCCCTTTGCTGTGCAGGTGTTAACAGGTCGGCTTGAAGCTCTTTCCTGTCCTAGGGTCTTGTACCCCGTCGGTGCGTAGTTCTGGGAGTATTCCACCGTATTCCACCGTCAACTACCTCTCCTGGGTACCAGGTCACCGTCAACCTGAGTCAGGACGTTGCTCAGTCACACCTTTACACTTCCATTGTCTGACACTTTCTCACTGTGTCTGCTCCCTTTCACTGCAGACTCCCTTCTCGTTCTGACTACTGTCTTCCTGTGTCCTGACTACTCTCCACAGTCTGCCCCTTCCACCTGGTCAACTAGTGGACTGGAGTGGCTCCACCTCTAGGCAGCTATCCATTGGTCACACCCAAGTACCATTGTATGGGGGAATGTTGGGGAAAACTGGGATTACCTGGGTGTTTGTTGGTACCGGCACTGGGTTTCTGGGTACCTAAGGGGGTAGGCCCTGCATCCTGGTGGGGATGCAGAACCTTGTAGCACCCTGATGTGTTCAGGGGTGCTACATTGGCCATCATGTTGCAGCTCAGTTTCAGGGTGTTGGCAATCTTCTTATAGCCTAGGCCATCTTTATGTAGAGCAACAATTCTTTTTTCAGATCCTTATAGAATTCTTTGCCATGAGGAGCCATGTTAACCTTCCAGTGACCAGTATGAGAGAGTGTGTGAGCGATCACACCAACTTTAAAACAATTGCTTCCTATTCACATCCGATATCTTGTAACATGAATGAGTCACATGACATCGGGGAAAGAAAGTGGCTAATTGGGTACAATTTGTCCATTTTCACTTCGGGATGTACTCACTTTTATGAAATTAATGTCTATGTGTTGAATTATTTAGAGGGCACCAAATGTACACTGTTATACAAGCTGTACACTGACTAGTTTACATTGTATCAAAGTGTCCCATTAAAACGTATAATAAAATATTTGCAAAAATGTGAAGGGTCTACTCACTTTTGAGATATACTGTATATCTGTGCAGCAAGTGATGGATAAGTGCAAAAAGAACTTTTGTGCTCTAATGCACATACTAAATAATCTCAGTGTGTCCTCTTTAATGGAGTTTGGTCTGTTTTCCGTGCCTCCTGCTTACAATAGGTTTCTTCCTGTCAGTAGGGAAAGCAAAACATTGTGAAGCAGCATCTCATATCTGCACATAAGTATAATATAGATAGTTAATGTGAGTCAGTGGAATTTTATAACTCTGTGGCTAATGATTGTATTGACTAATATACTATCAGAAGTGGGACGCCCTGGACTAGCCAGGTAGTCACAGGTAGACCCCATGCACAAACACCAGCCCCTAATAAGGTGACAGCAGCCAACATACAAAACCCTTGTCACCTTCCTCAGGGTTTGATGTTCACACCAGGGGGCGGAGCCAGGTGGTTGGCCATGCCCACCGACGAGTTCACAGGCCCTGAGGCAGGAAAAACAGTGGTAGATGAGTTTTAACAGTGAAGTGGAGTGGAGTTCAAGTGCACACCTGTGTCCAGGTCTGCCACAGTCTAACACCACGTGTCTGGGTTGGAGCCCAGTCACCTCTGGCAAGGAGGCAGATGGTGGTTGCCGCCTGCAGGAGCCGGGAAGATGGCTGGTGGAACCGTAAGGGACCGGGACAGGGTAGTGGCGCACCGGAACCGAACTGGGGAGCCAACTGGAAACCGGAGCACCAGGAGGGCTACTCAGACCCAGAACGAGGTCCAGAAGCCACTGGACCACGTCGAATTTACTGATTGAGGTCTGGACCTTATTTCCTTTCCCAAGACCCGAAAGACGGCAACAGCCCACCGAGGGGGATAGAAAGCCACCGCCCAGGCAGAGAGATCCCACGGGCCAGTGCCCGCGGGCAAACAGGTTCCCCGACACACATCAAGCCGGGGAGCGGACTACCGTTGCTGAAGCATAGGCAGTCAAATTCTACTAAAGAGGTGCAGGAGAAAGGCGGGAACCACCAACCTGAGAAAGGGGCAAAGCGCAGCCGGCTGCGGGCATCGACCACCATCCTTTTTGGTTTACCAGAGACTCCGGTGTATCTGTCATGGGGAGTACAACAGTGCCCTCGGGCCGCGCACCCCACCACACCATCTTGCCTGCACCTCACAACCACCGGGCCCTGGGACCATCACCCCCTGCCCACGGAGGGGTCAACACCAGGCTGCATAACACCGTCCCCGGGAGCCTAGTTAACAGCAGCGATGGTGTCCACATTCACCGCAACCCGTGGGTGGTGTCACGAACTTTAATCCCTAAGAACACCACAGCCCCGGCCGTGAACCTCCCCACCGAAGTCCCTACACGTAGCGCCAAACCCCTTTCAGAGCAACGTGACCCCCGGGTCCGGAGGTGCTCGATCCACCCACCAAACGAGCCCGGATCTAAGCGTCTCGGCTGCGGCCGAATCCCGGGGTGGTACAGAAGCATAACAATTGCGATCAGAGACCATGTGACCATGACTGATTGGGCTTGGAGCACCCACGGTCCAGTGGCCATAACTAATTTTAGTTTTTTGTGAATCTTTGAATGCAGATTAGTTGAAAAGTATTGCAGAGGAGAGAGCAATTGGCTCCCTGTCCAACAACACTTAAGGCCGCTTTACACGCAACGACATCGCTAACGAGATGTCGTTGGGGTCACGGAATTTGTGACGCACATTCGGCCTCGTTAGTGACGTTGTTGCGTGTGAAACGCACGAATGACCGTTAACGATCAAAATTACTTACCTAATCGTTGATCGTTGACGTGTCGTTCCTTTCCCGATTTATCATTTCTGTTACAGGACGCAGGTTGTTAGTCGTTCCTGCTGCAACACACATCGCTACGTGTGACTCCACAGGAACGAGGAACATCACCCTACCTGCGGCCGCCCGCAATGAGGAAGGAAGGAGGTGGGCGGGATGTTCGTCCCGCTCATCTCCAACCCTCCGCTTCTATTGGGCGGCCGCTTAGTGACTTCGCTGTGACGCCGAATGAACTGCCCCCTTAGAAAGCAATGTCGCTAGGCAGGTAAGTATGTGTGACGGGTAGCGATTTGCCCGTGACGCACAACCGATGGGGGCGGGTACACTCGCTAGCGATATCGATAGCGTTATCGCTGCATGTAAAGTACCCTTTATTCTTTTCACTGACCTTTCAGAGGCCAGCAGCAGAATGTGAAGTACCATCACAGGCAATACAATAACTTTACTGCGTTTGTGCCAAGCAATGGAGGTAGAAGAAGCTGCTTGTTGTGGGACAGGGGACAGGAGAGGAGCATAGCCGTTTGTTTTTATTGAAATATGAGGTAAATAGTAACACATGTAAAAAAAAACATAGGGAATTTAGTTAACATTTTTTGATCAAAAAAGCCTAAAAGCCATTGCACCACGACAAGGTGTACCCAATCAGGATGGTCCCTAGCTTTAGTGACTCACGGGCGTTGGGTGTGGGGGGGGGGGGGCACACAATCAAAATGTACTAAGGACAAAAAACTAACTCAAAACTAAAAACAAGGGCCAGAACACCAGTTCGCAGAAGTGTAATATTCAGGTACACATGTTCAAATATAGTGTCTATACCGGACTTGTCGTTGGACTCTCCAGTGCCCATCTTCTTATAGTGTGGCCTATGGTGTCTGATTATTGATTTTAATATGTTTTCTTTTCTTGAATGCTTGCATTTATACAAACTTCTGTTGTTTAGACACTTGTGTTACAGATATGTGGAGAGTTGTATCATTTTACATAGTTTGGTGCCTTATTTTTTATTTACGAATAGCCACATGATATACTATGAATGCTGGATAGATTCAGTTTTCCCTTCTAGGACTCCAGTTTATCAGGTCGGATGGACATTAGGAACATATTCTCAAAATTTATGGATGTCACAGACGTGGGGCCCCTATCTATCTGTCATACCCGTGCCATAATATATAGGAATACCTTTTAATTTCTGTGGTCTGTCTTGATAAATTTTGCGGACTAAGATCTGATTAAATTCACTTTGTAGCTCTGATTAATACTTCTATAGACGTTAATGATTTAAGTGCAGAAAGTTGAGTGCATTTGGGCCATGGCTAATTTAATTTTTGTTGTCCATGATTTTTGGCTCAGTTGTCTGGGAAAAAAATGAACAGGAGGTTGTCAAGCCTGTAACTGATTAAAATCTGTACTATATACAGTATGTATACAGATGGATGACAGTGACAATGTCAATAAATGCCAAAAAGTTGACTCAGTTATGCAATATCGGAGGATTCTTGTCATTTGAAGAAAATCTGAGAACCATTTTTCCTTTGCAAAATGGGTTCAACAGTCAACACCAACAAAATATTTCTGTGAATTTAGTAATTTCATTATATTTTCATATATTTACATAATTGCCAACCTAGATGGAGAATGTGATGGTCACAAGATTGCTCATAACGTTTTTTTTTTTGTTTTTTTTTTGGGCAAAGCGAAACACTGATGTTTTCAAGTCTTGATTGATAATGATAATGGAGCTTTAGATATTATTAGCTTGAAAGCACCGAACATTACAGAGATTTAATTTGTTGTTCATTTTCTAACTATAATGTACATTATGCAAACCTGGGCTGCCAGAAATAGGGACAACCATCAGAGTGTTCTCTTGTTTCTGACATAAATCCAGCTCCTCCCGGGTCTGATATCATCTACTTTTGCCCTTCCTTCTCTTAAGGCCCCGTTACACGCAGTGATATCGCTAATGATACCGCTTGTGAGCGTACCCGCCCCCGCCGGTTATGCGTCACGGGCAAATCGCTGCCCGTGGCGCACAACATTGTTAGGACCCGTCACACGGGACTAACCTGCCTAGCGACGTTGCTGTGGCCGGCAAACCGCCTCTTTTCTAAGGGGGGCGGTTCGTGCGGCGTCACAGCAGCGTCACTAAGCGGCCGCCCAATAGAAGCGGAGGGGAGGAGATGAGCAGGCGTAACATCCCGCCCACCTCCTTCCTTCCACATTCCTGGAGGCCGCAGGTAAGCTGCAGTTCATCGTTCCCGGGGTGTCACGCGTAGCGATGTGTGCTGCCTCAGGAACGACGTACAACCTGCGTCCTCTGCAATGAACGATTTTTTGAAAAGGAACGACGTGTCAACGATGGACAATAAGGTATTTTCCATCGTTAACACTCGCTCGGAGCTGTTACACACAACGACGTCGCTAACGATGCCGGATGTGCATCACGGAATCCATGACCCCGGCGGTATATCGTTAGATACGTCGTTGCATGTAACGGGGCCTTTAGATGAGGTTCCTATCTACTTTAGAGACTCTATTAGAAGACTCTGTGTCAGAGCCGACCTTTTTTTTTATCAGAAAAATTACAGACACCATGAGGGAAACAAGATGAACCCCAAAATGGTCAATGTGGTCCATTGGATGCCATTTCTATAATTTAATTAAATTCTTTAATGCAGATGTGAGCCGAGCCTTCATGTTACAGATAGCAGCAAAGGAGGAGATTGTACAGCAGATAAGAGACCTCACATCCAGCCTATATTAACGGGTGGGGCATGGAACAAAAGAGTCTGATACTTGGAGCAGGTTGGAAATAGCATACATAGCATCATTTTAGAGAGTCTAAAAAAGAATGAAAATTGCAGCATGAAATTTAAGCTGGAATTACACAGGCCGATTATTGTGAACGAACATTAACAGAAATAATTGATTACTATTAGTTGTGCAAGCTGCCAATCACTTGTTGGTCATGTGAAATGATTTTTAAATAGTGATGGGCAAACTCACAGATATCCGGGATTGGCGGTACTTACTGGATTTTTTTTCTGCCATGAGATGCAGGTCTATGAACTCAGTAGAAAAAGAAATATATGGTCCAGCACCATTTAAAATCCTTATTTTCTTGCTTTTTTGAACTGCAACCAATCACAGACACTTATTTGTTCGAAACGCATCTGGTGTTTCCATTTTTATGCTAAAATGGTAAAATCTCTTTTAAAATTATGAAATAAAGAAAATAAGGATTTTAAATGATGCTGGACTATATATTTCTTTTTCTCCTAACAACTTGTGGATGCTGGCCACCTGGATCCGTGTACCGGTTTGATGAATTTGCCAGCTTCCAACTCGGATATAAAGTCGTGAGCTGATATACTCCCTTTTTTTCCTTTTCTGTTCTGTGAACTCAGTGACCTCACCTGACTTTACTGAGGTCACCTGAGGTCAGGTTACTTGCAATCACAGGTGGAGGACCGTGGGAACCTCCAGCTGTGACTGCAAATAACCTAAATGACATAATTTCTCATGGCATGGCTCAGTCTCTGCCTGAAGCTCACAGCAGGTGGTCATTGTTTTATGGCCACCCATTGTCACTTCAGATGTAGCAGAGCTGAAATCATGGTCGGACTTCGTGGGGATTACGTCAGACCTGGGTGTTTGGGGGTTAATGACTTGGTGAAAGAGGTAGTTTTTTATATTTTATTTCAATTAAAGGATTTTTTTCAGTGCTTGTGTTTATTTCTTTTCACTTACAGATTAGTAATTGGGGGTCTCATAGACATCTCCCATTACTAATGTAGGGCTTAGTGGCAGCTGTGGGCTGATATTAACCCTTTGTTACCCCAATTTCCACCGCACCAGGGCAATCAGGAAGAGACAGGTAAAGTTCCATGATTGTCACATCTAATGGATACCACAATACTTGGTGGCTGCAGGCTGCTATTTTTAGGCTGGGGGCCCAATAAGCATGGGTCTCCCCAGCCCGAGAGTACCAGTCTCCAGCTGTCGGGCTTTATCATGGTTAGGTATTAAAATTGGGGGGGACCGCACACCATTTTTTAAAATTATTTAAATATATATATATATATATATATATATATATATATATATATATATATATATATATATTTTTAAACGCTGCATGCGGTTCCTGTTGTTTTGATACACAGCTAAGATAAGCGCGTGGCTGGGGGCTGCAGCCTGTAACCATATGGTTTATCTGTGCTAGGTATCATAATATGGGGGGACACTGCACCAATTTATTTATTTTTATACCACAATAGAGACCCGCAGACAGGGTCTGTGATTGCAAGCAGTCAAACACACGGTCACACAGAGTGGGGGCGCATCTGACTGCAACCAATCACAGATGCCAGGACTGCTTGTGGGGCAGGGGAAGCACTGAATATGTATAAAGCTAATAAGCTGCCCCAGAAGAAGAGTGAGCGGCCTAGAAGCAGTTACAGCTGTACCAGAGACTTGGTAAGTATAGCGCGCTTGCTTTATTCTTATTTTTACTTTATTTTTTTATTTCCTGAATTGCTGGATCCGGATCATTAGCCGTTGTTCCCTGAGAACTCTGGGCCCGGCAACTGGATACTTATGAAACAGCCCGGATACAGACTTTTACAGTTCGGGTCAACAGAACCGGTGCTGCAGAGAACAATGCCAGCCTGTGTGCACTGAATGATTTGTTACTACTCATTATATGTGCATTAGAAATGAAGTCTAGCTAACCACCTCTGATCAGCAAACAAGGATACTAGGATGGCGACACATTTACCACAAAGGGGCTCAGGATGACGGACATATATACCAGTATGGCGACATACGTACCAGAAAGGGACCCATGATGGGAGACAGATATACCAGGATGGTGGACATATTTACCAGAATGGAGGACATATTTACCATGAAGGGGCTCAGGATGGGGGATGTATTTACCAGGAAGGGGCCCAGAATGGGAAATATATTTACCAGGATGGAGGACATATTTACCAGGAAGGGATCCAGGATGGGGACATTACTGCATAATGAAGGTGAAGGAGGGATAACAGTTGCCCATACATTTGATCAACATGCTAGGGCTCAGGCCTAAACTTTGCATCGGGGCCATATGACTCTAATTACGCCGCTGATTCCATGATACTGATGGCTGTACATAGAAGTATTGACAGAGGAGCTGAGATCATTATCTTTTGAACTGCATTAAATTGAATAAGTATGATCTTGCAGTTTGTTCAGCAGACTATTCACTTTGTATACTGAGAGCTCTATACATCTGATCTTATTTTGGAGAATTTCGGTTCTTCTGAACCATATACTTACTTATTTTAAAATTGTATCCTCCATACAAGTAAAATTTCTACTCGGGTGGTTGATATAATTCCTTATGTCAACCACACCTTATGCTATTAGCTGAACAGCCATTTTCAGAAAAGGAGAAAAATGTGTTCTTATTACATACAGGTTTTCTGGTCCATATTCAGACAGCGACACGTTTTTTTGATTAGCAGGTATTATTGGTAGTGTTATATTATTTTAATTAACTTATGTGTATTTCATTTATCACATACATGCCTCACTGCTATTGATTATTTTAGATTATTTTATGAGATTATTATTTTTTTATTATTATTAGCATTATTTCCCATTGGGCCCCATTGTAGTTTAATTAGTATTATATATTTTATTTTGTTGTATATTTTATATTTTAAAGCTCATCAGGCGGATTCTCATGTGTCAGTCTCATTTAGCTTTTTACAATTAACCATTTTTATACTCTGTTGGATGTCAGAGTTTGACTTGAGCACTGCAGTCCAGCCTGAGATCACTATTGCTATTTTATAGTGCATCGCTATCTATTATGTTTATCACACAAACAATGCATGACACAAACAAACAATGCATGACACAAACAAACAATGCATGACACAAACAAACAATGCATTAGTTGTAGAAGGATAGAATTATTAGGCTGATGCTATTAGCATCAAGAAATCCAGAGGACATATTCAGGATAGGACCATGCTGTTTATTCTCTATGCGTTTCGAAGCTTAACAACATCTTCATCAGTAGGACCACAATATATTATGTCCTCAGTTGTGAGTTAAACAACCCAATAGATGAGCAATTCCTTTACCCCTCACCTGGATTAATCTCCACCGGATAAGACCCTATTGTGCTTGGTGTTCCCTTCTGTTTCTACAAACACAATGCATGACAGACACCCAATGCATGACAAAAAGAGACAGTTGCACTCTGAAATGCTAAAACATACAAACCTTGAATGTAAGAATATAGACATGCATTACTGCTAAAGGAAATGTAAGAAAAAAGATAGATATATTTAGCATACAAAATTGGCCATTTTGTATCTGCCCACTAGCCACATCAAGGTAATCTTTTATTATTGGGACCTACTCTGAATTGAAGCCTCTCTCTGGGTTTCAAAACCTCAACGTATATGGGCTAATAGGAACCTGCTACTAAAGAATAAAATCTCCTGTGGACAATTATGCATAGTCAGAAGGCATGACACCATTATGTAGACAAAAAGACTGATGGCACTCCCTAAACATGCTGTTTGAACAGGTGCAGAACTGAAAATGACATATAATGACAAATAAAGAGACAGTTGCACTCTGTAATGATAAAGCATGCAAACAATGAATGTAGGAATATAGAATTGCATTACTGCTTAAGGAAATCCAAGAACAAATTTAGATATTTGGCATAAAAAAATATCAATTTCTATATCTGCCCAGTAGCCACTTCAAGGCAATCTCATACTACTTGAATTGAAGTCTCTCTCTGGGTTTAAAAACCTCCATGTGTATGGACAAGTAGCAACCTGCTATAAAGAATAAAATCACCTGTGGCTAGTGGGGGAGGGCTCGATAATTATGCACCTGTTCACACTGCACGTTAGGAAGTGCCATCACTCTTTTTGTCTACACACACAATGCATGACCCACAATGCCTGACACACACAATACACACAATGTATGATACAAACAAAATGCATGATACACACACAATGCATGACACACACAATACATGACACACATACACAATGCATGAAACACAATTTATGACAAAGAAACACAATGCATGACACACACAATGCATGATGCTCACACACAATGCATTATCCATACACATACTACGTTACACACAAGAACAATGCATGACGCACACGCAATGCATGAGATTGCACTCAGACCATGTCCCCACCCTGTATGATTGCTTGGAATTACACACGTTGTCTACGTCTCTATAGTGGTTTAAAAATAAATAAATAAAAAATTGATGTAGGGTTCCTTCATATTGTGATACCAGTGCAGATAAAGCATATGGCTACAAGCTGCAGCCCCCAGCCATGTGCTTATTTTGGCTGTGCATCAAAATAATAGGGACCCTATGCAGCTTTTTTTTATTTTTTATTTTAAAAAAGGGTGTGCAGCCCCCCCCCCCCCCCCCCCCCCCAATTTAATAACCAGCCATGAAAAGCCTGACAGCAAGGGACTGGTATTCTCAGGCTGGAGAGACTGATGGTTATTGGGCTCCCCCCAGCCTAAAAATAGCAGCCTGCAGCTGTTCAAAATTGTCACATCCATTAAATGCGACAATTCCGGCACTTTACCTGGCTCAACCTTATTGCCCTGGTGCGGTGGCAGTCGGAGTAATATAAGGGGTTAATGACAGCTCACAGCTGCCACTGAGCCATAGATTAGTAATGGAAGGCATCTATGAGAACCCCCAATAGAAATCAGTAAGTAAAACGGAATAAATACAAACACCAAAAAAATCCTTTATTTGAAATAAAATACAATAAAAAAACACTTTCACCCCTTTATTAACCCTCAAAACACCCAGGTCCGATGACATCCACACGAGTTCCCACGATGATTCCAGCTCCGCTACATCCTGCAGTTGCCGCACACAGGCACAGAACATGACCGCCTGCTGCAGCTGAAAGCAGAGACTGACAGCCGCAGCTGTGAGACGTGACATCACTGAGTTTATGTGCGGTCACAGCTGGAGGTTCCCACGATGCCCCACCTGTGACCACAGGTAAACTGACCTCAGGTGACCTCATTGAACTCAGTGACTTCACCTCAGGTAAACTGAGTTCAATGAGACCTGCATCTCCTGGCACAAAAATAATGATGCAGTTTTGATTTGGCATTGACGTGATTTTTTGCCAGGAGCTGCAGATTTGGTGCAGGAATTTCGTTTATAAATTTCAGCACCAAATTTGCATCTCTTGGCAAAAAAATGTGGATTTCTGCCAGGAGATGTAGGTCTGTGAACTCAGTTCACCTGAGGTGTGGTCATTGAGTTCAGTGAGGTCAGCTGAGGTCAGTTTACCTGCAGTAACAGGTGGGGTACCGTGGGAACCTGCAGCTGTGATTGCAGAAAAACTGAGTGATGTCACCGCTCACAGCTGTGGCTCAGTCTCTGCCTGCTGCCTGAAGACACAGCATGCGGACATGTTCTGTGCTGTGACTTCAGTATGTAGCAGAGCCGGAATCACCATGGGCACTCTTGTGGTTTACGTTGGACCTGGGTGTTTGGCGTTAATAAATTGGAGAGAGATGGGGGTTATATTTTATTTCAAATAAAGGATTTTTTCAGTGTCTGTATTTATTTCTTTTCACTATGGGGCATACACCATACCACTGGTGAAAAAATTACATTACAACATCCTGCCTGCCTGCAGCCCTGAGTGAGAGTGGATTATAATGTTGCTAATAATTAATGACTGACTTTTTTAAATGTATAACTCTGTCTTAAGAAAGATTCTCTACTGACAGCTATGACTATGACTGACATAACTGACTATGTTACAAATTAAAATGGTTTTCTAGATTTATAAAATTGATGCCTCATCTAGAGTATAGGCCTTTCACTTTATATTGACGAGGTCTGACTTTCGGCAACTCTGACGATCATGCGAACTACTGCACTTAGGTGAACACTACTGCCTTTCCTTTGCATATACTGCCCTACTAACTGCAGGCAGTCTACTTCCTAACAACTGTCCTAGATATCCCAACATGGTTCTATTGACAGCGTTGCAGGTATATTGAACAGTGTAAACAATCAAAACAATGTAAACAATGAAAGGCCACAGTACTCTTTCCGAATCTGCCACCCCTTCAAATAGCTGATTGGCAGGGGTGCTGGTATTCCAACCCCCACTGATCTAATATTAATGGCCAATACAAAGGATCAATATTTTGAAACTGGAAAATCTCATTAAATGAATGGTTTTGCTATGGAGAGTAGAGGTCTGTATGCATCTGCTATAAAAAGCAAAGAAATGTTAGAAAATTAATTTGGACTGAATTTTAAATCTATTTACACATTTAGGCCCCAATTCATCAAAGTAATTTTGTCATAATTCTGGCATAAATTGTTTTGAAAACTCACAGCATCAGTAATGCAAGTCTAAAGGGGGCTTTACACGCAACAACATTGCTAACGAGATGTCGTTGGGGTCACGGAATTTGTGACGCACATCCGGCCTCGTTAGCGATGTCGTTACGTGTAACACATACGAGCGACCGCTAACAATGTAAAATACTCACCAAATCGTTGATCGTTGACATGTTGTCCATTTCCCAAATATCGTTCCTTGTTCTGGACGCAGGTTGTTCATCGTTCCTGAGGCAGCACACATCGCTACGTGTGACACCCCAGGAATGACGAACAACACCGTACCTGCGTACTCCGGCAACGAGGTGGGCGTGACTTTCCTGCCTCTGCTCTCCGCCAATTGGACGGCTGCCGTGTGACGTCGCTGTGACACAGCACGAAACGCCCCCTTAGAAAAGAGGCAGTTCGCCGACCAAAGTGACGTCGCTAGGAAGGTAAGCCCGTGTGACGGGTACTAGCGATTTTGTACGCCATGGGCAACAATTTGCCCGTGACGCACAAACGACGGGGGCGGGTGCGATCGGCAGCAACATCGCTAGCGATGTCGCTGCGTGTAAAGTGGCCTTAAGGGTCAGTTTAAAAATCAGACTGCACTTGGATGACATTCAAAACAGACTATCAGAATTTAGAACTTATTATTTATGTCTCCATGAACGAAAACAACCAGATCAAACTATGATCAAAGTCCGATCATCGTATTCGGTCCGGTTTTCTCGTATGTGGAGAAATCGTAAGTGTGAACGATCCCTTACACTGTATCCTCTCTGTGCCTCTAACTGAAAAGATCCAAAGATGTTAACTCGCTGGAGTAATGTCTTCAAAAGATGTTGCTTTCTTTCAGAAGTCTGGTTATTGTCAGGATTATGGTCCATGTCACCTCCGCAGAATGCCTTGTAGTTATATCTCTGCCACCTGCAGCCTGAACAGACAGTTTACTGCCGCTAATTGCAGATAGTAAAACCCACCGCCACATGCCACAGGAGACACCATTTGCCCTCCAGTCTACTGTCCAGTTCCTCAACCTCCCTGATGGATTTTGGCAAAATAAAATTAAATTTTGGATCTCTCTGCGTAGACCATCAGTCTGGAAACTATTGGAGAATGCTATATGCTAGTGAAAATGTTAACATTGTTATGTTAAAGATTTTATTTTTCAATTAAAATTTAATAAACAATAATTTAGAATGTTATTTGTAAGTTTGACAAAAAACCTATGATGTTTTCATTTCACAATGAATTCAGTGCTAAAAGTCTGGAAAACATGGATGACCTTTTTAGTGAAAATTGTTTTATTGGATGAAATATAGATATTAATATTTAAAGTTAATAAAAGAAAATATTTTCTTATGCTCTATTCTCACCAAAACGGTAGTGAAGAGAAATCTCATGATAAATACGCCCAACTAATAGCTCCAATACTTGTAATTATAAAACCATAGATGCCCACTGACCCTCATTGTAATATAAAAGATTCTGCTGTTCCTATGACCCCCTTCACATGTCCATGTCTCCAGTATGTGTGACTTCCATTTTCACATCAATGGGTTTGTGCACACGTCTATGTTTTGACAAGGACCGTGTGTCTGTGTGGAGCATATCCGTTTTTGTCCAGCAGCACAGATGTCACATGGACCGCACACTGATGTGATCCGTGTGATATCAGTGTGACCCGGACTGTAGGATACCTCACTGAAATTAAATATATACTTACCTGTCTCCGGCGCTGCTGTTGCTTCTGGGTCCTGCTCATTATGTTTCATGCATATTCACTGCACTGACTGCGGACCCAGAAGCAAGTGTTACAGCAGTGCCAGAGCCAGCAGTGCCAAAGACAGGTAAGTATAAATTTAATTAAGGAACTTGTATACCTACCTGTCTTTTTGTGCTGCGGACTACGGCACTGTAATTGCTTCCAGGCCCACCCATTATGCCTCATGCATATTCACTACACTGACTGTGGACCTGGAAGCAAGTGTGACAGCAGCACCAGAGACAACAGTGCCAGAGAAAGGTAGGTATACAAATTCATTAATTATATTCATACTTACCTGACTCCGGCGCTGCTGTTGCTTCCAGGTCCCACTCATTATGCCTCATGTATATTCACTGCACTAACTGCATACCTGGACGCAAGTGTAACAGCAGCGCCAGAGTCAGGAGTGCCGGAGACAGGTAAGTATGCAAGTTCATTAATTAAATTTATACTCACTTGTCTCCAGCGCTGCTGTTGCTTCCAGGTCCTGCTCTTTATGCCTCATCCATATTCACTGCACTAACTGAGGACCCGGAAACAAGTGTGACAGCAGCACCAGAGACATCACTGCACTGACTGTGGCCCCTGTCTCCAGCACTGCTGTTGCTTCTGGGTCCCTCTCATTATGCCTCATGCATATTGACTGCAGGCCTGATAGCAAGTCTGACAGCAGCGCCAGAGACACTTAAGTATACAGGTTCATGCTGTCCGTATGCTATCTGGTTGTCACACGGATAGCACACAGACACAACACTTATGACACACGGATGGCCCACGGAACTCCAGAACGGACAGAGCAAAACTTGTTTTTTGCACGGACGTGTGAAGGGGCCTAAAAGGAATGCAGATGTACTGATCAAAGTGAAGGGACACAATCTTGGCATATGCTGTGTCCACTAGAGATTTACAAAACATAAAGGATTTCTCCGTATACAGTACAGACCAAATGTTTGGACACACCTTCTCATCTCTAGAACAACTATTAAGAGGAGACTTTGTGCAGCAGGCCTTCATGGTAAAATAGCTGCTAGGAAACCACTGCTAAGGACAGGCAACAAGCAGAAGAGACTTGTTTGGGCTAAAGAACACAAGGAATGGACATTAGACCAGTGGAAATCTGTGCTTTGGTCTGATGAGTCCAAATTTGAGATCTTTGGATCCAACCACCGTGTCTTTGTAGAAAAGTTGAATGGATGGACTCTACATGGCTGGTTCCCACCGTGAAGCATGGAGGAGGAGGTGTGATGGTGTGGGGGTGCTTTGCTGGTGACACTGTAGGGGATTTATTCAAAATTGAAGGCATACTAAACCAGCATGCCTACCACAGCATCTTGCAGCGGCGTGCTTTTCCATCCGGTTTGTGTTTAGTTGGACCATCATTTATTTTTCAACAGGACAATGACCCCAAACACACCTCCAGGCTGTGTAAGGGCTATTTGACTAAGAAGGAGAGTGATGGGGTGCTACGCCAGATGACCTGACCTCCACAGTCACCAGACCTGAACCCCATCGAGATGGTTTGGGGTGAACTGGACTGCAGAGTGAAGGCAAAAGGGCCAACAAGTGCTAAACATTTATGTGAATGCCTTCAAGACTGTTGGAAGACCATTTCCGGTGACTACCTCTTGAAGCTCATCAAGAGAATGCCAAGAGTGTGCAAAGCAGTAATCAAAGCAAAAGGTGGCTACTTTGAAGAACCCAGAATATAAGTCATATTTTCAGTTGTTTCACACTTTTTTAAGTATTTCATTCCACATGTGTTAATTCATAGTTTTGATGCCTTCAATGTGAATCTACAATTTTTAGAGTCATGACAATAAAGAAAACTCTTTGAATGAGAAGGTGTGTCCAAACTTTTGGTCTGTACTGTATATGTCAAAGTTACAACAAAAATGTAATATGAATGTATTCTTAAAATTGTAGCACCTTTGATCCCCTTGAACAGCTGCAGGTACCTTATGCCTGCCCTCCTGGTTCAGTTAGTGGTCAGGGTTCCAAGGCTAAGGAAACTCCGTTAATTGATTGAATGCATTATACATATATATTAATAATCAATTATCATAACCATGAAGGTGAAGGAAATGAACTTGGGTTAATTGTCAAAAAGTGAATTCTGAATGGTTTATGTAGCATCACAATAGCTGGTCTCACGATTTTCAGACCATAAGAGGGAGCAATATTTCAAGGTAAAGTGAGACGAGAGACATGAAAGGTGCAGATAATGGCCATTACTATAAAATCCATCAGTGCTGTTTGATTGAAACTCTGTGGCATTTAAAGGTGGAGGAGGGGGATAAGAATGGCATTTATTTTACCCAGTAAAAATACCCTTGCAAAGAGAGGAATTTGAGGGTCAGAAGGGGAAGTGTTATCAGATGACCATGAAGAATCTCTTCTTATCTCCTTGCAGCACTAGTTTAAAGCTTGGCTTGACAGTGACATATACAAAGTGGTTATGTCCAGCCATTGAGGATGACCTGCTGCAGCTGGCACCATGATAAGAAACCAACTCACAAATGTAGCCATTTACCTTTATGTTTGACTTTTTTAAGTAATAGAATGTCCTGTGTGCTGAAAATTGTTCACATCGTTGGTCAAAAGCTACATCTACTTACTTTTGATTTCTCCTATGATTATGTATTTTGGAGGAGACTTTAAGAAACTAATATTCCCAACCTCAGAACATTACCAGTGAGAACTAATAATTACTGTATTAACTATATCATTAGCTTAGGACATAAGTGTGTGATCACAGGGGATGGGATCAAACGATCAGCAGACAAAACTAATCACATTGCCCCAGCGATCATTGTTTCCCTTTATTGTTAAAAACTACCTGTCATCAGAGTTCGCATTATTTAGATGTTAGACCTGATGAGATTGGTGTACTTACTTTGAAATTTAATTTTTAAATGACAGGTCCTGTTTAAAGGGACTCTGTCAGCAGGTTTTTGCTACGTCATAAGGTAAGCAAAGAGACCTTGAATCCAGCCATCTATCACTTAGATTACTGGGTGCAGCCATTCTGACTCAATCAGAATTTTTAGCATGTAGCAGAGTTGAGAGAGCTGCCTCTTCCACACCAGATTGTACATTGAAAGTGAGGTGCTAATCAGAGGAGAGGGGGTGCCAGACTGTTGTGCGTATGACATAGTAGACCAGCAATGAGAAGTTCTGATGAGTCCTGCTGATTAAACAAACATAGATAATTTTCAACACATAGGACCTTGACAAGACAGGCATGCCTGAATTCTCTATTTTAACCCTTGCAGGATGCTGTCTTCAGCTTACATAGCAAAAACCTGCTGACAGATTCCGTTTAACTTAAAGAGGACCAACCACTAGGATTTTCCTATATAAAGTAAGGCCAGTGCTATACTGGCACTATCATGCTGATTCGAAACATACCTTTAGTTGTGAGATCGGATGTATAGTTTCTGAAATACAGGCAAGTAAAGTCTGTGAAATGCACTGTTATTTGATGAAAGGTGCAGCGGAATATCTAATAGGTGGGTCACGTTTTGCTAGCTATTCCCGCCCCTGTCTGCCTGCCTGTCCTTCCTCCCTCTGTCTCTTGTTAATACAGCGGGAGGAAGGATAGGGGGGAAGAAGGACAGGGGGAGGAAGGACAGGCAGGCAGACAGGGGCGGGAATAGCTAGCAAAACTTGACCCACCTATTAGATATTCCGCTGCACCTTTCATCAAATAACAGTGCATTTCACAAACTTTACTTGCCTATATTTCAGAAACTATACATCTGATTTCACAACTAAAGGTATGTTTAGAATCAGCATGATAGTGTCAGTATAGCACTGACTTTACTTTATAAATGAAAATCCTGGTGGTTGTCTTCTTTAAGCACAGTGTCTAAACTGTGTATGTACCTGATGCTATGGTATAGCTTCAAGTTGGGAATTTACTTTAAAGGGTTTTGGAGGAGGGGGTACTTCGGCTCAAGAGGATCAGTGTGCGGCAGCGGAGGGTCGACGATATTGCAGGCTCTTGGGGTGTCACGGCGGCGGGCACCATTGATTGGCCAGCGGGCTTGGAGGAGGGGGTGCCGCGGCTCAAGAGGATCAGTGTGCGGCAGTGGAGGGTCGGCGATACTGCATACTCTTGGGGTGTCACTGCGGCGGGCGCCACTTTAAAGGGTTTTGGAGGAGGGGGTACTTCGGCTCAAGAGGATCAGTGTGCGGCAGCGGAGGGTCGACGATATTGCAGGCTCTTGGGGTGTCACGGCGGCGGGCACCATTGATTGGCCAGCGGGCTTGGGGGAAGGGGTGCCGCGGCTCAAGAGGATCAGTGTGCGGCAATGGAGGGTTGGCGATACTGCATACTCTTGGGGTGTCACTGCGGCGGGCGCCATTGATCGGCCGGCGGGCTTGGAGGAGGGGTGCTGCAGCTCAAGAAAATCAGTGTGCGGCAGCGGAGGGTCAACGATACTGCAGGCTCATGTGGTGTAGCAGTGGCGAGTGCTATTGATCTGCAGGTGGACTGCGGGCTCCATTGAATAACCAACCGTTGACGTGATGGATTTCAAGAAAATGGCCGTGGAGGTGGCGCGTACGCAGATTGTCCTCTGCGGCCATTTTGTTGAAGTCCATTGCGTCAACCACCGGCGATTCAAAGCAGCCTGCAGATGAATGGCACCCGCCGCCGCAACACCCCATGAGCCCACAGTATTGCTGACCCTCCATTGCCACACACTGACCCTCCTGAGCTGCTCCAATTCAGTGTCACCCCCTCCAAGCCCTCTGTATCGATGACCTTGCACCACCACTGCTGCTCCGGTAAACTATGTCAGTTTTGTGGGGAAAAAAGTGTGCCTTACAAACCGTAAAATACGGTAATCTGCCCATGTAAAAAAAAACCTTTGGCATGTACTTTCATTGCATTACAGCCATCATTGCACTGCATTTACTCATTTTCATATTTTCTCTCATGGAAATGTTGATGTTAAGTGCGTCATGTATGTTGTCTTTTCCTTAACGCATCATGGGGTTCTAAATCTTGAGCTAATGGCTTGGGAGGAATGCTGCTCATATATAGATGTGACAGTCTTCCTTAACAAGACACCGGGAGAGCATGTCTTGATTTGTGTCTGGATCGTGCCGAGTCTTGTCGAGCAGCTGTGGTGAGTGGCAGTTTAAAGGCGAATGTAAGTGGTTCTTAGTAAGGCACATGTCTTAGAAAGCATTGTGCATGACTGCTGTCACTGATCTCACGCTGGGCTATAAAGCCCATAATATGCCACTTTAAGTAGATGATCATGTGCCTTTTCTTTCAGAAAGTAGTTGTAGAAAGTTTCAGGATAATGTTGGGTTTCTGAGGAGCTTGGAATCAGGTGAAATCAAGATGTAAAATATTATGTGCTGCGCCTAATGGTGAGTGAAGACATCCAGGTTATAATATTTCCTACACCATTGGTTAATTTGATAATAGTAATAAATCAAAAAAAGAAAAATGACTCTCATAGAACTCTTTCAGATAAATGTATTATATTGGTGTGTTCTGTCTGAGCAAAAATCATCCAACCAGTAAAAGCTGATAGAGCTGGACCAAGTGTCCTTATGAAAAAAAACATCACATGTACTGTTCTCTTCCAAGTATTGGATGAAACTTGCCTATGCAAGTGTATGGGTGCACACAAAAATCAAATACCCGCTGGATCATCCAATTTTTACTGATACAGTGCCCTTTTTAATGCAGTTGTCCAGTCTAAATCCACATCTACAGTCACTCAATGTGTCTTGACGCCACAGATTGTCTAATTCATGACAAAATATGGCACTCTCTATGCCAGAAATGTCATTCCAGTACCTGACTGTACTGATGAAGGTGCACTCCACTCGGCAGACACTCCAGATTCATAAAGATGTGTGCACATCTTCATGAATCAAGAGTAGTGATGATCGGACTCGCAGATACCCAGGATCGATGGGTCCAACTGGATTAAAGCCCCTTCACTTGGTTTGGACCCGGAATTAATCCCGGATATCTGACCGGACGCCAGTCCATAGGGTCCAGAGTCCAGGGCTTTAAAATGGTAGTAGAAGGGATAGGGGGATTAGAGCAAGCGCATTATACTTACCGTGTCTCCGCTCTGTTCTTATGCTACTTCTGTGGCTGCTCATTATTCTTCACACATGTTCAATGCTTCCTCCACCAAATGGCAGTCCCCACATCTCTGATTGTTTGCCGTCAGATGTGCCATTACCCTATGTCATAGCGTGTCTGACTGCAACCAATCAGAGGCGCTGTGTATACGTCTCTATTGTCTCTACGATATAGACCCGCAGACAGGGTCTGTGATTCCAAGCAACCAATCACAGACGCCAGGACTGCCGGTGGGTGGGAGAAGAAGTGAATATGTATGAGCGACAATGAGTGGGCACGGAAGTAGAATGAGTGGCCCCGGAAGCAGTTACAGCCGCGCTGGAGATTGGGTAAGTATAGCGTGCCTGCTTTACTTTTATTTTCTCTATTTTTCCTTTTTTTATTACTCGAATTGATGGATCTGGATCATTACCCGGAGTTCCCTGAAAACTCTGGGCCCAGATCTGGCACTTGGGTCCAGAACCCGTGCGGATCTGGACTTTTACAGTCTGGGTCCACCCATCACTAACAGCAAGCCGATTTTACCTACAATTGCATAAGTTCATTATTTGGAGCATTTTCTAAGAGCTTTTTCATGTGGTTGTCAGAGAGGAATCCACCTGATAAAATTGTTGTGCGCAAGTAAACTAAAGTGAATTATTCTGGGTTACTTTCTAGTTTCAGGAAGCCTCAAATTAAAATGAAAGTCTTTTTTTGTGCAAGAAAAATTGTGACTTTTTGATTTTTTTCTCGGCTCTCGCCACTTTTGAAAAGTGTATGGCTATTGTCTGTGGCTATGCAACTAAGCTGTAAGACAGATTTATGAATTGTGACTTTTTAAAAATTATCAAAGAGTAACACATCTTGTTCCACCTTGCTCTAGGGTAGTGTAAAAAGTGGAAAAACCGCTCTGGAGAGTGTTGTATCTCAAGGTACACCTGATGTATCAAACGTTACTTGACACTGATAAATTTGGCTTAAATAACCACCATGCAGCTACAGGCAAAACTGACTTAAAAAATCTCGCTTTTGAAGAATTTTCCCATAAATATTCCAAAACATTACATCATGTAATATTTGCATCTTATAGTCTCCTCAAGGCCCCCAAAAAGTTAAATTAGATTAAGTTTAATAAAATGAAAATACATCCAAAAATACATTGTAAATAAATTTATCACTAAAATGTTTTATTTTTATTTTTTTTTTAAAAAAAGTAAAGAATAAAAAAAAAGTTTGGCTCTGCCACAATTGTAATTTCAGATAGAAAATAGAGAATATATTAATTAAAATACATTGTGCATAAAAATAAGCAACCACCAGATTTCTGCTTTTCTCGTCCCCTATAAATTTACTAAAAAAATTTAATATATGAGTTAAATAAATCAGTTTTAGAAATAAGTTAAAAAATGTTAAATGATAAATTATACAAATTCTTAATTGTGCCCCAAAAAAGTACAACCCAACCACATTTTTTCCTATAAAAACGTTATTTTATTTCCTCTAAAATTTTAATTCATCAAAGTAATAAGACGTTTAAAAAGTTATCAATTTAGTATAGTTTAATTAATACAAAACTACAAAATAAGGTCAACATTATTATTTATACCTTGCAAAATGTGTCGTTAAGTAGAAAAAAGTGAATAAAAACTTGTGGCAAAATTGCGTTTTTTTTCCCCCCTATACTCTCAACTATAAAAAAACAATAAAAGTTGATCATTTAGATGTACCCCAAAATGTTGGTAATAAAGTCTACATTGTGTCTCCCATCCTATAGATTATTTCATGGAAAAAAAATAATTTTGTCTTTTGAAATGCATCATTGAAAAAGAAATTGATTGGTCCTGAATACCAGGAATAGGCTGATCCTTAGAGAGCACCTATCTATACAACACGGCACAGGCTGGTCTTCATAGGAGCACCATAATTGTAGGTATTCATCGGACCCCCAGAGTCCAAGTGGCTGGACCCCACCAATCAATAAGTTATCACCTCACTAGACACCTGGACAACCCATTTCCATTTGTTTTATTTGCTACTGTTGTTTTTTATGGAAAATAAGAGGTGGAATTATTTATTTTATTTCATTTGAATAAGGAACCATGTCCGAAACGCGTTTGTTGTTCATAGGCTACCTACCATGGATTTTCTATAGGTTTTTATGTCTTGATGTTATAAAAAAATTATGAAATTTTTGGAAAAGGATGAGTTTTTAAGGGGTCGGCGATTGCTGGATATTTACTTATTCCGATTGTAACAGATTTTCCCTTTTGTTTTTTTTTTTGTTGTTTTTTTCATTTTTTTATTTTTTTCCTTCTTCCAAGAGCCATAAGGTTTTTTATTTTATTCGTCAATATAGCCTTATGAGGACTTGTTATTTGCGTGACGAGTTGTAATTTTGAATGACACCATTCATTCTACTACATAGTGTACTGGAAAAAAACATTCCAAGTGCACTGAATTTGAAAAAAAAGTGCAATTCCTCAACAATTTGTGGTGTTTTTTATTTACCGTGTTCACTATATGGTAAAACTGACCTGGCACTATGATTCACCAGGTCAGTACTAGTTCATAGATACGAAACATTTTTTTTTTATTTAAGTATTGAAAAAAATTCAGAAATTTGTCAAAAAAAAAAGAATTTTGATTTCCCAAGACGTAACTTTTTCATTTTTCAGGATCTGGGACTCAGTGATGGCTTATTTTTTGCACCCTGAGCAGCTGGTTTTAGTGATATCATTTTGAGATACATATGAGGTTTTAATTATTTTTATTTTTTATTGCATTTTACCTCAATAAAACCATAATTCTGGCATTTTTATTTTTTTCTCCCATTATGACGCTTAGAAATCATATTATTATTTGATTTTATATTTTGATATACTATATATTTCTGAATACGGCAATACTAAATATGTTTTTTTTTTTCTTTTCATTTGTAATTGTTTTACTTTTAATGGCACAAAAGGGTGAATTTTAATTTTTCTGTTTGTTTTTTTTAAATATTATTTAAAACATTTTTTTTACTTTTTACAGTATTTAACCCCTTAACGACCCATGACGTACTAGGTACGTCATGGATCGTGTGCCGGTAAACCCCGCCCCCTGCCGCCGGCAGGCGGCGGCGAGACGCGCACATATCAGCTGTTATCAACAGCTGATATGTGTGCCTGCTAGCCGCGGGTGGAATCGCTTCCACCCGCGGCCATTAACCCCTTACATTTCGCTGCCAAAGTCTTGGCAGCGATATGTATATGGGCGCCGCCATGACAGTGACTTACCCCGCCCCCACCGGAAGTCACGTGACATGATCACGTGACTTTCGGCGGTTGCCATGGTAGCACAGGGTCATGTGATGACGCCTGTAGCTAACATGAGTCACTTCCTCTCAATGCCGGAATACAGCCGGCATTGAAAGTGAAGCAGCAAATCTGCAGTTCTCAGCTCTGTAGCTGAGATCTGCAGATAGTGCAGAGCGATCGGATTGCTGATCGCAATAGCCCCCTAGCGGGACTAGTAAAATAAAAAAAAAAGTTTTAAAAAATTAAAAAAAAATAAAAAAAACCTAAAAGTTCAAATCACCCCCCTTTCACCCCATTGAAAATTAAAGGGTTAAAAAAATAAAAAATACACACATATTTGGTATCGCCACGTTCAGAAATGCCCGATCTATAAAAATATAAAATCAATGAATCTGATCAGTAAACGGCGTAGCGGCAAAAAAATTCCAAACGCCAAAATTACGTTTTTTGGTCGCCGCGAATTTTGCGCAAAATGCAATAACAGGCGATCAAAACGTAGCATCTGCGCAAAAATGGTACCGTTAAGAACGTCAGGTCGCGACGCAAAAAATAAGCCATCACTGAGCCTCAGATCCTGACAAATGAGAACACTACGGGTTTTGGAAAATGGCGCAAAACGTTCGCCACGTTTTTTGAACAAGCTTGTGAATTTTTTTAACCCCTTAGATACAAGTAAACCTACACATGTTTGGTGTCTACAAACTCGCACCGACCTGAGGCATCATACCCACACATCAGTTTTACCATATAGTGAACACGGTGAATAAAATATCCCAAAAACTATTGTACAATCCCACTTTTTTTGCAATTTTTCCACACCTGGAATTTTTTTGCCGTTTTCCAGTACACTATATGGTAAAACTTATGGTTTCATTTAAAAGTACAACTCATCCCGCAAAAAACAAGCCCTCATATGGCAATATTGATGGAAAAATAAAAAAGTTACGCCTCTCGGAAGAAGGGGAGCAAAAAACAAAAACGCAAAAACGGAAAGTGCCCGGGGGCTGAAGGGGTTAATAGTCCCCTTAGGAGAGTTGAAGCTGTAATACTCTGATCGCCTATGGTATACAGAGCAGGATATCAGCATCTATAGCAGAAATCACAGTCTCCTTTTCATGCTGGCTCACAGGATCATGTTGAGAAGGACGTGGGTCATCAGCTTACCCCTGGCTGATGACAACTCATTAGCGCTCCATGATCACGTGATGGGGTGCGAATGGGTGGGATTAGTGACGGGATTCCTGTCAGCGAGTGTTAAATCCCGCTGTCAATCTCTAGCATTTAACTGGTTAACAGCCGCGGGTGGATCTCTGATACACACATGGCTGTTAGAGGCACTTGATGGCTGATTAAATCAAAGATACGGACTCAGCGTGTGAGCCTGCATCAAGGGCAGGGATGTACATGTACGTCATCAGTTGTGCTTTGTATATGTGACACCCCTGGACTAGTCAGGGCGTCACAGGGTACTGCATGCTCTTTATCTCTTAGTGCAGGACTCAACCCCCCATGGTTCTGGGTTCCCAACCTATAGTACTGCCTCCATCAGCATCCAAATTCCAACCACACCTCACACCACACCCTGTCAGACACACCAGTGGGCTGCTGAGCTGGAATAGGGCCGCCCACCTAGGAGTCAGGTAGACTGGTGGGAGGTGACAGTGGAGTTGGTTCCAGGGGAGCGAAGAGAGAGGACACAGGAGTGGTAGCCCTTGAGTAGCGAGGAGCTAGGGGAGTGTGTGGCTCCCTGGGAGTTAAAGGTTGGGTCACAGATGGTGGTCTGGGACCGGAGGAGTCGGAGAACTGGTCGCAGGGTATTTAGGCTGGGTGCCTAGACCTGGTCTTGGAAGACGGTCAGCAGCTCGAGTCCAATAACCGATCTGGGACCGAAAGCACGGCGGGGTACTGGACCCTAGGTCGGGGAGTAGCTTTAGGCAACGAGGCAATTAACCTGCGGGGGATAGTGACTTTATGGACTGTCCCCAAGAAGCTCATAGATCAGGGGCACTAGCGCAACGAGAGGAATAGGGCTTTCCAACCCAAGCAGCCCACAGAAATCCCAAGCGTGAGCCCTTGAGAGCACAGCTCAACTACCAACAGTAGGGAGCGGGGTCCGGACAGCTTTACGCCAACGGGCCATTAGAACACTTCAAATTTGTGCACGAAGGCAGGCTCTGGACCACCCGGCAGTATTATAGGGCACGGATACCCGAACGGGCTCCCCCAAGCGGCACCCAGAGACTTGGTTTACCTTGTTGTCAGAGTCTGCTTTTCATCACCGATGCTGCCTGAGTGAGTGCATGGTCCTCTCCTCCATTGTTTTCCACTAGCCCTTCGCTCCCCTGCACTAGCGTTCTACCATCCTAGGGTCTCGGGGCCTCCCCTACCCGTGGAGGGAAACTTCTTCTGGCTGCCCCCACTCCATCTCCCCCAGGCACTCCCATCGGCAGCGGCGGTAGTTCTCTTTACCGCAAACCACGGGTGGCATCTCGAGCTCTCTTATCCTCTGTAAATACCCCCTTTTGATTTGAAGTGGTCGCAAGCCCCTGGGTCCGGAGACCCTCGAGCCATAGCAGCAGCGACCCCCAGATCCGAGCGGTTCGACCGCTGCAGGGGCGGCAAATATACAGTTTTTGGATATTTTTCTGATGGTTTTATCTCAGCTCATAAATGTAATAAAACAATAGCATGCAGCTAATTCATGTGATGAGAGCATTTTTTATCAGACATGACAAGTGAAAAAGACATCACAAGTACTTCATCTAAAGTGCAGATAAGATCCAATATCAATATCCAAATTCCTAAGGAACCAATGTTTCGATCCAGATGGATTTTTTTTTTTTTAAATCGTATTTGGAATGAGGACGGGCTATGTATGGCAGAAGCAAGACTTGTGGATAAAGAAATTGCACTAATTACTGTAATGGCAGCTGATATAGATCCATAACATGAAGCTGCAATAATTAGTATATACTTAACCAAGTACCGTATTTTTCGGACTATAAGATGCACCCTGGTTTTAGAGAAGGAAAATAGGAAAATAAAATTTTAAGCAAAAAATGTGGTCATGACACACTGTTATGGGGCGAGGATCTGCTGCTGACACTGTTATAGGGGTAATGTCCCCAAATACTCTACTAAGGTACCCCAGTCTGGTAATGATCCTCCTGCCTTGTATATATATGTCCCTCATCCTGGTATAGCCCCATCTTGCTATATACCCCCATCCTGGTATGTGCTCCCATCCTGCTATATACCTCATCCTGGTATATGGCCGCATCCTACTATATACCCCATCCTGGCATATGGCCGCATCCTGTCCTGCTATATACCCCATCCTGGCATATGGCCGCATCCTGTCCTGCTATATACCCCATCCTGGCATATGGCCGCATCCTGCTATATACCCCCATCCTGGTATGTGCTCCCATCCTGCTATATACCCCCATCCTGCTATATACGCCATCATCCTGCTATATACGCCATCATCCTGTTATATACGCCATCATCCTGCTATATGCCATCATCCTGCTATATGCCATCATGCTGCTATATGCCATCATCCTGCTATATACGCCATCATCCTGCTATATGCCATCATCCTGCTATATGCCATCATCCTGCTGTATGCCATCATACTGCTATATGCCATCCTGCTGCTATATGCCATCATCCTGCTATATGCCATTATCCTGCTATATGCCATCATGCTGCTATATGCCATCATGCTGCTATATGCCATCATCCTGCTCATATACCATCATCCTGCTATATGTCCTGCATCCTGTGGCACACAAATATAAATAAATAAACGTTTATACTCACCTTTCCTCGCGCCACGCAGAATCGCTCCTCCTCCCGTCTGTGCCAGCAGCGCTGTGTGGAGCCGGCCACGATCCCTGCAGCACCGCAATCTTCTCAAGTCTGTGCACGGCGCGGCTGTGTGGACACATGCGCACAGCGATTATGTCATCACTGTGAGCACCGCTAGTCTCCACACACAGCCGCGCCAGCACAGACAGGAGAAGATCGCGATGCTGCAGGGGAACAGTGAGTACAGTATACTGATCACTGCATCCCGCGCTGATGATGATGCGCGGGGAGCAGTGAATACAGCCGCACATGATCACTCCAGGCTGTAGTTGCCAGGGGTGATCATGCGGCCGGCTGTTTACTATGCGTGCATCCCCCGCCCATCATCCCGCTCACCTGTCAGCACTGGCTTCAGCGCTGAGAGATGATGGGTGGGAGGATGGGCGTGCATATGTAATGAGCAGGCCCACGTGGTCACGGCAGGCACTGTTGCAGCCTGCTCGTGCCCCCGATGACCCACTCCACTGCAGCACCCTTATTCCCCGCAGCCCTACATTCAGACTATAAGACGCACCCCCCACTTTCCCCCAACATTTGGGGGGAAAAAAATGCGTCTTATAGTCTGAAAAATAAGGTACATATTAAACTTGACAAATAAATCAATAGTGCTGCAGTGATTGGATTCAAATTACAATATGGCTTCTATGTTTACTATCAAATGGATAAATGTAGAACAGACCCATAACATCAGTTAATAATTTAAAATGTCTAAATACGGTATCTCATGTATTCTTTGTGCTGGTGGTGTTGCAGCAAGGATGGTTCAGCTCCCCACAGGTGGAATGGGCCACAGGGAGGATGATATGGGACTGTAATGGCCGTTGGCGTCGAAGCACAGGGCGACGACAGCGCCGGCAATAAGAGGCTGAGTCAGGTGCTGTGGTTCCAGGTATTTTTACTCACAGTTCAAGTGCTGCCTCAGGGTACCGGTCTCTGCTGTGATGGGCCCCAGCTGATCCCGGATAATCCTGAGGTCACCGCCGGTGTTCACACTGTATGTCCTTTCTGGTCGGAGTCCGTCCAATCCCGTAGATGGAATGTGGAATGGGCTGCGGGTGTTTCCTGCACTCACCACAGACCCTGGGATCCCTGGTAGCTGTAGAGAACCCGGGCTGAGCTGCCTGCTCCAAGCCACGGGTCTTGTAGTGCTCCCAGAAATATGAAGAAAGAGAGAATATGCCTGGACCGAAGTCCCAACTGTGCTCCTCACCCCAAGCTGTGCCCGGGTCTAACTGACTATGTGTGAAGATGCTCCTTCCTTTTCCTCAAGTGGTGCCCGCCCTCCAGGTGGTTGTCCTAGTGACCTGGAAAGTCTCATGCTTCGTGATGGCCACCCCCCTATCTACCCCAGGCCAACACCTGGTGGGAAAGCGCCTGACTGTGTGTGGTTTGTGAATGTGAGAAACACCAGCAATTAACCTCTTCCTTACCCGGGATGAGTACCGCACCTTAAGTGAGGTGCAGTACCCTGTGGTGACTGAAGCCTCAGGGGCGCCACAACAGCAGCTGAGGAGCAGCCAATATATTCATAGTTATCCCCTCCCTCTGTTAGAATTAGCATAAGTATTATACAAACTATTCACTTTGTTTCTTGCAGGACCTGTTTAAGGTCATGTCATACCCATGTGACCTGGAATCCAGCTTTGTTGGCTGAGGGCCTGCCCCTTCTGGTCACATGAGTATGACCTCACACAGGTCCTGCAAGAGACAAAGTGAATCGTTTGTATAATACTTATGCTAATTCTAGCAGAGGGAGGGGATAACTATGAATACATTATCTGCTCCTTTGCTGCTGTCAGTCAACAAGCAGCTAATTTTATAAACTTTACTTTCTTGGATTTCAAAACCTAAACATCCGAGCTGACCACTACAGGTATGTACAGAATCAGCCTGATAGTGCCAGTATAGCACTGGCTTTAGGTTATATATGAAAATCCTGGTGATTGTTGCACTTTAAAAAATGGTACTAGCCAATCTCTAGACATAGTGCTTTCTTAATATCCTGGCTATGAATCCAAAATTCATTGTTTTGCTCACCAAGTCACTTAGTTATCACTTTTTCTTGTGACATGGTCTCCATCATACTAAGAAAGCATTGTTCATAGCCAAATTTCTCTTGAATAGTTGGGAGAAATTGCTCTTGGAAGATGCTTAGTCCCCATTCTTTATTTATGGCAGTGTTGTGGGCAAAATCGTGAGTAAGCCCACTCCATGGATTACAAACCCCACACATGAATAGTCTCACAATGTTTTACTGTTGACATGACACAGGACTTATGGTAACGCTCACCTTTTCTGTCCCAAAGAGACAGAAGGGGGCTTCATCAGAGAAATAACGTTTCAGGAAGTATGGTGATTGGAACACAGAGGACTGTGATAAAGTATATTTCCCTGATGAAGCCCCTTTTGGACTGTTTGAGGCATCTGGTAAAATAATTGTTTGGAGAAGAAAAGGTAAGCGCTTCCATGAGTCCTGTATCTTGCTAAGAGTAAAGTATCTTGAGTGGAGATGAGTGGACCCATGGAAGTTCGGTTCGGTGGGTTCAGCTGGACATTAGATAAAGTTTGGTTTGGCACCCGTACTTGACCTGAACCCCAATAGAAGTCACTAATTGGGCAGTTCATGTCTCCGCCCACATGCAGCCAGCCATAAACAGATCACTTCTGGGGTGCGGGTACATAGTTTTTCAATTTTTTTTACTGCACACTACATACAATAACTCTGTTGATAACCCAGTATGAGCCACTCAAACACTGCAAGCGGCTCGCATTGGGCTGAGCACCAAGCGTACCCGAGCACAGATACTCACGCGAGTGGTCAGCATACATAAAGCACTTGAACTTCGAAACTGAACTATGGTTTTTTTGTCTGTGTTTTGCACGAGCACCGAATACCGAACTTTGGGTTCGGTCATCTCTAATCTTGCGACTATTCATAAGCTGCAAGCATTGATTTGGCAAAAATGAATTTTGCTTAGTGTAGGGTCTCGAAAGTGTGAGAACTCTTGATGTGGATTGCAAGTTTGCATATTTTGGCCAAAATATCAATCGATGCTTCATATTATATTTTCTGCACATTTTATATATATATTTTATATATTTTTTAAAGGGGCAGTCCTCCTGATCTATCTATTGTAATACTAGGAGTGTATCATAGGCAGTTAGCTAGTTTACATGTGTGTGACTTGCACCCTATTGCAGTCCTCATCTGCGTGCAATTGTAGTCTTGGGAAATCACATCCTCCATGAACTGGGAGGTTGAGAGTGGTTGTTTCATCAGTATTTTGCACCTGTGTTACCTCCTTTATTAAAGGGGTCTGCTGCATCCTATTTGCATATTTGTTTTTATGACCTTGGCTGGTAAATGCCATTGCCTTTTTGATATGTTTATAATTAGGTAAGAATGGGTTACCGTCAGTCAGAATTTGGCAGAGAAGCTGATATTCAGCATACCAGGAAAAACTGCAGAAACCTTGAAAAATAAGGGTCACCATCACTGTAAATACAGAGTCCTTTTGTAATCTTGATGTAGTTGCCAATAAAAGTTAAAAACCTATGAAATGCATGGAATTAGAGATGAGCGGATGTTAAGAAATTAAAAATCTTTGTTTTAATTGAATTTTCCCCTAACTTTTGATTCAATAAATTTGTATGAATCTCTGTATTGGAAAGCTTGTAATCGCTCAGAAAATTCATCTGGGGATGACAGAGAAACATTGCTGACCATAAGAGCTTAAACTCTGTAGGAGATAGAGAAAGAAGGCTCTGCTTACACTCTGTAGAAGAGAGAATGCACCCTGCTTCCCATAAGAGCTTACACTCTACAGAAGAGAGACTTACCCATCAACTCTAGAGATGGAAAACAACTGCTGCAGAAACTGTGTTCCATTGGAAACAGCTGATCTGTGATGGTCCAGTTACTGACCACCACTGTAAAAGGCATGATAACCCCACTAGATGTCATAGCTGCAGGACATTATGAGGAACATGTGGCCACACAAAAAGATCATAGTCTGCTCTCTGATGCTTCAGCAGTAGGGATGTTCGGAGTAAAAGGACGGGTTTATAAACCGCGCTAGAAACCACAAAGGGTGTTTGTAAAAATAAAGATTCTTTTAATAAACCATTCCTACGCGTTTCAGAGGTATACACACCTCCTTCTTCAGGGAAAAAAATATTAAAAGAATCTTTATTTTTACAAACACCCTTTGTGGTTTCTAGCGCGGTTTATAAACCCGTCCTTTTACTCCGAACAATTTAACTCTCTCCAGCGGGGCCGCAGCTTCAACCACTTCAGCACTCACACAAGTCTGCACAGGGGTTGTGACTGTCACAACCTGATCAGGTGAGTGTATCCATCCCTTTTTGCCTTAAACCTTTATACCGGGTAAGACCCTATTTCTTGCGCCTTTTCCCTCCTCAGATTCTCTCAGCAGTAGGGATGAGCAGACCAGCGGACGTTCAGGTTTGCCGGGTTCGTCCGGACGTTAGTTAAAAGTTCAATTCGGGACCCAGACTTCACCCAAACTTGACCCCCAAAGCCCATATAAGTCAATGTGGACCTGAACTTAGGTACTGTAAAATGGCTGTAAAATGGTCATGGTAAGGGCTAGGGGATTGCAAAAGGAAGAAAAATGTGGGTAAGACCAGGACAATTGCCCTGCAAACAATTTTGGATAGGGAATAAGTAAAAAAATTGACGTGGGATCCCCCAATTCTTGATAGCCAGCACAATTAAAGCAGGCAGCTGCAGGCTGCATCTCTCAGCTGTCTGCTTTACCATGAATGGTAAATTCAATTATCAAAACCAAAGGGGACACCCAAGCTGTTTTTTAAAATAATTAAAAAACAGCTAGGGGTCCTCCTATTTTTGATAACCAGCCAAGGTAAAACAGACAGCTGAGGCCCATGATTATTTGGCCCTCCTCCTCTGAACAAAGCTCCATAGGATTCTATGGATGTCATGGGACATTACATCATTGGATTATGTCGGAAATTTGAGGATTTCTTTTTAATTACTAAATTGGTGAACAAGAGATAGTGTGGGGGAGTCTTTGTTCAAATAAACTATTTTTTTCCTGTGTTTGTGTTTTTTAACTCTACACTTGCCTTGTTTGTAATTTGGGTATCTCGCATCTGATAGATAGCTGTCCATTATTAACACTATGGCTTGATGCCAGCTGTCAATTCACAGCTAACATAATTCCCACAAGTATTACCCCAATTGCCTCTGCACCTGGGCAATCAAAAAGAGCCAGGCATAGCGCCTGAATTGGCACATTTTCTGAGGCAGCTATGGGCTGCAATTTTTAGCCTGGGAAGTGCCAAATAACCATGAGTCTTCCAGCCTGATAATAGCCCCCAGCTGTCTGCTTTACCTTGGCTTGTTATGAAAATAGGAGGACCCAAACTGTTTTTTTTTTTGTTTTTTTTTTAAATTATCAAAATATATTTTAAAAAAATGGCATAGTGTCACCTCTATTTTTGATATCCAGCCAAAGTGAAGTAGACACCTGAGGGCTGTGGCCAGTAGCTGTCTGTTCTAACTGAGTTGATTATCATTTTGTTCACAGCAGCATACCGGCATCTCCCCCATGCCGAAAAGCTTGTTGATTGGCTGTGTTGCAGCTTTTCAGAAAACTTTATTAGCGTACGAACAGCATCCAAATATCGAACTTGGACACAGACTTTTTTGAAAAGTCCATGTTCGAGTTCGAACCCCAGACACTAGGTGTCTGGTACGAACCAGGAACTTTACAGTTTGGGTTCGCTCGTCTCTATTCAGTAGTGTAGACAATGGTACTTGGTAAATCAAATATCAAAATGTTTGAATTTGTGTTAAACAGTGAATTTCAGGAAATTCAATTCTTTCTAAATCCTCTGCAGATCGATCCGCTCAGCTCTACTTATAATTGTACTTCAGTAACTATAAAAAACAACTGACTAAAAGATCTAAAAACACTGAATCAGCAAACTTTGTGAAAATCAAAATTTCTGTGAGTCTCATCATTTTTGGCAACGAGTGTACAGGAGAAAATTTATCTTAAAAGGCATTTTTTAAGTCACTTTTCCTTGTAGTTGAGTTGCCGTTACTTGTTTTAAATTTGTCAAACTGCTGTACAATATTTAATAACTTTCATATATCTTTAGATATAAATATTCTGTCTAGAACTGTTTTTCCACTGTTATGCCGTCCCCCACGGGAACAACTTTGCAACTTTTTGTGCAACTTTTTAAAGAGTTACAATTCATGAATTTGGCATGAACCTTATTTGCATATGACCATAGCCCCATTTTTTACACTCTACATTATAATTAACGGAGGAAGTGAAAACAGCTTATTATGCTGTGTTTATTTTTTTATCCATAGACTATAATAGACAGCAATTGTAATTTGCTGCCATTGGATGAAATCAAAGCCACAAGATTTGTGATCTTACAATTGTTCACCATAATGCTAAATAATCAGTTTATTTGGTTTAACCCTAGAACGCATACCTGGGGCCTCGCAGGCCTGCTAGGTCATTTGTTTTCTATGGTAGATTGAATTGCTTGCGCGTTCTAGGGTTAAAGAGCTGTCTACAGTGCGTTTCCTTTTTATATTTGGTGGAATTGATGGAACTGGAATGTGAAAGGAATCCCACATATTATCTTTTGGGTTGTCTGGCTGTGTGACTCTGCCGCACTCTTAGTTCATCTGTCTCAGACAGGAACAACAAAAGGATAAATCATACATAAGTGAATTAATGTGCTTGACCTCATGTCGCCTGTCAGATAAAGTAAGCCGTGCTCAAATTATATAATCTCCAGATATCCTACTATACTGCTGACTACCTGGCCATAATAAAGTCTATCTAGTGACCAAAATCACTGGGCCTATCTTTGGTACTGTGTGATACAAACATCTGAAGACATGCCAAAGTATAAAGTCCCTCATACACATTAGATAGTGATGGATGAACAATGGTTCGGCTCATTGCTCAGTCGGCTGTTATCTGTACCAACTCACCCATACACAGGAACACTCCTGGGGGGCTTATATCTGGAGAACAAAAGGATCAGCAGTCTCCAATTTTACAAGACTGACCGCACATCCTACAAGTGTGTATAGGTGCCAGCTGAAAAAACCTAGCAAATACAAAATGGATACAGCCGCACACTAAATGCCATCAATGTATAAGGGAACTCTGGTACTGCATTACTGCTGTATGAAAAAATGAGATTTTTAGTTTATGAATTGGCCAATGCATGTAAGCCCGGAAACCAAACGGCAAGGTAAATCTCAATATTCCGGGTCCCTAACTAAAATGCCACTATCTAGGTTAAAAACATCCATGTCTGGGCAGCTAGACTAAAAATCTATCTTGAAATGCCACTATCTGGACTAACCTCCATGTCTGGGCAGCTAGGACTTCTGGTATAAGGATTATGAACACAGCCTGTTTTTTTTTTTCTGACTGAGCACTCCACCCTATAAACCAGGCTGTGTTCATAATCCTTATACCAGGAGTCCTAGCTGCCCAGACATGGATGTTTTTAACCTAGATAGTGGCATTTTAGTTAGGGACCCGGAATATTGAGATTTACCTTGCCGTTTGGTTTCCGGGCTTACATGCCAATGCATATAGCAGTAATGCAGTACCAGAGTTCCCTTATACATTGATGGCATTTAGTGTGCGGCTGTATCCATTTTGTATTTTCCAATTTTACATGCTGGATCCTTATCTCTTGTGTCAGGGGAGCCCACACACATTATATTGTCAGCCGAACCCGTCCATATTGGTCGATGGTAGTCTAATGTAAATGGCGGCCTGGAGAGACTATTTTTATGAGGAGAGGCAAGTTGGCCAAAATCATCTCATGGTATAGTGGGCAGAAAACAGTCTGTTCTAAACTCAATTTATTTTTTCGACTCACTTTAGAGTAAACAATTGTACTGGTTCGGATGGTAGACATATACCTGGATTTTCTTGAGCAGGCATTGCCACAAAGCATTACGATGATATCAGGGTGCTGCAGGTTATTAAGCTAAAACTAAGTTAGCAAACCAAAATGAAGGGGGAAAGGAGTTTGATCCAGAGTACTTCTCACAAGTGAGAAATTTTGTATCCATTAATTAGAAAATAAAGTACCATCTGTCCTCAATTTTACGACTGAATTAAAGGGGTTGTCCACTACTTGGACAACCGCTACTCATGCTCTTTGTTCGGACCCATAAAAATAAATAAGCTTATAAACACCTCTCATGCAGCTGCGGTTCCAGCGATGTCTAAAGCCGTGTTCTCAGGACCCATTCAAATAGTCCCTCCAATGAGGAAGGAGGCAAACTCTAGCGCCATCTATTGGAAGTAGCAATCCTAAAAGTCAAAAGTGGCTTTTTAAACAAACCTTTTCATAAGGATTAGGATTTAATGCCAGATCAGATTCCCAATTTGCAGACATGGTGTTTCGGGGTGATTGCCCCTCGTCAGTGCAAAGTAAGGGTATCAGATCTGGCTTATGAGAAGCTATGTGGGGACCACATGGAAGACTATTCTCCTTACAGAGACCTGACAAACCAGTCTGGCTGCCAGTGAGGGGACTTATAGCTGCAATGCCCCTCTGGGAAATTTCCCAGAGGGGAATTGCAGCTATAAGTCCCCTCACTGGCAGCCAGATTGGTTTGTCAGGTCTCCGTAAGGAGAATAGTCTTCCCTGTGGTCCTCAGGACCCATGTGACATTGTTATGACATGCGAGCAATCAATCAGTGCCAGCTTTCTTCACCACGCCTTTGGACGTTTGAGCAGGAAGTCAGTGCAGTGCTCACGTCCTGCTCAATTGTCCGAAGGTGGGGAGACAGTTGCCGGGTGCTGATTGGTCACGGGGATCACGTATCATAACAAAGTTACGTAAGCCCTGGGAACGCGGCTTTTGACATCACATATGGCTTTCTTTCCGTACTGTGGTATCCCTACTTGCACAATTATGTGCCTATAGTTAACTTTTCACCATCACAAGTAATTTGTTTGTAAGACATAGCTAAGGGGGCTAAAGCTGTATCTGCCCAATGCATGTGATGCATGTTACCCTTGCCCTGATTATGAGATGCCTTATCACAATGAACCTGGTTGCAGAATGTGCAACCACGGCTGGGTTCATGGAGTCAGGGGGCCTTGCCGGTGCCAGCTCCATTATCAGCTTAATGTGTGTCCTCACTGTCATGTGCTGCTCCTTCCCCTTATGCCGGCTAGGGAGGTGTAAGTGCATGTTGCTTGCGGTCGGAATGGGGAGGTTTATTTTTTAAATTTGTTGGAGAAGAGAGACAGGATTGGGGACATTATAACAGGATAGGGGCCAGGACAGGGGACATTATAACAAAATGGCAGCCAGGATTAGACACATTATTACAGGAGTGGTACAAACATGGGACATTATTACAGGAAGGCACAAAGATTGGGGACATTATTATGGAATGGGGGATATTATTACAGAATTGGAGCATTATTATAGGATAAGGACCAGGATGGAGGACATTATTACAGGAGACCATCCATCTGACCAACATGCTGGTGGGACCTCTGTGGCTGTATAATGGCAAAAGACATATCTCCAGTTTAATACCCCAGACTGTGTAATTTAAGTAGTTACTTGGCTACTAAAGGGGTAATATATTTCATTTCAATTGTACGGTCACTGTTTTCCTACATTGGAATCTTGAATGTAAATTTCTATATTCCTATATTATAGTGGTGACATGATAAATGATAGTTTCTATAAAATGATATCAATACAAACAAGTTAATTTTGGTTCCCTATGTCAAAGGGTTAAAAACAATGGGCTCGGGGAAGAAGATAGCTTGGAAAAATAAAGGTTAAAAGGTTGGACAGACTGCAGGCTCTGCATTGTAAAACAAAATGAAAACTCCAGGGTATTCTTTTAACCTAGGAGAACAATAGACCCAAATAGGTGTCTATTAATAGCCCTCTGCACATAATGGGAATAGTTTTGTATTCTGAGCGTTCCTCCAGATGTTTTATTAAGAAGGTTCTATAGGTAATCAGTAGTTTTATATTCAATGCCTTCTATGAAGATGACTTCATATTCTATTTTCGAAAGCCAATCACCTGCACATACAGCTTTGTTTCAGGGACCGTCCTCTCTCTTAGTGAAACATGTGACTGTTGGAGAGTACTGCCTAAAACTCAAATAGGCCATTAAAACAAAAGATAGTGTGCCGAAGGCGTACAGTTGTCATATAATCTAATCTACTGAAAGCTGTGTATTTTCACCATATGACTGCAGTGGTGAGGACACCAAATATTTATTCAGGTAAGTTGGCCATGCACATCAGGTAACTGACGTGACCAAATGCTCATTTGGACATTTGAGTACCAGCTCTCATTTCCTAACCCCCATAAACACGCAACCTCAACTTGGCCACATGTGTTTGTAAATGAAAAAGGGTCGGACTGGGGTACCCAGAGCAATCAGTAACAATGACTTTGGGAGGCCACTGTTCTGCTAAATTTACCTATGCTTCATTATAATAATAAACTGAGTAGTTTTCTAAATGAATGATGAAGCTCCTTTTGCCTGCACATAGAGAATCAGGTGTATATTGCCAAGTCTAGCTCATATGTAGGGGGTTATGGGCTCCCTCCTGCACAGAAGCCCACAGGGGATTCACCTGTACCCTGTGGGCCAGTTTGAGTGTGAGTTTTGAAATCCAACAAGCCCAATATTTCTCTCTTACAATAGGATCAACAGAGGGAGTTGAGAGGCCCCCATACACTTGAGATGGTTGGCCGGTCTTGTTGTAGTGATTGGGATCAGCAGATATTAACACACTGTGTATGGTCTGTTTTAGACCTGTAGTAGTTATCTGCCTAGACCTTTCATTTTACTACAGATAAGCAGATCAATTCAACCCAAATATAACCTCTTATGGCCAGTGGGGTTCTCTCACTCTTTCTCTCCTGTAGAGTGTAAGCTCTTATGGCTAGCAGGGACCACTCTTTCCTGTAGAGTACAAGCTCTTATGGTCAGCAGCGTCCTCTCTCTCCTGTAGACTTTAAGCTGTTATGATCAGCAGAGTCCTCTCCCTACTGTAGAGTTTAGGCTCTTATGATCAGCAAGGTCCTTTCTCTCCTGTAGGGCATAAGCTCTCACAATCAGCAGGGTCCTCTCTCTCTCTCTTGCAGACTTTAAGCTCTTATGATCAGCAGGGTCTTCTCTCTCCTGTAGAGTGTAAGATGTTATGATTAGCGGGGTCCTCTCTCTTTCCTGTAGAGTTCAAGCTCTTATGGTCAGTGGGGTCCTCTTTCTACTGCTTGTAGAGTGTAAGCTGTTATAAGCAGGGTCATCTCTCCTGTAGAGTAGTCCTTTCTCTCCTGTAGAGTGTAAGCTCTTACGGTCAGCTGGGTCTTTCCTATTCTGTATACTTTAAGCTCTTATGATCAGCGGGCTCCTCTCTCGCTCTCCTGTGGAGTGTAAGCTCTTACAGTCAGCGGGGTCCTCTTTCTCCTATAGAGAGTAAGCTCTTATGATCAGCAGAGTCCTGTATCTCCTGTAGAGTCTAAGCTCTTACGGTCAGGAGGGTCCTCTCTTTCCTGTAGTGTCTAAGCTCTTACTGTCAACAGGATCCTCTCTCTCTGTCTTGTAGAGTGTAAGCTCTTATAAGCAGCATTGTCCTCTCTTTTCTGTAGAGTGTAATATCTTAGGATTAGCAGGGTTTGCTCTCTCCTGTAGAGTGTAAGCTCTTACAGTCAGTGGGGTTCTCTGTCTCTCTCTTTCCTGTAGAGTGAAACCTGTTATGATCAGCGGGGTCCTCTCGCTCTCCTGTTGAGTTTAATCTCTTATGATCAGCAAGGTTCTTTCTCTCTCTCCTGTAGAGTGTAAGCCGTTATGATCAGCAGGGTTCTCTCTTTCCTGTAGAGTCTAATCTCTTATGATCATCAGGGTCCTTGCGCTCTCTCTCTCTCCTGAGGAGTGTAAGCTCTTATGATCAGTAGGGTTCTCTCTTTCCCGTAGAGTTTAAGCTCTTATGATCAGTAGGATCCTCTCTCTCTCCTGTAGAGTGTAAACTGTTATAATCAGCGGGGTTCTCTCACTTGTTAACATTAATCTCTACTGGTCAATGGGGTCCTCTCTTTCTCACTAGTAAGCAATGTTCTCTCTCTCTCTCTCCTCTTCTCCATGTGTATTTTCCAAAAATTTACAAGCTTTCCAGTGCTGACATTTATCCAGTCTTTTGGAAAAGTTGGCGGTTGGTGAATTCAAATTTCCAAAGATCCGCTGTTACTTTTCAATTTGCTTTATTATTTTTGTTAAATTTTATTAATTAATTTGTAATTCAGCCTGAAGAAGGAGCCTTTGTGCTCTGAAAGCTTGCTAATATAATTTTTCTGGTTAGCCTATAAAGGTATCACTCCTAAAATACTTTTTTCATTCTTGGGACATAGTGTTTCAAAACATTATTGTTATATACTATATGTTATGGCATTCCTTGTATTTGATTGATTCCTTTCAAAATATCCATTTTTATAACAATTTCAAATGGAATATTTAAGATAATAAACTAATAAGTAATCACTTACAATGTTGATAAATTCGAATAGGCAAAATACAAGAGAGCTGTCAGCCTAATGCTCTGCTCTCCCAACATACACCCATGCACACTCCACTGGAAACAAAAGGCCTGGGCGTTAACACTTAACACAGGATAACCCCTTTAATTTAATGACAGTTTCCCTTACAGCACAGACAGTTTGTCACTTATAGATATAGATCATGAAGCACCAGAGTTAAACATTATGTAAATCTCTATCAAACAATAATAAAAATAGTTATTAAAAACAAAGCCACAGTTGATAATGACACAATATCACCAAGGACCAATGGAGGAACATAAGAAGTTTTTTTTTAACAAAAAGTCACTGCCAGATTAGACAGTAATAGTAGATAAGGGTGTGAATAAGGTCCAAAACTGTTATGGAGAAAGAAACCCCCCCATGGCACTAAACTTCAAGAATAAACTTATACACAAATCTGGAAATAGTATATAGTCTGAGTATAAGAAGCAAAAATAGGGATGAGCTTAAAAATATAATATTTATTAGGGTATATTAAAAAACAAAAAGGATGTATAAAATATCAGCATTAGTATATGCTGAAACGGGACTTGAAATGTGCCAGCAGATATGTTGCATTATTAATTGAATATAAAATATAGTTCGGGTAGCAGCAGTAAGTTAGTGTAAATTACCATGTAAAGGTTGCACAAATTTAGTATGTATAGGTATAAAAATGCAATGAAATCCCTATAACAGCAGTGAGACAGTCTAAATTGCCATATATGTGTTACATGAACCTGGTAGATATAAATATAAGTTAAGTATAGGCTATTGTGTTTAGAGATGGCAGTAGTATAATTATTACTACCTCGCAGTGAAGAACTAGCTGCTAGCTAGGGAGATATTTATAATGGGAGATATAAGTATTGAACAAGTCACCAATATTCTAAGTAAATATATTCCTAAAGGTGCTATTAACATGAATTTCTCACCAGATGTTGGTAACAACCCATCCAATGCACAGAGACAAAGAAATCAAACCATAGCTGTCCATAAATTTAGCCATGTGTAATATTGGGAAATGAAACCGGGAAAAAGTAATAAACACATGAAGAAAGAGGTGCAAAAAGCAATGACACCAGCTGAAATCTATCAGTAATTTGAAAGTAATTCTGCCACTTAGTGAAAAATTGTATCAGCTGATTCAAAAAAAGGTGTCTCATTACCAAGGTGCTACACAAGAAACATCTCATCATGGGTAAAGCCAGTGAGGTGTCTCAAGGTCTTAGGTTATAGAATTTCTAAATTACTGATGGTTCCAGTGAGCACTGTTGGGGCCATAATCCAGAAGTGGCAATAACATAATTTCGCCAAAAACTAGCCACAACTAGTTGCAAGATCTCAGACACAGGAGTGACAAAAATTATCAGAGTTGTGCAAGAGAAAAGGACCATCTGAAGAGAAGAGCAGAAAGACCTGGAGTCAGCAGAAACAGTTGCTGATGAGCTCTCACTGCTCTGACCGCTCCGTGTGAAGTGAGAAATAACCTACTGTAGGTTTGCACAATTTGCCAATAATTCAATGTGTCTCAACCTAGCCGAACCTGAATTATTTTCTGTGATGGTTTAATATTTTTTGAGGTTGTTAAATTATGGCACTGGTTAAAAAAACAAGTAGAGAGGGAAATGACCCCTTTAAAAATGAATATGTAGAAAAAAAACCCCAAAAGGACCAAACATTATACCTATATAAAACATTGGAGCAGCAACTAAAAATTCCCTCACATAGGGGTTGGTGGGTTCACAGCAGCTAAGCCCCTACACTATCCCTGTAGAGTCCTAATTCTTAAGCGGGCTTTACACGCTGCGACATCGCTAGCAATTGCTAGCAATGTCGAGCGCGATAACACCCGCCCCGTCGTATGGCCAATATGTGGTGATCGCTGCCGTAGCGAACATTATCGCTACATCAGGGTCACACGCACATACCTGCTCTGCGATGTCGCTCTGGCCGGCGAACTGCCTCCTTTCTAAGGGGGCGGGTCGTGCTGCGTCACAGCAACGTCACACGGCAGCCATCCAATAGAAGCGGTGGGCTAGAGATGAGTGGGACGTAAACATCCCGCCCACCTCCTTCCTTCCGCATTGCCAGTGGAGGCAGGTAAGGAGATGTTTGTCGCTCCTGCGGTGTCACACATAGCGATGTGTGCTGCCGCAGGAACAACAAACAACATCACGAAAAAGCAGAAAACGATTTTTTATTTCAGGACGACCTCTCCGCGGCAAACGATTTTGCCATCGTTTCAGATCGCTCTTAAGTTTTAAACACTTCGATATGGTTAATGAAGCCGGATGTGCGTCACAAACAACGTGACTCCGATGATAATTCATTAACGATATCGTAGCGTGTAAAGCCTCTTTAGTATCCCATTCCAAAGCCGCAGAGGTTTGCAACCTAAAACCAGCCTAAATCCCCCCTCAATGTTGTTTAAGGCGTGATATAAACCAAGATAATGTTTTTCTGAAGACAGTCAATAGACAATCCTTGTGCAGTCTCAGCGCCACTTCTAAATAGCTTCTCAATTCATCCATTCTAAATTTGTTTGATTTTGACGCTCATATTGGTCATGGTAGATCTGGTGACACATACCGGAAGATCCTGGTATCTAAGTGGCTGCCACCATGACACTCGGAAGAGAATGAAGCCAATATGGTAATAGTTTTTCCTTTCCAATGCCTCTTTAAAGCAGGTGTGAATATGGGCATTTTCTGATTTCAGTTTGCGTGGTATCCTAACTATAATCAAAACCGAAAGAACCCAAACGCAATACCGTATACTGTATATATTTATATATATATATATATATATATATATATAGATATAGATAGATATAGATAGATAGATATAGATATATATAGATATATTTTTTTTAAACACTTCATTTTATAATGTTATGCTGATAAACTGCAAGTAAGTTAAAGTTTACATGTATTATTTCAGGATTATTCAGTAAAGGGAAGCTATGTTTCTTTGCATGTGAAATCAATAACACGCGCTGGCCCTGATGCCAAAAAGTGGAGGAGCCAGTCCATTAGTGCCGGTTTCCTGTCTGACATGGGAAACAAGCTTCTTAAGTTTGTAAGGACGGAAGTTGCCTGTTTTTTTCCACCTCAGTAGAGTAGAACACAGGCGGCTGGATGACATCATGATTATACCGTTAGACTCTTTCACTGCCATTGGCACGTGCAATGCATACACATAATGAGTTGACCTGATGCGGAGAGGGTTAAGTGCACCTTCATTTAGTCTTTTTATTCTCTCACTTCCTGACATTTTCTTCCTGCCTTAGAGAAAAATCGGATATGCAGAAGCTTTACCAGGACATCCTTAGCTGGTAAATTACGAGGCTTCTTGAAAGAAAGATGGATCTTGTGTTGCACACGTACAGTAATTATCCAGTGCCTGTCACTATCTCTTTTTGTTTCCTAAAAAGCCGAAGTTATATTTTTTAATGTAATTTTTGTAATGCAAACTGATTGATATTACAAATGTTATTGAGCTAATTCAAAGACATACTGTAGATTAAGTAGCATGTGTAGACCATAGCTGTATATTATGCTTCCTTTTATCACATCTACATACTCAACAGACATCATCATCACTGTCTCCATTGAAGCTTCCACTCTACATTTCCTGTCAGAGGTATAATGAATGTCATGCTCACAGGGATCACCATGGAATAAAAAAAGTTAGCATTTATTTAAATTTGTATTTATTTATTTTTTTCTGATGAAGGCCGTTTGAAGGCAGAAACGCGTTGCATGACCTTTAATACCAATAAAATAATCAAAATGTATCTATATGGATTCTATGGTGGTCCCTGGGAGTGCGACATTTATTATACCTATATTATTCGGTTGAAGTCCTAAGGGAGTAACTCATCCGCAGCTCACCTTGTCAGCAGCATACCAGACCGGGATCGTATTGTCCATCGACAGCAACTCTATGTGCCTATTTGCACCTACTATTTGGTGAATGCAATCTTACTACTGTTGTCTTTTCATAATCTATTAACTTAGATTGGCGCTGCGGTGTCTCCTGTTCCCTATTCTCCTCTGTAAGGGAAAAATCCAGTTTACATTCCCTATTAGTATACCTTTGGCGTGTGGGAGGAAACCAGAGAACCTGGAGGAAACCCACACAACATGGGAAGAACACACAAACTCCATGTAGACGTTTTGGTGGGATTTAAACCCAGGACCCCAGCTCTGCAAGACTGCAATGCTAACCACTGAGCCACCTTGCAGCGCTAACCACTAAGTCACCGTGCAGTGCTAACCACTGAGTCATCGTGCAGTGCTAACCACTGTGCCACCATGCTATAAGTTCCAAAAAAAATAATTAAAGGATTACTAAATCTAAAGATAAAATAAAATGATGATCGCTCTCTTTCCTAGGGAAATGCCAAGTGGTTTAAAGCATGTGTTTTAACCAGCCTGCAATTTGTAGGGCTATGGTATTACACATATAGTACAAAAATGCAGGAGTTATTTATATATGATGGGCAGACCCATTTGCACCCATCAGAGCCTAATTTATTGACTTTCATCTCATTGCTCCAAATCCCCCATTTCCATTCTTCTATTGTCTACTTTTTTAACTTTTTTGCAAACTCGAGTCAACACTTCTTAGGATGATATTGAAGTCGAGGCTTTGTCACCTCTTTTTGAGCCACCATATCAGACTTGTGTAATGTGCGTCACATGGTGCTTGCATGGTTATCTGTGATCTCACTATTACGAAGCATACAAGCTGCCTCCATTGCTGTTTTTGTTGCAAGAGAACTGATAGACCTTCTGGTGGGCCGACTTGTTGTCTCTAGTAGTTTGTCTGGACGTCCACCTCTTGGCTTTTGAATGGTCGGACAGACTTCCTTTTGTATTTTTCCATCTGTCATGGCCTCACATGATGCAGTTTGGCAATTTTCTTGGCCGAGAGACCACTATCGATGAGCTGTATGATGTGGTTTCCCCTTTATTTGGGAAATCTTCTGCATGACTGCTCCTCATTTCTAACCAGCGACTTTTCACTTGGGAATCAACTTAATAACACACGGAGCTATTAGGGAATGTGAGAACATGTTGTAATTTGTAGCATACAGGAAGAAAAAGATTTTTCCACCACCAGGAGCAAAACCGTAACAATGCAGTGACATAAGCAGAATTTGCATAACTAATCATATGCTAAATAGTTGCAAGTCAAATTTATGTATGAGATATCCAAGATGATTGTCTATAAAATGAAGGCAGTCGCACGGTCAAGGCTGTAGTGGATGGTGAAATATGGTGCCTGAAATTCAAAAGTTCAAAACATTGTTACTAGGGATGAGTGAATGTATTCGCCACTATTCGGTATCCGACGGATAACAGGCTATTCGCACCATTCGGTAGCCGACGAATAAAACAGCATCTGCTCCGATACTTTCATTTTCATTTCTGACTTCCTTGCTCCTGTTTTTCCAGCCAATGAACACATCTGATGTTGCTTGGCCTCACAGTAATGCTGCAGCCATCTTTGTTGTGGTGTTACTGTAATTGGCTTGGCCGCACAGCGTCATAGGGGCTATATAAGCCAGCGGCCATTTTGTGAACTCGCAGTCATTGGGGAGCTGGCGGGAGATGGCGGTGTAGAGAAACTGTATTGTGTGCAGGAGGGCATTCTTAGATCCAACTAATAAATAGTCCTTCTGTTAAGGTGAACTCTTACAAAATTCCACATGTTGCCTACTGCCTGATTCTAATGAGTGTGGATCGAGTGCATGCTTGAAAAATGAGACACACAGTCAGATATTCATCTTTCCTCGACAAAAGTCGGCCCAGACTCTGCTTTATTTCAACTGAAGCATGCCCTGATATAACCTTGGAAAGGGGCATGTCCGGATGTGTTCATTGGTCAGTGGGATGAACAATGTGTTAGTCCATGAGCTGATTGGTGGGCATCATTGTAGACGGGTCTATGACATCATTGGATGGATCCATGGTGATGCTCATGGGAGGGTCTGACGTCATCTGGTGGATCCATGCTTATGGTAGAATCTGTGATGTCATCGATGGCCATCTTAGTTATATCTGAAAACCTGACTTATGTATAGAGAATCGATTTCATTGAACACACTTCTCACAATCCTCTGCATACAGACGTTAATTAAGTATTTGATCTAATGGCTCTCCTCAACAGTCCCCCCTAAATACTTTATTAACCTTCTGACCCTAATGTGGTCCCCTTACACATCAGCTCTAATGCTTTAACTACAACTCTTTTCGTTTTGCTATCCGCTATACAAGCAATGCTAAGCTTTTTCCCCCATTGGTACAGACTGTTGATCAGAGTCTGATGTACTCTCCCTACTCTGACTGCCTTGCTGGGGACTGTGAAAGATTGAAGGGTACCTAGCTGTTCTATATCTGCAGAATAACTAACCTCCTGAGCTAGGAAAGTGGGAATTGCCGTTTCTATTCCTTTCTCAATCATCTTCCATACACAGGGAAAGACACAACAGATAATAACAGCTGTTCAAACTTACACACTGATCACATCCCGCATACACAGTTCACAGAGGCATAGGTAACGTCCCAGTCCTTAGAACAGACTATTTAATGCCAAAGAGCACACTCAGATTTTGAGATCAATCGATCAGAAAGAGTAAGGCAATTGTAAGAATAAGCTTCTTACCGTTATGCTGCAGCTTTTAGCATTACTGTTTCTGAAAGACTGATTCACAGTCAACATTTGAGTGCTGTCCGCGTCTTCAAGACTTTTCTACCTTAATAAACCTGATTGTATCACAACACTAATGGATCTCTTCTTGTCTCGGGTCCATAATCTATCACCAGGAGGCCTTTAACAAGATTTCCCTTACACATGGATCTAATTACCTTCAGTAACACAGAGTAGCACTATTACGGCTTCAAATACCAACAAATAAGACAATACCAGTTACCTACAAGTGTATCTTATCCTTAAAAAGTCACTTAAACCCTTAAAAAAATTGGTTGGTTCAGGTCAGATAATGTTTTTCCCACCATGAGCCCTCATTTGTGTAATGTTCCTGTACCCATTGTTCCCTTATCATGGTTATTTCCCATGTATCATCCCCAATCTAGAAATTATCCATAAGATTCTGTGTGAGATCATCCAGCACTATGTGTGTTGGGACCCTCATTCTGCTGGTACGATGGACTCTTTACAGCGGTTGTTGTCTCCAGATGGGTTTTCCCTCAAGCTTCATGAAAGTTGCTGTGGTTGGGAAAAGCTGGATCGGTCCATCTAATTCTGATTCAGGGCTTATTCTGACTTGTCTTTTTAGGATCACCCAGTCTCCTGGCTTGAAATCACGTGCTCCTAACACTGATTTAGGATCTGGAATTGGAGGATACACATGTTTAACACACTATATAGGCAGTTGTATAAGGCTCGTACATCACTGGTCAGGGTATCACACTGTATCTGAAGTATCTATGAGAAATATAATCACGTTCCAGGTGCTAAACCAAAAATATCTTATATAAAGATCTAATTATTAAGAAGAAGTAAAGCGAACATTTTGTTACATGATTTGCCAGCGTCCACCATTATCTTGTGGATTGTTAAATTTTTATGTTATAATCATTAAAACTCCAAACAACATACACCCATGTGAGTAACTATAGACACAATTAAATATTCCAATAAAGGAGGGGCAGGGATTGGGGCAATAGCCCTAAACTCTCCCTACCTCGCAGTGGAGGTTGGCACCCTATAAGGCGAATTGACGCCCCCGCTCACCGACGGCTCACCCTCCCTATCCCTACACTGCTAAGCTAATACGTGCTGCTAATGTCAGTGAGGGAATATAGAAACCGTGAGATACAGGGAATAAAGAGGCGTCAATATGCAATTATATATATCCAATATCCAATTCATTCCCAAAGATTAAATATTCAAACTCTGTATTTTACATAGCTGTTTGGTAGCTTAAGTCAATATGACCTAGCAAATTCAAGGACCAAACCCTAAAACAGATTGAATATTTCACATGTATAACATGTACCCACTGTATAAATATAATAATAATAAGGCCAGGTAAAGTCATGAGGAGATCTTGTCCAATCACAGACCCTCCACTGTCCAATTGACACTCAGACTAATAAAAATAAACTAATAACAACATATACATGGCTAAATTAAATAATCACTGAGGGAAACACAACCTGGGGTTCCCACAGGGGGGGGTGCCTACTTCAAAAAACATTATAAACAAGGAGAAAAGAAGAAAAATGGCACCAGAACGTATGCAAAAAGTAATAAATTTTATTCACATAAATATGCAAAGATATACAATATCAACTCGTCATGAGAATAAATAGTACAGTGTCAAATGAGACAAAAAATTGAGGGAAAATGAAGTCACCTGGGGATGATGGATGCAAGTATATATAGAGCACAAAAAGGAAAAGGTAAAAGGTCCAACCCGTCGCCGTAAAGGAACCCTGAGGGGGGAGGGCCCAAATGGAATGTATAGGAATGGGGTTGAAAGATAGTATATCACTAGAGTGTGTAGATCCAAAAAATGGGCCCCTGAACCCCAAGGTGAAAAATGGTCAGGGTTACCCTCCACAACTAAATGTAGTCAAGAGTAAATGGACAATAACCAATAAGCAGGTAGGCAGAATCATCAGAGAAAGCATGAGAGAGTAGTATCAACCAGAATAGTCGTAGGGCAATAAAGAGGAGACTAAAATGTTGTATGTAATAGACAATTATAGTCGTAAAGCCGAGAGGTGCCGGTTAGCACATAGACGGCTAGTTAAGAAACACACAATCGGGTCCTTATGCCCAGACTGGTCGTGGAGCTAAAGAGAAAGGCAGGAATGCCGAAAAATTATCCCATAGAGTCAGGCTGTACATTAATTTCATTTTACTGCCCATATGTCTTCCCACATTTCCATCCTTCTATGGGATAATTTTTCGGCATTCCTGCCTTTCTCTTTAGCTCCACGACCAGTCTGGGCATAAGGACCCGATTGTGTGTTTCTTAACTAGCCGTCTATGTGCTAACCGGCACCTCTCGGCTTTACGACTATAATTGTCTATTACATACAACATTTTAGTCTCCTCTTTATTGCCCTACGACTATTCTGGTTGATACTACTCTCTCATGCTTTCTCTGATGATTCTGCCTACCTGCTTATTGGTTATTGTCCATTTACTCTTGACTACATTTAGTTGTGGAGGGTAACCCTGACCATTTTTCACCTTGGGGTTCAGGGGCCCATTTTTTGGATCTACACACTCTAGTGATATACTATCTTTCAACCCCATTCCTATACATTCCATTTGGGCCCTCCCCCCTCAGGGTTCCTTTACGGCGACGGGTTGGACCTTTTACCTTTTCCTTTTTGTGCTCTATATATACTTGCATCCATCATCCCCAGGTGACTTCATTTTCCCTCAATTTTTTGTCTCATTTGACACTGTACTATTTATTCTCATGACGAGTTGATATTGTATATCTTTGCATATTTATGTGAATAAAATTTATTACTTTTTGCATACGTTCTGGTGCCATTTTTCTTCTTTTCTCCTTGTTTATAATAAAAATAAACGCATATTTGTCAAACACTTAGCATGAAAGAAGCCCAACGCGTTTCTCCCCTCTTCACAATGGCAGACAGGGGTTCATCAGGGGCATCCCCAGGTGAGGAACAGTAGTGTAGCCAGTTTCCTAGCCTGTCCAAAATAGCTGCTAATCCCTAGATCAGGGTGGGGAACCTTTTTACTGCCGGGGGCCATTTGGAATTTTCTACCAACCTTCGGGGGCCGCACCAAATTATCAACTTGAAAACGACCAATCTATATTTGGTCAAACAATTAATTAACTCACCCCTACTGTGGTGGCAGGAGCTGCTTCTCTTTGGTGCGGCTGTGATGTTCGGTGATATTGATCATTTTGTTTCTCACAACTGCTTTTCCAGGTTTGTCTTGGTCTGGAGAGGCTGGGGGCATACACATCCCAGGAGAAGCTGGGGCATATACATCACAGAAGACACTGGGGCGCATATACATCACAGGAGACACTGAGGCATACACATCACAGGAAACATTGAGGCAGATACATCCCAGGACAGGCTGGGGCGTATACATCACAGGAGGGGTGTATACATCACAGGAGATGCTAAGCATGGACAGCACTAGTGGCGGGCACAGACAGCACTAGGCGGCGGCACAACGGACAGCACTAGGCGGCACAACGGACAGCACTAGGCGGCACAACGAACAGCACTAGGCGGCACAACGGACAGCACTAGGCGGCACAACGGACAGCACTAGGCGGCACAACGGACAGCACTAGGCGGCACAACGGACAGCGCTAGGCGGCACAACGGACAGCGCTAGGCGGCACAACGGACAGCGCTAGGCGGCACAACGGACAGCGCTAGGCGGCACAACGGACAGCGCTAGGCAGCACAAAGGACAACGCTAGGTGGCACAAAGGACAGCGCTAGGCAGCAGCACAGAGAGCGCTAGGCGGCAGCACAGAGAGCGCTAGGCGGCAGCACAGAGAGCGCTAGGCGGCAGCACAGAGCACTAGGTGGCAGCACAGAGCACTAGGTGGCAGCACGGACAGAACTAGGCGGCAGCACGAACAGCACTAGGCGGCACAACGAACAGCACTAGGCGGCACAACGGACAGCACTAGGCGGCACAACGGACAGCACTAGGCGGCACAACGGACAGCACTAGGCGGCACAACGGACAGCGCTAGGCGGCACAACGGACAGCGCTAGGCGGCACAACGGACAGCGCTAGGCGGCACAACGGACAGCGCTAGGCGGCACAACGGACAGCGCTAGGCAGCACAAAGGACAACGCTAGGTGGCACAAAGGACAGCGCTAGGCAGCAGCACAGAGAGCGCTAGGCGGCAGCACAGAGAGCGCTAGGCGGCAGCACAGAGAGCGCTAGGCGGCAGCACAGAGCACTAGGTGGCAGCACAGAGCACTAGGTGGCAGCACGGACAGAACTAGGCGGCAGCACGAACAGCACTAGGCGGCGGCACAACGGACAGCACTAAGCGGCATAACGGACAGCACTAGGCGGCACAACGGACAGTACTAGGCGGCACAACGGACAGCACTAGGCGGCAGCACAGAAAGCGCTAGGCGGCAGCACAGAGAGCGCTAGGCGGCAGCACAGAGAGCGCTAGTTGGCAGCACAGGGAGCACTAGGTGGCAGCACAGGGAGCACTAGGTGGCAGCACAGGGAGCACTAGGTGGCAGCACAGGGAGCACTAGGTGGCAGCACAAAGAGCACTAGGTGGCAGCACAAAGAGCACTGACAGTGACAGCACAGAGAGCACTAGGTGGCAGCACAGAGAGCACTAGGTGGCAGCACAAAGAGAACTAGGTGGCAGCACAAAGAACACTGACAGTGACAGCACAGAGAGCACTAGGTGGCAGCACAGAGAGCACTGGGTGGCAGCACAAAGAGCACTAGGTGGCAGCACAAAGAACACTAGGTGGCAGCACAAAGAGCACTGACAGTGACAGCACTAAAAGGCAGCATGGAGAGCATTAGGTGACAGCACTAGGAGGCAGCAGGGAGAGCACGATGTGGCAGCACTGACAGCACTAGGAGGCTGCACAGATTACACAGCACTGAGGGGTTACACACAGTACTGGGGGGTACACAGCACTTGGGGCTACACACAGTACTAGGGGGTACACAGCACTGGATGGGGGGGCAGCGATGGGTTGCATACTCACAGTACAAGGGGAGGAGGAGGAGTCACATAGCACAGGTTCGGGAGGCATGTACAGCAGGAAGGCATCTGCTGCACCTCTTCTGCTGTGACTGGAGCACACCACGCTGTTTACCCCGCCCTCAAGGTAAACCCTCAGCATGCGAGCACAGTCCCGGTTCAGTCTAGAATGTATGGGCTGTAGTCAGGTCCCGAAAAGAGCCCGTACATTCTAGTACGGGCTGCAATCAGGATCTGTAAATAGCCCGTACATTCTAGTATCTACCCATAACGCACTGGGATTTTAAAGGGCCGGCGGCTGGCAAAAGCGCAAGTGCCGCTCGAGCACTGGGGTAGCCTGGAATGTGCCCGGGGGCCGCATTAAATGTCATTGCGGGCCGCATACGGCCCGCGGGCCGGAGGTTCCCCACCCCTGCCCTAGATACTATAAGATCTCTATAATGTCCTCTGCTATAGAATATGCACTTTTACTACTTTTAGGAACTCAATTTTTACATACCACCAGCACCATGAGTTTTTCAGTAGTAACGTTTTCCATACTGGATATGTTTCAGAGCAGACCTGAAAAGAAATTAACACAACACGCACAAAACTCATATAAACCATGTGTAGGTTTATATGACTAATTTGCAATCACTGGAGCAGTAGAGCAGATGAGGGGGGTGTTTCTACGAGGTCTTTACAGTTTTCTACCTTAATAGGCATACGTCTTACAAGACTGGATGTGTCTGACCACCTGGGTGCTGAAGCAGTAGTGCTGCCCATATTTTGTCCACATCCACACTTATAACGGTCTTTGTCACATGAAGTTGACTCGCCCACCCCAGGGCTATGGGACACCCGGTGCCGGGCCGGACTAGTCCGGGGGTCGTCAGTGGTGGCGGGGCCCGACTCCGTGGCCCTGGTGGGTGTCAGTTTTTAAATATGGCTGGTGACTTGGGAGCAATTAAAGTATTTGGTTTGTGACGCCACCTGTGGTTTGCGGCTATTAAGCCGCCGCTGCTGTGTGAGGCCTCCGGGGTGATGATATGGCAGCAATGGTGGTACTGCTCCCCACAGGTGGAGCGGTGCCCCGGGGACACTGTTGGTGCTCGTGGAAGTCTATGGTGTTGTGTGGATAACACGGTGCAGGGCCGACAGGCAATGAAAGAAACAGGCACAAACAACAGTCTCTTTACCTTCTCCTCTTTTACTTTAAGAACAGTCCAGTCCTGGGAGACCGTCACAGGTGGTGAAGGGGATCCGGTCGGCCTGGAAGTACTTGGGGTGATCTTTTTGGCCAGCTGAGTATGAGGCCCCCTCCTGTTCTTTTCTTTACTGTTATAGGACCCTGCTCTCTAGATTTAGCAATGGCCCTCTTGCTGCTGGGACCGGTGGTACGTCCCTTTCCCTCTGTGGTAGGCTGCGCAGGCCCTCTTTGGTGCTTCTCTGCTGGAGTCCACACCAGGCCCTGATGATGCAGCTGTACCTTCGGGCTGTTTATGGGCCAGGTGCTTGCAGCTCTTCTGCCCTTCGGATTCGGCTACCAGGGAGTATTTTAGGCCCTGGTGGCCACAGACTCCGATGTCCGAGTCTCTTCTGTGCCTCTCTGCTACTCCTGCTTCCCTGGGCCAAGCTGCTCCAGCTCTAGGCCCCAGATCCACAGGACTGCACACTCTGCGTCTGCTTGCTATCACTTCTCTCTACAGACTGAACACTACTTCCTCCCTCAGGTCAGACTTAAGGAATGCTCCCTGGAATTCCAGGTTCAGAGCTCCCCCTGCAGGACGGAGGGAGAACTGCATTGGATGTTAAACTTACTGGCCAATAGATCTCCCAATTACCTCCAGGCTCAGCATTAACCCTTTGGGAGGGCAATGCTGTTGTGGCGACCAGGTCCTGGGGCACCACACTCCCCCTTAGTTAAATTCAGTACTCCCGGACTGTAGAAACAAACATAACATGTTAGAACATTTCATCCCATTATGGGAGGCGCATTACTTAAACGTTACAAACTTAAACACTACTATAAGAGTCCAATGTGGCTCCCTGCCGGGTGTCCATTACACTGCTCCATGGGGGACCCGCCGCGATCAAACCCCCAACGTAGGCTCTGGGCGTGCGTCAGAGCATTGATGACCCCACTCTATGCACGCCGGACGGGTTTTTCTTCAGGGGTGTTGAGCACACTGGTGCTAACTATGTACAATTAGAGTGTTGGCCACCCATAGTCCAGTGGCCCAATTGTCCATTTACTTAACCACCTAAAACAAAACATTACATACAAGACATTTTCACATAACTATTTACACTCTGTTAGGTATTTTACTTTCTATGTTCTATACCTTGGAGGGGGCTGTCCCCGAGTGCTACGTTGGGACCGGCGTAGCTCTGGGGTTTGTCCCTGACTACTTAGAGTGTCTGCCCCCCCCCGTGTTATTGGTAGGCCTAACCCTGACAGGGATGCATGTTGGTTGCCTATGGGGTCTCAGATTCACCAAGGGTACGGCAGGTTCACCACTGGCAGGGGGTTGAGCCTCCTGTTCTACTGCTGGCGTGTCATCTTGTGTTGGAGCGGACGGTTCTTTAGGTGGATCTGGAACCTCTTCTGTTTCTGGCTCGACCAACTGCGGGAACGTCAAGACTGGTACCACTATGGCATTGTTTATTCGGGTCCAAGTTTTGGGGAATTTTCCAAGGATTGTTTGGATCATCTCTTCCTCTTTTTCTTGACTTTGGGGACTTTCTTGTACTTCTTCTACTTCTTTTTGGATTCTGCACCGTTCAGGGCACGCTTTCAGGCGGTTTCGAGAAACTGCTTGATAGGTCTTGCCTTCATCTTTGCTTATGAGGCATACCTTACTATTGTCAAAGTTGGAGGGAATAATGGTGTAGGGTTCATTCTCCCACTGATCATCTAATTTATGTGCCCTCCGCTTTTTTTTTTGAGGACCTGTTCTCCAGGTGCTAAGGGAGTTGCTGGGGCTGTTTGATTGTAGTTCTGCTCTTGTCTCGTTCTTGCTTGGGACAGGCTCCTTTCTACACATTCCTGGACTTTGCGGTACTGCTGTTGTCGCTCTGTATCCCAATCTTCTATCCCCTGAACCGCTTCAGGTGACACAGTCCCCATCTCAAAGTCTACAGGTAACTTGCCAGGTCTTGCTCGCATCAGGTAAGCAGGGCTGCAGTTGGTCGAATTTACTGGGATATGGTTGTACAGGTCTACCAGATCTGGTAACTTCTCTGGCCATTGGTTTCTTTCTTCCAGAGGTAGAGTCTTCAGCATATCAATAACCACATGGTTCATCTTCTCGCACAATCCATTGGTTTGGGGGTGGTACGGTGTTGTTCGGATTTTCTTACAGCCGTACATGTTACAGAACTCTTGGAACACTTTGGCCTCGAATGCAGGACCTTGATCAGTCAGTACCCTTTCCAGATAACCGTGAGGCCGACAAAAGTATGCCTGGAATGCTCTAGCTGCTGTTCTGGCTGTCTGGTCCTTCACAGGCACTACTACCAGGAAACGAGAGTAATGGTCCACAATGGTGAGGGCGTACACATAGCCTGACCGGCTTGGTGTTAACTTCACGTGGTTCAAGGCCACCAACTCCAGGGGCTGCTTCGTGACAATTGGCTGTAGGGGAGACCTCTGGCTGGCATCATCCTTCCGCCTCAGGTTACACGGACCACAGTCTCGGCACCACTTCTCGATCGTCTTTCTCATGTGCACCCAGTAGAACCGATCGCGGAGTAGGGTCTCCAACTTCTTCCACCTGAAGTGTCCTGCTTTATCATGGTAAGCTGCTAGGACCACTGGAGCATCCCTCTGTGGGACCACTATCTGCCAGACGAGTTCATTCGTTCGCCAGTTAACATATCTCTTGCAGGTAGGTAGGTAGGTAGGTGAACAGTCGTCCCCTCTCCTTCCACAACTGCTGGGCTTCTTGTGGAGCGTCTGGACCGAGATGGGTCTCAGCTTGTGCTAGCTTTTCTTTGACCAATCGCACGGCCGGGTCACCGTTCTGTGTCTCTTCCCAATTATGGTGGAGTAATGGGTTGACCGAGACCTCGTGCTGGCTCGAGCGCTTCACTCCTACAGCATGCTCACACTGGGAAACACCTTGGTGATGGAAAGCCGGTAACTCTATCTCTTCGAGTTCATCCAGGTCTTCTCCAGACTCGGGTAAGTGAGGCATTCTGGTCAGCGCATCGGCATTGTTATTCTTCTTGCCAGCCCGGTACTTGATGGTAAAGTCAAAGTTAGACAGCCGGGCCATCCATCGCTGTTCCAACGCACCTAACTTGGCTGTTGCCAAATGTGTCAACGGATTGTTGTCCGTGAAGATGGTGAACTTGGCCGATGCCAGATAGTGCTTGAAGCGTTCAGTCACTGCCCAAACAATAGCGAGGAACTCCAGCTTGAAGGAACTGTAGTTTTCTGGATTCCTTTCTGTGGGACGAAGCTTCCTACTGGTGTAGGCTATCACCTTCTCCCGGCCTCCCTGCACCTGGGACAAAACTGCTCCCAGTCCCACGTTGCTGGCGTCTGTGTACAGTACAAACGGCTGGCTGTAGTCAGGGTAGGCCAGAATTTCTTCTCCCGTGAGAGCCCCTTTCAGCTGGACAAAAGATGTTTCTATTTGGCTGTTCCATTCAAATGGAGGGCTCTGCTTCTTAGCCTGCTTCGGCTGGCCCACCAGGAGATCTTGAAGAGGCGCTGCTATCTTTGTGAAACCATCAATGAACCTTCGGTAGTAGCCCACCAGCCCAAGGAACTGCCGCACCTCCTTTACCGTGGTGGGTCTTGGCCAGTCCTTGATTATGGTGACTTTCTCCGGATCAGGTGCCACACCTTCTGCGCTGACCACATGACCCAGGTACTGTACCTTTGGCTTCAAGAGGTGACATTTGGACGGCTCTATCTTCAGGCCATACTCCGACAGGGACTCAAACACTTCTGCTAAGTGCCTCAGGTGATCTTCGTAGGTCTTGGAGTAGACTATGATGTCATCCAGGTACAATAGCACGGTTTCAAAGTTGTGATGGCCCAAGCAGCACTCCATCAATCTCTGAAATGTCCCTGGGGCATTGCAGAGCCCGAACGGCATACAATTGAACTCGCAGAGACCCATTGGTGTCGTGAATGCAGTCTTCTCTTTGTCCGCCTCTGCCACGGGAACCTGCCAATACCCACTGGTGAGATCCAGGATGGAGAAATAATTAGCTGATTTTAAGGCCGTTAGTGACTCTTCTATTCTGGGTAGTGGATAAGCATCTTTATGTGTAATGCGGTTAATTTGTCTGTAATCTACGTACATTCTCATTGTACCATCTTTTTTCTTTACGAGCACTAGTGGAGCTGCCCAGGGGCTACAACTATCTCTGATAACCCCAGCCTTCTTCATTTCCCGTAACATCTCTTTGGCACGCTGATACTGTGCGGGGGGTACAGGGCGGTATCTCTCTTTAATGGGATGATGATCACCCGTGGGGATTTGATGTTTAACCCCTTTTACCTGCCCAAAATCTAGGGGGTGTTTGCTGAAGACCCGCTCGTACTCCTGTACCACCCGGTAAACCCCATGCTTTTGGTGTGAGGGGGTGGAGTCGGTGCCCACATGTAATTTTTGGCACCAGTCTTCCAGCTGTCCCTTGGAGCCATTGTCTTCCGCCTGGTCGGACGGGATCAAGGGTTCCACTGCTTTGATGGTATTGTTACTGACAGTGTACAGTTTTGCTACAGTGGCATACCGGGGCAAATTGGCTTCCTCCTCCCCACAATTCAGGACACGGACGGGCACTCTTCCCTTGCGGACGTCTGCTACCCCTCTGGCTATCAGGACTCCAGGCCTACTGTCTGAATACACCGGTTCTACCAAGGCCTGGTAATCCTGACCCTTGAGGCCTATTGCTGCCCGACACCATATCAACATTTCACTTCTTGGAGGTATTGCAATGGGGAGGGGGTCACTTACCCTCACACTGCCAATTTCTCCTCCGGCCAGCTCTACCTGCTACCTCCTCATCAGGGCTCTGATCTCCCTCTGTAGGGCACGCTGCTGCCTGGAGCTGGCAGTTTCAGACGCCTGTTGCAACAAAATTATCACTTCGGCAATACAATTTTCTATCACATTTGTACCAATGGTTAGCAGTGGGTCAGATTCTTTGCGATCAATATCTACAATTATCATCCCCTGACATGGCAATTCTACCCGCCCCACTTTAATGGTTACTTCTTTATACCCAATTTCAGGCAAGGGCTGACCATTACTGGCCACAATTGTTAAATCATCATCTGGGCCATGGTTAATGTCTGAATCAGCCCAATATCTTTTGTACAGTTTATAAGGGATGGTTGTTACCTGGGACCCCGTATCCAGGAGGGCATTCAAAGGGATCCCATCCAGCACAATAGGAAGGACCGGGCGTCCTCCCACATACTTGCTGCGGCTGGGGGTTGAGCCGGGCTTCCTTACACCTGGGGGTCGGCTCCTGACCCCAGACTCGGCCCATTTAAAGGACAGTGTCTTGCCATATGGCCCGCCTGGCTGCAGCGGCGGCAGATCGGTTGTCCCGTTGAATCATACCAGTCTGTGTCTTTTCCTCGGGTCGACGGAATCCTCCTCTGTCGCATCCATGGGACGTCATGTGGGCTGGAGGCCAACTCGATTCTTGCAGGCAATGGGGTCACTTATAGAGACTGCACGGTCTTGGCAAGGGCAGCTACAGTCTTGGTCAGCTCCTGGACCTGCTGTCTGAGCTCTGCAGCGGGATCCTTATCCAGGGACTGCGCCTCAGCCCCTGCAGCAGCTCGTGTTGCAGGCACCACCCCGGGGTACGTGATAGCAAGAGGCCGGAGGGGTACTGGGTCATTCGGTGTAGATTCCCTCAGTACCCGGATGGTCTGGTCCTTAAACTTTGCAAAGTCCAGAGCAGGGTTCTGCAGGACCATGATACGCAGCTGGGTCCTGTGGGCATCTGACAGGAGCCCCTCTATGAACTTCTCAGTTAGGAGTTTGTCTTCTTCACGTACACTCTCTGGGTCCACCTGTTTAATTGCTCTCAAGTTTAAGGCATAGTCCCTTATGCTGTCTGTGGCCCGTTGTTTGCACCCAAAGAATCTCATCTTTATTTCTGCTGCGGTGCGGGTGTCGAAAGTACTCTTTAACTTGGCCAGTATCTGGGTCGCTGTCCCTTTATCTGTATCAGGCCAGGACTTCACTTCACGCTGGGCCGCGCCGGCTAGCTGCCCCATTAGTATGCCCACCTTCTGGCTCTCAGTCAGCGGATACACCCGGAACAAGCTGTGCAGCCTTTCTCTGAAGTCGCTCAAGGTATGGGACTCCCCGGAGTACTGCGGCAGCCATTCTGCTCCCGGGATGTACGGCATTGTGATCGGCATTACCGGCGCTACAGCGGGGGCTGGGGCGATGGCGACTGGGATTACATCGGCCGGTGCTGCTGCGTCTTGAACTGCTACAGCCAAGGGCTCTCCCTAGGTGTCGGACATCTTCCTCCCCCTTAGTGAACCTTACCAGGCTCCGCTTTCTTTTTACAATCTCTTCCGGGTAGCGCGGGGTTAACGACCCTCCGCTCTGATGGCGCGCTCCCTTCGCGCTCTTTTTCGGGCACGCCCCCCTTCTTCCTGCACTCAGCGAAGCTAATGGCGGCGGCAGTCTTCAAACAGTAAACACACAGTCTTTTCAAAGGCGCACAGTACCCGGTGGGCGCCGGGCACGAAATCCTGTTCGTGACGCCAAAAGTTGACTCGCCCACCCCAGGGCTATGGGACACCCGGTGCCGGGCCGGACTAGTCCGGGGGTCGTCAGTGGTGGCGGGGCCCGACTCCGTGGCCCTGGTGGGTGTCAGTTTTTAAATATGGCTGGTGACTTGGGAGCAATTAAAGTATTTGGTTCGTGACGCCACCTGTGGTTTGCGGCTATTAAGCCGCCGCTGCTGTGTGAGGCCTCCGGGGTGATGATATGGCAGCAATGGTGGTACTGCTCCCCACAGGTGGAGCGGTGCCCCGGGGACACTGTTGGTGCTCGTGGAAGTCTATGGTGTTGTGTGGATAACACGGTGCAGGGCCGACAGGCAATGAAAGAAACAGGCACAAACAACAGTCTCTTTACCTTCTCCTCTTTTACTTTAAGAACAGTCCAGTCCTGGGAGACCGTCACAGGTGGTGAAGGGGATCCGGTCGGCCTGGAAGTACTTGGGGTGATCTTTTTGGCCAGCTGAGTATGAGGCCTCCTCCTGTTCTTTTCTTTACTGTTATAGGACCCTGCTCTCTAGATTTAGCAATGGCCCTCTTGCTGCTGGGACCGGTGGTACGTCCCTTTCCCTCTGTGGTAGGCTGCGCAGGCCCTCTTTGGTGCTTCTCTGCTGGAGTCCACACCAGGCCCTGATGATGCAGCTGTACCTTCGGGCTGTTTATGGGCCAGGTGCTTGCAGCTCTCCTGCCCTTCGGATTCGGCTACCAGGGAGTATTTTAGGCCCTGGTGGCCACAGACTCCGATGTCCGAGTCTCTTCTGTGCCTCTCTGCTACTCCTGCTTCCCTGGGCCAAGCTGCTCCAGCTCTAGGCCCCAGATCCACAGGACTGCACACTCTGCGTCTGCTTGCTATCACTTCTCTCTACAGACTGAACACTACTTCCTCCCTCAGGTCAGACTTAAGGAATGCTCCCTGGAATTCCAGGTTCAGAGCTCCCCCTGCTGGCCGGAGGGAGAACTGCGTTGGATGTTAAACTTACTGGCCAATAGATCTCCCAATTACCTCCAGGCTCAGCATTAACCCTTTGGGAGGGCAATGCTGTTGTGGCGACCAGGTCCTGGGGCGCCACACATTCATAGTTACCTGGGCCATTATTGAGTAGAGCGCTCATGGCAGAGAAAGCTTACCACCCTTTACCCACAGACCTTCCTCAGTCAGCTGGCTCCCTGCGTCCCACAACCAATCACAGCCGCTGGTGGGCGGGTCTATGTAGTGCAGTAAAATAAATAAATAAATAATTTTAAAAAAACGGTGTGCGGACCCCCCCAATTTTGATACCAGCCAAGACAAAACCACACGGCTGAAGGCTGGTATTCTCAGGATGGGGAGCCCCACATTATGAGGAGCCCCCCAGCCTAAAAATATCAGACAGCTGCTGCCCGGAATTGCCACATCCATTAGATGCGATAATCCCGGGACTCTACCCAGCTCATCCCGAATTGCCCTGGTGCGGTGGCAATCAGGGTAATAAGGAGTTAATGGCAACTCATAGCTGCCACTAAGTCCTAGGTTAATATTGGCAGGCGTCTATGAGACACCTCCCATGATTAACCTGTAAGTGAAAGTAAATAAACACATACACCCGAAAAAATCCTTTATTTGGAATAAAATACAAAAAAACCCAATCTCTTTCACCACTTTATTAAAATCCTCAAATACCCCTTCAGGTCCGGCGTAATCCACTATATCAGAAGCTGACAGGAGCGGCGCAACTAAAGTGAGTTGCGCTATCAGCGGTGATGTCACGGAGGTGGTGGACTCCAGCTGGCCGCGGGTAACCTGAGTGACGGCATTGCTGATCACTTCAGTCACTCAGGGGATTTGCGGTCACCGGTGAGTCCTTCACTGGTGATTGCAAATCAGGCCGCAGCACACAGACAGTCGCGCGATGACAATGAAGTTGGGTGAAGTTCATCCGAGTTCATTCTAATCGCGTGGCTCTGTCTCGCAGCCAGTCATGCTCTATGTTGCAGAGCCGAGTGGGACCACACTGTCAAAAATGCATCCAAAATGCATTCAAAATGCATCCAAAACACAGCGATTTGGATGCTTTTTGAAACGCACATGCAGTGTAAAGTATGAGGAAGGGAATGTAAATGAGCAGTGCTGCAGTGTAAAGTATGAGGAAGGGAATATGAATGAGCAGAGCTGCAGTGTAAAGTATGAGGAAGGGAATATGAATGAGCAGAGCTACAGTGTAAAGTATGAAAAAGGGAATGTGAATGAGCAGAGCTACGAGGGAGAGAGGGAGAGAGAGAGAGAGAGACCAGGGATAATTTAACAACCTTCTACAGGCTGTGCCCATACTGTTTCTGCCTTTTCTCATCCATTTCAGCCTTTTCCTCAGTCACCACAGTTCGCCATTAGGTCCAACGTGAAATTATTCGGGTTTCCGATAGACTTACATTTTGCATTGAATATTCGATGTCGAATAATTAATAATTAATTAATAATTAATAGTCGAATAGTGGTGACCTATTCGTCGGATATTCGTGAAGTTGGATATTTTGGTATTCGATCATCCCTAATTGTTACCCTTTTTAAACCAAGGGTATTTAGACATGTTGTTTTATAAATATCCTGGATTCTGTGTTGAAGGTGCTAGACTATTACCCTATGTTTAAATTGTCTCTACCATCCAGAAAATTGGACTGGATATTCATGCACCATCTTGCTACATGACGGACTAGGAGTGGGGAGCTGATACAAAGTTTTTCTCCTACCATTGTTACCTTTTTGCTTGTCAGTGTACCTCACCCTGAAACAGAAACGTAATTATGCAAAATGAACTCCAAACTCTCGATGAGAAAGGCTCTATGTTTTACACTTATTCTGGGGTCATTTTTTAGAAATTGTTACAAGTCAACATCATGTTGAATATTGGTATGAAGGGTTAGGGTTAGGGTTAAATAGCTGTATTCGGCATGCGTAATTTGACTCCGAAATTGGTACAATGCAAGAGAAAAATTGGATGTTACATGTACCATCAGTATAGCATCTGAGTTTTACAGATATATTGGGAAACTGTAAATGGTCCTGTAAAAGATTAATACCTGCTGAGTAATAAAACGGATATCATACACAGCACATGGATGACTGGTGAGAAAACAATCATCGCACTGGATGGGAATGGGACTGATTTCCTATACGCTCTTGTGACACCAACCTAAAGGCCGCTTTACACGCAACGACATCGCTAACGAGATATCGCTGGGGTCACGGAATTCGTGACGCACATCCGGCCTCGTTAGCGATGTCGTTGCGTGTGACACGTACGAGCGACTGCTAACGATCTCACTTACCTCAAATATCGTTGATCGTTCACACGTCGTTCATTTTCCAAATGTCGTTGAACTTCTGGGACGCAGTTTGTTCGTCGTTCCTGAGGCAGCACACATCGCTATGTGTGACACCCCGGGAACGACGAACAACAGCGTTCCTGCGTCCTCCAGCAACGAGGTGGTAGTGTCGATAATGCGGCTGCTCTCTGCCCCTCCGCCTTCTATTGGCGGGCCGCTGTGTGACATCACTGTGATGCCGCATGAACCGCCCCCTTAGAAAAGAGGTTGTTTGCTGGCCACAGCGACATCGTTAGTAATGTATGTGCGTGTGACGCGCAGTACCGATATTGTCCGTCACGGGCAGCGATTTGCCCATGATGCACGAAAGACGGGGGCGGGTGCAATCGCTAGCGATGTCGCTACGTGTAAAGCAGCCTTTATATGTATAGTCAGTCACAATGGTAACAAAAAATGTTTGGTGACACAATGGAAGGCAAACATGGAAACCCTTCCACAAAGCTGGATGCCGGGTGAATCGATAAATATACCTATAGACATTGTACTGTAAAATCAGATTGTGACACCAAGTGACAATTAATTCTAAAAAACCCTCTTTGGAGGAGCAAAGTATTCACACATACACCACGGAGAAGGACGTTTATTATTTTAACCATTGGTGGGCAGAAGTCAGATCCTGTTAGATAAGCATGTCAGTGACTGAAGCTCAGTGCACAGCTATGAAAAGGTCACTGTGCAAACACTGGCGGCTGTCACATCACTGCAGCCTCACACTGCTGACGGGCTGTTACATGGACCTGACACATTCTCCGGATTGTTAACCCTTTTACAGACACAGGGGCATGATGTATACTAAAGAATCTGATGGAGTGCTTACATTTTCAACCAAAAATATTCTTGATTCTTGTTTTGAATTGATATTCCCCACCCCCACCCCCACCCCCCTCCACCCAAGAAAATAATACGGGTGGTTTTCAATATTTATAAAATCCTATACTGAATTAGTAGAGCTGCAAAGAGGGCAGGTTACTTTATGTTTTCATCCCTTTCTTGTATAATTGTCTATTACTTCTCTGGATTAGCATACAGCGTAGCAGTATACATGTTGTGTACATATTATTTATGTTTTTATTGCAGTTGTGTTATGTATGATGCTTATATAAATATAAACCCGGTATGATACTTTTTTATATCCCTCACTTTTTACATATGCATTAAAATAAGGGGACAAAAAATACAGGATATCGATGGGATAAGCCAATTATCTCGTGTATAGGGTTCCCCAACTGCCCTACAATAGCAGATGTCAGGAAAACAAGGGATTTAATGTTGGATTTCAATGAACTTATGGAAGCAGTGTATTCTCTCTACCTGAATGGTAAGCATGTGCGTTACACAAGTCTCATTGGGAACAGATGAAGTACATTGCACGTAGTCTAAAGGCTGCTTTACACGCAGCGACATCGCTAGCGATGTCACTGGTGAAAGTGTGACGCCCTGGACCCCCAGGTCACAGGTCACTACACACACCACATAGACCCCCCACCCCAGTAAGGTACCATCAGTCAACCAAAGACCTGATTGCCTCCCTCAGGGTTAGACAGGCACACCAGCTGGGCGGAGTCAGGCGGATAGACATGCCCCCTGAGGAGTCTGCTGGCCTGAGGCAGGAGACACAAGAGGAGATTGAGTTAGGAGAGAGGAGTGAGAGGAGGACAGTTCTGTGTGGGGCCTGGGTTGGAGCAGTCAGGCAGGCAGACGGTAGTGGCCGCCTGCAGGAGACCGGGAATACGACCGGTGGAACCGTAAGGGACCGGGACAGGGTAGTGGCCCGTCGGCACCAAACCGGGGAGCCAACTGGATACCGGAGCACCAGGCAGGGTACTCAGACCCCGAACTAGGCCATAAGCCACCACCATAGTCAAATTAACTGATTGTGGTCTGGACCTCAGTGGTTCATTCCCACCTAAGTCCCGATTGAAGGCAACAGCCCAACCCGTCCGGATAGCGCCACCGCCAAAGGCCAGAGATCCATAGGGCCAGCGTCTGCGGGCAAACGGGCTCCTACGACACTTATACGCGGGGAGCGGACTACCAGTGCCCAGGCACAGTAGTCAAATACACACACAGGTGCAGGAGAAAGGCGGACATTGCCAACCCGACTTGAGAAGCTGCAGCCGGCTGCGGGCCCCGTTCATCCCCCCGTTTGGTTTACCAGTGACTCCCGTGTCCTGTATCGGAGTGAGTACACCAGTGCCCTCAGGCACCGCACCGCACTGCACCACAACACTGCGCTCTGCACCCCGGCCCTTGCCAACCGGGCCCGGGGACCAACATCCCCTACCCACTGATTGGTCAACACCTAGCTGCGCCACTACACCGGTCCCGGGATTGCCCGTACCTTCACCGCAGCGGTGGTGTCCACAATCACCACAACCCGTGGGTGGCGTCACGAACTATCATCCCAAATACCCGCATCCCCCGCGCGTAGCGCCAACCCCCCTTGCAGAGCGACGTGACCCCTGGGTCCGTGAGAGGCTCAAGCCACCACCCGTAGAACGCGAGCACGGATCTGAGTGGCTCGGTGGCCGCAGCCGAGGCCGCGGGGCGGTAGAAAAGCACCCGCCCCCGTCGGTTGTGCGTCACGGGCAAATCGCTACCCGTGGCGCACAACATCGTTAGCCCCCGTCACACATACTTACCTGCCTAACAACGTCGCTGTGGCCGGCGAACCGCCTCCTTTCTAAGGGGGTGGTTTGTTCGGCGTCACAGTGGCGCCACTAAGCGGCCGCCCAATAGAAGCGGAGGGGCGGAGATGAGCGGGCCAAACATCCCGCCCACCTCCTTCCTTCCTCATTGCGGGCGGCCGAAGGTATGGTGATGTTCCTCGTTCCTGTGGTGTCACACATAGCGATGTGTGCTGCCGCAGGAATGACGAACAACCTGCGTCCTGCAACAGCAATGATAATTGGAATTTGAACGACGCGTCAACAATCAATGATTAGGTAAGTAATTTTGATCGTTAACGGTCGTTCGTGCATTTCACACGCAACGACGTCGCTATCGAGGCCGGATGTGCACGGAGTTTGTATGTCTGCACGGAGTTTGTATGTTCTCCCCGTGTTTGCGTGGGTTTCCTCCGGGTTCTCCGGTTTCCTCCCACACTCGAAAGACATACAGATAGGGACTCTAGATTGTGAGCCCCAATGGGGACAGTGTTGCCAATGTATGTAAAGCGCTGTGGAATTAATAGCGCTATATAAATGAATAAAATTAATTATTATTAATTATGTGTGTAAAGCCCCTTTTAGTTTTAAAAAAATAAATATATATATATATATATATGTAGACAAGCTATTTACAAGTCATACTACTAAACTTATTATCATAAACTACTTTGACGAATGACAGAGATTACACTAATGAAGTCCCTTTTTCATGTTCGATGCTTGGTGCCCCATGCCGGGCCTTCCCGTATGGCTATTACTATACTTATTAGTATAGACGACTATGAAGAATGACAGAGATCTCACTGATGAAGTCCCTTTTTCATGTTCGATGCTTGGCGCCCCATGCCGGGCCTTCCCGTATGGCTATTATACCTTTGCATTCCTGTCTATCTTGTTTTAAATTCTTGTACAAGTCCAGAGATGCACTATAGAGCGCCTCCATCACACTACATCAGATTCCGCCCATACGGGATGGATGAATACTGCACACTACACTTATTGGCTATGGGTGTCTTTCATAAACTTCTGTACTTCTGTTGTCTAATGATTAACATGCTTCTTCAGTTTACTCATACATCTACGTTCTGCTGGTAACATAACGACAGGATGGGTTTTGTCAGGACATGTCACCAGTGTTGAGCACATGCTTATGTTCAAATACAATATTATACAGAAGAAATTATGCCGGCGTAAATCAAGAATGTCTTCATTATGTCACATACAGAGAGATATACTTTTAACACTGCTTGGGGTAGGAACATATAGGCTCAGGCTACTTGATGATACAAAAGTATCATGGTGTCGAGTTGCGACATCACATAATTGGTTCTTTGAGAATTCACAAAATCTCCTGCTTCAAGCTTTAAGTATTAATGATGGGTGAATAGTAACTATTCGTGTTCGGATAATTCTTACCGAATACCAAGTACTTTTCCAGTATTTGTTACAACAAGAAAAATGCTCAGGTTCTCCATTGACTTGCATTAGGTTCGTTATTCATGACGAATACTGGAGTACTTTGGGATTCGTTACGAATAACCGAGCACGAAGAGTTACTATTCGCTCACAACTATTAAATATCTGTCAAAAGGTGTTTATATTTGGATATGTGCATTGAATGGTTACTACACCAAAACATTAGTACTAAAATTGAAAAATCCTGAATTTTTACGCATTAGATGGATGGTATCAAATGTTTAATGGCATCCTACTTAGTATGTATATGTATATATATATATATATATATATATATATATATATATATATATATATATATATATATATATATATATATATATATTATGCGTGTGTGTATATATGCCTCTGGCTTGGTATGATTTGGTTTAATATTTCTATTTCTCTTTCACAGCTTTCTTGCACTGCCTGTGCACGGGGAGGCAAAGACATGTGGTGAGGAACAGGAGACCAAGCCATGGAAGTTATAAATGGCGATTTAAAAAACCATTCTGATGTAATCCTCAATGGGTACATGAACAAAAGTTTTCAGGCTCTTCCCAAGGAAAACAATACAGACAATATGGCAATTTGTGAACTTGATCCCTGTGAAGTGAGTGGTGTTTCCACACAACTTCAGACAGAAGATTCAACACACAGGTATGAAAAGAAAGCAAAAGGGGCCGGACTTTGGAGTTTCGTCAGTAGGCGGAGGGCAAATTCTGCACGAGCGAAGAGACCTCAATCTATGATACTTACCACTGAAATCACTGAACCGAAGCCTAAGCTATCTTTCATGGACAAAGTGAGATCTTTTAAAAGGTTGAGGTCTGCAACATTTTCTAAAAGTTCTGTCCTTCGGAATACCAAAACTAAGATCCAGAGTCAACCACCAGAAACTATAGAACTTTCTATTCCAAGCGCTTTATTCAGAACGAGGAAATATGCTGATGGACAAAGACCATATAGACATTCTTATGCAGGGTACATTGATGATTTAGACACCTCTTTTGAAGATGTTGAGTTAAATATTAGCATTTCTGAATGTCTGTCTACTGAAAGTAAATGGTTAAGAGATATTGGTGTTGGAATAAATGGAAATTCTGAGCATATAGACAATGAGAGCATAAGTAGCAGCCGTAGACGTCCATTAGTCAGCACTAAGAGCTCTACCATTGCTGAAGGAGAAATCCAAAGAAGAGGACTTAAAATCCCACCAGAACATCGTAGAGGTAGGAGCTCATATATGTGGAGTTATCTGAAAGGAATTTCACTAGCCACAAAAGATAATTCAAAAGAACTTGATAAAATTCAGGGAAATACATTCCAAAATATAGAGTGCACTCCTGATAATACCCCCACCCTTTTAGCAGACCAAAAATTTGAGGACAGCATTGACATTTCTAAAACATCTGACACAGCTAGTGGTGGTAAATCCAAAAACTTTGGTGGAGTTTTTAAGTTTTTTAGCAACGTAGCAGTAGCAGCAAGAAAATGGAGAGGCTCCTCAAGATCATCTGCATCAGATGGCCAAGTTTCTCAGTCGACTCCACGGACTCCCAGGCTACAATCTTCTCTCAAGGAGCCTCTTGTCATTGAAAATGAAAATGCTTTGACTTTTCCTTCAGTGCTTCCTCAGTCTCCTGATTCAGGTGTATGGGAGACTCACGTCCATAACAATCTATCAGTTCAAGACTTATCACCCAATACAGAAGAAAGGTTTTCGGAGCCAACAGAAGAGCTTTCTCAACCAGCAGGGAATATTGTAATTTTTGAAAAAGCATGCTGTATGGACGACGAGCCAAAAGAATCTGTGCCACCAAGATTTTCATTGTCTCAAGTTAAGCAATATAAGTGCACTGATGGTTCTACTAAAACTTCTGATGCCTCCTCTGACCATTCCCAAGAAGAATCTCTGAATGGGTCCCAGTTGCATACAGATTATGAGAGAAATGCTGAAAATTCTTTTAGGTCAAGTGTGCAAGATGAGGATGTTTTTGAATGCAGCGAATCTCATATTAGTTTATCATCAACAGGTTCCTCCTGTGAAGAGGTAGGCACCATATTCAAACTCTTCTATTACTTGTTGTTCATCAGAATTTTAGATGACTCTTCTTTAAATATGTTGCAGAGAGTTTCTACTATAAGTAGTGATGGAAATAATATGAAGGCAGGCTATAAATATCCGATTTGCCGGTCTTAGGCAATGGTAAGATGGGAATTTGACCAGCCTTCATTTTTCTAGGATTCCCAATAGCATAAAGCCCAAGGTGCAACCTGAGAATGGAGCATGTGCCTTGGACCACCAGGGGAACTATAACATCAGTTGCATCAGTGTCCTAGGCAACTAGAGACTATAGCGGGTTTACATACAGCGACATCGCTAGCGATGTTGCTGGTGAAAGCACCCACCCCCGTCGGTTGTGCGTCACGGGCAAATCGCTGCCCGTGGCTCACAATATCGCTTACACCCGTCACACATACTTACCTGCCTAGCAACGTCGCTGTGGCCGGCGAACCGCCTCCTTTCTAAGGGGGCGGTTCCTTCGGCGTCACAGCGGCGTCACTAAGCGACCACCCAATAGAAGCGGAGGGGCGGAGATGAGCAGGCCGAACATCCCACCCACCTCCTTCCTTCCTCATTGTGGGCGGCCGCAGGTACGGTGATGTTCCTCATTCCTGCGGTGTCACATATAGCGATGTGTGCTGCCGCTGAAACGACGAACAACCTGCGTCCTGCAACATCAACGATAATCGGGATTAGAACGACTGGTCAACGATCAATGATTAGGTGAGTAATTTTGATCGTTAACGGTCGTTCGTGCGTTTCACACGCAACAACGTCGCTAACGAGGCCGGATGTGAGTCATGAATTCCGTGACCCCCAACGACATCTCGTTAGCGATGTTGTTGCGTGTAAAGCCCGCTTATGATTAACAGTATTATTTAGACACTGAGTGGCGGCTTTAATTAGGCAATACATGACAGTATGGCATGTAAAATATATGATAATAATAAGTTTTATTTCTTTAGCGCCAACATATTCCGCAGTGCTTTACAATTCAGAGGGGACATGTACAGACAATATGAGACAATACAAAATAACAAAATTAAGATACGTTGAATAAGGTATGATGAAAATAAATTGTGTCATGTGGCCACTTAATGGTAGTATTGTGTAGGTTTTGTATTAACTCTAGGGTAAAGTGTATATGTAGTTTGTACGTAAAATTTGAAATAATGCAGGCTGTCTTAAAATAGGGCGCAGGGCACGAAATTTTATAAAACTGACCATGACTAGATTGCATAATGGCAATATGTTAAAAACAACTAAAAACAACTTCAAGAAAACTGAAATCCCATGAATATCCTACCAATTTTTGTGTACTGATTGCATTTATAGAAAGTATAAATATATATATAGATATATATATATATATATTTTATTCACCTAAAATTTCACATAAGGAAATCACATTTTACATGTCCTGTAGGCAGAAGAGTTGCTATTCTAATGCAAAGGGTGCTTTGTGATACTGTAAAAAAAAATACTTAACAGCATATAGTCAATAACTTTCCACTATAGTAAAATTTGTACAACTATGGCCAATTATTCCAAATATTAAGTGCACAATTTGGAGCGGTCTCCATTGATGAGTCTGATCCCTAAAAGGTGGGTGTCAGCTGTGTTATGCAGTGGACACTTGCCCCTAAATGCTGTGTCACAGCTAGCTCCAATCACATCAGTTTAACCCCATAGATGCTGCAATTAGTTGTGGGTGGAGATGAGTAGACCCACGGAAGTTCGGTTCGGTGGATTCAACCGTAAAGTTCGGTTTGGGACCCGGACTTGACCTGAACCCCAATGTCAGTCACAATTTGGGCAGTTCGGCTCTCCGCCCACATATAGCCAGCCATAAACAGATCCCTTTCAGTGGACTGACGGCGGGGTTTTTCCTTTTTTTTTGGTGCACACTACATCCAATCATCTTGTTAATCTCACTGAGAGCCGCTCAGACACTACAAGGAGCTCACACTGTACTGAGCACCAAGGGTACCCGAGCACAGTGATGCTCGCGCAAGTGGGGTTCATATGTAAAGGGCCTGAATGTCGAACCTGAACTCTGTTTTTTTTTTTGGAAAGTCTGTGTTTGGTATGAACACCGAACTTCAGGTTCGCTCATCTCTAATTGTGGCATCTAAGTAGGGAGACAGATGAGGGGGTAGGTCTCTGTCACGTCACTAGTCACTCCCTGCGACACAATCATGGTGGTCCCGTGGTTTGCTTACAGTGTCTTCCATGCTCCTGTGAAGCCCTGCAATACAAAAGTACCATTAATGATAAAACTGACTGCCCTTTTGCCATTCCATAAATAAAGGAAAAATCTTAAACATAAAGAAAAAAAAACATTTTTGGAACTGAGGTCTGTAAAAGTAAGAAATGGTAAAATATCACATTATCCTACACAAGGAAGACGGTGAAGAACAATACCAGAATTGCCATTTTTGTCACTTTCCGTCCCCTGAAAAATGGAACAAAAAGTGATCACAAAGTTATATGTGCCCCAAAATGGTACCAACAAAAAGTACAGCTTGCCTTGTAAAAAAAAAACAAGGTCTCCCACAACTCAATGAAGCTGAGTTATGGAGTTATGCTACTATGAATATTGTAAATATAATTCTTTGCTGTAAAAATTGAATGTAAGGAACAATTGCTCTTTTTCTCTGTTCCACCTCATCCAAAAATGTTATTTTCCAATACATTATAAGGTAATTCATATGACGTTATTCCAAACATTTTACAAAAATAAAAGTTGTCATGTAGGTGGGTGGAAGGAAAATTAAACTTATTTATCTTGGAAGACGTGAAGTCAAAACTAAATCACATAAAAATAAACCTGTCTGCAGAGGGAAGAGCTTCATTTATAATGATTTTCTATGCACAGTTGCTAGTTTATATTGAAGCGTAGTGTAACTTTTTTTTAAATTTATGTAAAAATGAGTCCTCATCTATTTCCATGAATCTATACTATTTTGCAGATAGGAATAGCAATAGTTTTACTTGATAAGCTTTATGAATAAACATCAGGAAAACTGTGCGAAAGGGAAATCATTCAGATTTCATTAGATAGATAGGGAAATCATTCTTGGCGAAAATATTTGACTTCTGTTGAAATTTCGTAATCTAGTTGCACATGACAGGACTGTCAGTCCAGACAGTCTAAACATTGGGAAATGGTAAAAAAGAATATTGACTGATCTTAAGGGTGCGCTCACGTTGCTGTACAGCATCCGATGCGAGAATTGAATGGGATACGTTAATGACACTCGGCTCCAACTCTGCTGCTAGTGTGATCTGAGCGTCATCTATTGTGATCTGATTCTCTCACATGTGAGGATCGGACACAGGTCCAGAAAAGATGGAGAACATAATCTCTCCATCTTCTCCATAGTAATCTGACTGCACTCAGATGTCATCACTCACACATGTAGACTTGTATCGGTGCGCGTAAACCAAGATACGCTGCCAATCACAGCATCCTGTTGTCTTTTGCTCATGCCGAATTGGAAGAACTGGAGGACAGAGAAGTGAAATAGGGTTTTTACCTGGGTGAAACACTGTAAAGGCTCACCTTGCCAGGCTGTGAGAGTCACAACTAGTGATGGGCGGACTGTAAAACTCTGGATCCACGCGGTTTCAAAGGTACCCGGGTGTTGATCCGAATCAGGCACTGGGGAAATTAAAAAATAATAAAGGAAAAATAAAGAAAATAAGAATGAAGCAAGCGCTTTATGCTTAGTGAGGGTCCAGCGCAGCTATACACTGCTCCCGCGGCCTCTCCTTCACTTCCTGGGCCACTAATTATTGCTCATCCATATACACTGCTTTCTCCGCCCATCGGCTGTAGAGGCTTCTGTGATTGCTTGTAGTCACATGAGCCCCCAGCCTATGTGACAGCGTCTGACTGCAACCAATCACAGGCACTGTCTGCGGGTCAGTATCGTGGTATACAAATAAATAAATAAAATATTTTGCGTAGGGTCCCCCCATATTTTGATACCCAGCACAGACAAAGCACACAGCTACAGGCTGCAGCCCCCAGCCGTGCAGTTATCTTGGCTGTGGGGGGTCTCATAGTAATGGGGGGTCTCATAGACCCTATCCATTGCTAATTTAGGGCTTAGTGGCAGCTGTGGGCTGTGAATAAGCCCTTATTACATATAGTATAATGCACCCAACATAGTCTTCTATATAGCTCTCGAGGTCTACGAGAACTTTTTCTTTCACACCTCATAGTCCTCCAAATAATATAATGCATCCAACATAGTCCTCCATATAGTATAATGCACCCCCACCATAGTTCTCCATATAGTATAATGCACTTAGCTGTCAGAGATCAGATGAAGTGGGAGAATGATGGAGGATGGCCCGTTGTGTTTTAGTTCCAAAGTGGGTACCTTTTTCAAGCAGAAAAAGGTTCACACTTTGGATCCAAAATGTTGTCAAAATGGGCCAACGGGCAATAATAAAAAACAAAAATCACTTTTTACACTATTTGGTATATATATATAATATGTTACCTGTGTATCAAAACTGTCATAATTGTTCTTAGAGACGAATCAGAGTTCAGCTTTAAGGGGAGTGTGTCACTTATTTATTATTCATTTAATCCAGATACTAATACATATTCTTTACCTGTTTACTTTTCTGACGCCCATTTTTTTATTTTATTTTATTTTTTTCCGTACAAAATTATGGAGGCAGCCATCTTGCCTTATGTCATTTACAGCATTTAGTGATTTGCTTTACAGCAGCTGTATGAACCATGCAAAACAACAGTCTGGAGATGTTGATTCATGTCAGTGATCTACAGGTGCATCTCAATAAAATAGAATATCATCAAAAAGTTAATTTATTTCAGTAATTCAATATGAAAAAGGGAAACACATATATAATATACAGTCATTACACACAGAGGGCTCTATTTTAAGTGTTTATTTCTGTTAACCCCTTCATGACCGACCAATTTTTTGCTTTCCATTTTTTTTCCTTCCTTCTTCCGAGAACCGTAACTTTTTTATTTTTCAGTCAATCTTTCCATATAAGGGCTTGTTTTTTGCGGAATGAGCTGTACTTTTAAATGAGATCATAAGTTTTACCATATAGTGTACTGGAAAGCGGCAACAAAATTCAAAATATGGCCAAATTGCAAAAAAAAGTGCAATTGCTATTTTTTTTATTTTATTCACGGTGTTCACTATATGGAAAAACCAATGTGTGGGTGGGATGCCTGAGGTTGGTGTGAGTTCGTAGATGTAGTGCTCCAGCGCCAGCAGCCGGGCTGCTGCTCGGATCCGGATCCGCGGTGGCTCGAGGGGTTTCCAGACCCGGGAGGGGTTGCGCGGACACTCGAAATAAAAGGGGGGTATTTACAGGGGATTTTTGTGTTTAGAGTTCGTGACGCCACCCACGGTGTGTGGTAAGGTGGAGTACCACCGCTGTTGTTGGGAGCGCCTGTAGCGGTGGAATGGCAGCCAGGTGTTCAACCCCTCCGTGGGTAGGGGGCAATGCCCTGAGGCTCGGTGATGGTGAGAGGGGAGCGCAATTGGGGATGAAAGGGTCACTGCGTACTCACTCAGTCCAATAACGCTGACACCGACAACTTGTAACCCGGAATTCGTAGCACCGCTGTAGCAGCAGTGAGGGAGCACGCTGGGATCCCGTGCCCGATGGTGTTGCTTGTTAGCCTGTGACCTTTTCCTTGGCATTTTCTTTACTAGTTGGCCCCTGTAGTATAGAACTAGTCGGGTCTCGCTCACCCGTATGGCTAACGGAGTGAGCTTGCTCTCAGGGTTCACGCTTGGGATTTTCTGTACTGTGTATTGGGAAAGCGCTATCCCCTTGTTGCGCTAGTACCCCGATTTTGGAGCAGGTGGAGGACGAATCATGAAGTTTTCGCCCTCGTCGGGTAAATTACCAGGACGCTTGAAGCTACTTCCCGGCCTAGGGTCCACGTACCCCGCCGTGCCCTGGCCCCTGCCCGGAGATGGCCCTTCTCGGCAGTTCCGTGCCCCTTGACATGATCCCCTGCGACCGGGGTTCCAGCTCCTACCAGGCCCAGACCAACGTCTGCCACCTAGTAACTGAGGATCCCAGCTCCTACCCTCCTCCAACAGACTTGTGACATCTCCTCACGAGAGTAACCACTCAACTGACTACTCCTGACACTCCTGACCCTCCCTAACCAACCCCCCAAGTGAGCGGCCCTATTCCCTTCAGGCTACCTATTGGTGTGTCTGGTGGGTGTGGTGTAGAGTGTTTCTAGGGTTTTGATTGGCTTGTTCTTAGCAACACCAAAGGCCAGGTACCCGTAACCAAGGAGGAGATGGACACCATGCAGAAGGGCAGATTGCACAATGTCCTCTGACGACCTGATAGGCCAGTGAGTCACATAGACACCAAACATATATAGGTTTACTTTTATCTAAGGAGTTGAAAAAAAAATCAAAAGTTTGTCCCAAAAAAGTGGCGTACATTTTGCGACATTTTCCGTGACCCATAGCGTTCTCACTTGTCGGGATCTATGGCTTAGTGATGGCTTATGTTTTGCGTCTCGAGCTGCCATTTTTAATGGTAGCATATCTCAAATGCTACGTTTTGATCACATGTTATTGCATTTTGTGCAAAATCTGTGGCGACCAAAAAACATAATTTTGGCGTTTGGAATTTTTTTGCTGCTACGCCGTTTACCCATCAGATTAATTGATTTTATATTTTGCTAGTTCGGGCATTTCTGAATGCGGTGATACCAAATATATGTATGTTTTTAATTTTTTAACCCTTTAATTTTCAATGGGGGAAAAGGGGGGTGATTTGAAATTTTATTTTTTTTTATTTTTTTAAAGTTTTCATAACTTTTTTTTACATTTGTTTTTATTTTACTAGGTCCCCTAGGGGACTGTAAGGATCAGCTGTCTGATCGCTCATTCATTTCTCCTGATCAGTACAGCACTGCTTAGACCGAGAGGAATGATCATCTATTGTAAGCTGCAGTACTCGTCTGCTTCTGACAGGACCTTATGTGAGCTACAGGAGTCATCACATGACCCTGTGCTTCCATGACAACCATCGAATCCACATGATCATGTCACATGACTTCCGGTGGTGGCCTGTGAGTACAGATCTACCGCAATCACTGTTAATATGGCACTGTCACATCTTGACAGCACCATTTAAGGGGTTAAGAAGTATGGGTGGATAGCGATTCCACTTGTACCTGCGAGGCACACATGTTAGTTGTATAAATCAGCTGACATGTGCGCGGATCCCCGTCTGCAGCCCCAAGTAGCAGGTGGGGATTAACACTATGACCGCAGGGACGTAATATTACTGCCCACGGTCGTTAAGGGGTTAATGTAGATGATTATGGCTTACAGCCAATGAAAACCAAAAAGTTATTATCGCAGAAAATTAGAATATGATATAAGACCAACTGAAGAAATGATTTTTAGCTCAGAAATGTTGCCGTCTACTGAAAAGTCTGTACAGTAAATGCCTCAATACTTGGTCTGGGCTCCTTTTGCATGAATTACTGCATCAATGTGGCGTGGCATGGAGGCGATCGGCCTGTGGCACTGCTGACGTGTTATGGAAGCCCAGGTTGCTTTGATAGCAGCATTTAGCTCATCCGGCATTGTTGGGTCTGGTGTCTCTCATCTTCCTCTTGACAATATCCCATAGATTCTCTATGGGGTTTAGGTCAGGTGACTTTGCTGGCCAATCAAGCAAAATGATACTGTGGTTATTAAACCAGGTATTGGTACTTTTGCCAGTGTGGACAGGTGCCAATTGCTGATGGAAAATGAAATTTCCATCTCCAAAAAGCTTGTTGGCAGAGGGAAGCATGAAGTGCTCTAAATTTCCTGGTAGACGTCTGCGCTGACTTTGGTCTTGATAAAACACAGTGGCCCTACTCCAGCAGATGACATGGCTCCCCAAACCATCACTGATTGTGGAGACTGCACACTAGACCTCAAGCAGCTTGGATTGTGGCCTCTTCACTCTTCCTCCAGACTCTGGGACCTTGATTTCCAAATGAAATTTACTTTCATCTGAAAACAACACCTTGGACCAATGAGCAACAGTCCAGTTCTTTTCCTCCTTGGCCCAGGTAAGATGCTTCTGGCATTGTCTATTGGTCATGAGTGGCTTGACACAAGGAATGTGACAGTTGTAGCCCATGTCCTGGATACGTCTGTGTGTGGTGGCTCTTGAAGCACTGACTCCAGCAGCAGTCCACTCCCTGTGAATCTCCCCTAAATTTTTGAATGGCCTTTTCTTAACAATCCTATCAATACTGAGGTTATCCCAGTTGCTTGTGCACCTTTTTCTTTTTTCCTTCCACTCAACTTTACATTAATATGCTTGGATACAGCACTCTGTGAACAGCCAGCTTCTTTAGCAATGACCTTTTGTGGCTTACCCTCCTTGTGGAGTGTGTCAATGACTGCCTTCTGTACATCTGTCAAGTCAGCAGTCTTCCCCATGATTGTGTAGCCTACTGAACCAGACTAAGGGACCATTTTAAACGAGATAATAACTTTTGGGTTTTCATTGGCTGTAAGCCATAATCATCAACATTAACAGAAATAAACACTAGAAATAGATCTCTCTGTGTGTAATGACTGTATATAATATATGTGTTCCCCTTTTTGTATTGAATTACTGAAATAAATTAACTTTTTGATGATATTCTAATTTATTGAGCTGCACTATTAGCTGTCCTCTGTAATCTGTGCAGGAGTCGCAGTCAGGGAGAGGAAGGTGATCTGCACAGGAAGCGTCAGTCTGTTGTGATACTTTGTATGAAAAGATTTTAGGATTCTTGGTAAATATAAAAAGCGACATTGAAAGTAAACATATACATATGTGAAATGGATTGCTTTAGGAACACTTTTCTCAGCGCAGCTTTGCATCTTGAGGCCCACGTCATGGATTTCTTGCACATCCCAGACTCCAAACTCAGTTCTTGTACCGTCACAACAATTTAAGGTTGTGCTCTGGAGCCGCACAGGCCTCTGTGATTGTCCTAAAATAGGTGAACAGCGAATTACAGGTGAATTTCCATTACTTGCAGCACAATCAGGGGTAATCTCCACTGCCTTGATTGCAGAGAAAGGAATAATGTGTTCAGAGCCCAAGCAGAGGATCTGCTAATAATGGAGAAGTGATGTTCTGAGGATTCGCAGTGCAGGGATGTGGCACAATGTTATTTCTTCCTCGCTGCACTTCAGAGCTTTCCATTTCATTGCAACAAAAAAGCCGACATTATACTGTTACTTCCAGTAAAGGGATCCAGCCTGCAGGTCTGGGATTGTATGAATGGCACTGAGATCATTCTAACCCGTTTAGTGCAATCATTAGATGGAGCACAATGCTCCTGAAGGTGTTGCAGCACCATCTGCTGGCCATTATTAATTATAGCAACTTTTATTTACATAGTGTCCTACTCTGTAGAAAGGCTGGGAATGTTTTATAAATTGCAAATATGACAGATTATTTTATATAGCTTTCTGGGAATGGATTTTGCATAAGGTTTATACAATACAATTATGTCTTTGAGGCCAGTGGGTTCAGGGCTAGTCTTTGGGGTACGCTCACACAAGCGTATGACTCGGACGAAAATCTCGCATTGAACTCGGGTCAAGGTTATTCAATGAATGACAGCAGATGATCAGCTTTTTTCTCATCCAAAGGCTAGGTGAGTGAAAAGTGGCAGCATAAGAGAGCCATGTCACTTGCACCCATACAAGTCTATGGGTGTGAGTGAAACAACGGACTGCACTTGGATGACATCCGAGTGCAGTGCTATTGTGACACCCTGGCAAAACCAGGTAGTCACAAGAGAGTATATCCTCCTTGTTACCACCAAAAAACCCACACTGAGGCATAACACACAGCGAGTAAACCCTAACCACCCCCTCGTGACAATAAGGACACACCAGTGGGCGGAATCAGGCGGTTGAGAACGCCCACCTAGGGGTCCTGAGGTGTCAAAGGCGGGAACACAACAGTTCAAGAGTGGGAACACAACAGATCAGTTTTGACAGTTGAAGTGAGTGGAAGTCAAGGACAGACTGTGCAGTGTAGTCAGGGCTAGGAGCCCTTGGACTACCTGGCTAGATGGTAGACGGCGAACAGGGCCACAGGCGATAGAGATCCGGTCGCGGGAAACCTTAAGTGGACCGGGGCAGGGTTGTAGCCCGCCGGTGCCTACAGCGGGAATCCGGTCCGGAGGCCGTGCACAGTCGGGGTGCCTGGACCCTAGGGCGAGGAAGGTTGCAAGCCCCTCTCCAATTAACCAGCCGGGGACAAGGTTCCAGACTTTGTCCCATTAATTGTCCAGATAGAGCGAAACGGAAGCCCAACGCGGGGGATAGGGTGTCCGCCAGAATCCACTGAGATCCCAAGGGTCAGCTTTCGCGGGCCACAGCTCCCAACACACACAGAACCGGGAGTGGACTTCTCCGTTCCAAGCAAAGTCGTCCAAAAGGAAAGACAAACACAAAGTGCAGGAGGAAGGGATACCTGTTCATTAACCTGGGTGCGGGACCCGAATGCACCCTCCTAAGGCAGCCGGCCACTGACAACTTGATTTACTACTGGACTTGTGTGAAATTACTGAACTGTGAGTACACCATTGTCCCCTGCTCCAGCCCGGCGCGCCACCTTCAGCAGCCATCACTCCCGTGTTCAGACCACGGGCCCTGGGACTACACCCCCCCTACCTGTGGAGGGGATCCCACCTTGCTGCCCCACTTCATCAGCCCTGGGCGCCCCATCACCAGACAGCGGCGGGGCCACCATCCCTCACCACAACCCACGGGTGGCGTCACAGACACAACACCTCCCTTGTAAATATTCACCTTTCCGACGGTTGTGAGGAAGGGCGGCCGTGCAAGCCCGGGTCCGGTCACCACTTGAGCCGTAGCAGTGAACCCAGATCCGAGCAGGCCCCCGAGAAGAAGTGGCATCAGCCCCCGCCCGCAACACTATAATCGCATCAGCTGACAATGGCAGAGATGGTGTGATTAATCCTGCCCTCTCCTCTACAGCTGTGATGTGATCACAGGATCGCATCACAGTTGCATGACACTCTGCTCACACTCGCAGCACTCACATCGGATGTAATAACATTGTGTGAATCCAGCATTAGGCTTAATGGTGCCATGTGCAAATTTGCATTTGCTATTGCTGAGAAGCACTGGGTACTTAAGGCGCTCTCCCACTAGGGGAGGTACCTGATCAACATAATTTGTTAATGGTTTGTTCCCTAGCCAGCTAGTTGTCAGGTCCTCTTGTTCCCTGTCTGTTCCCTAGCTAGTGTACATTCCTGTACTCCTGCCCTGCTGTTACCCAGTACCTGTCCACCTTGGTCATGCTTTCAGCCTCAGCCATCCTGGCGGTTTCTATCAATACCAGTAACTGTGGCAGTCCGTCCTGGCCATGCTTTCAACCTCAGCCATCTCGGTGGCCCCTGTCTATACTAGTGACTCTGCCTGTCTGTTCTGTCTGTACTTTCTGCCCCAGCCATCCCAGGGGCCCCTGTCTATACTAGAGACTGTGCCTGTCCGCCCTGGCCATGCTTTCTGCCTCAGCCGTCCTGGTAGTACCTGTCTATACTAGAGACTCTGCCTGTCTGTACCTGAGTCCGTCCTTGCCCTGGGGGTCAGCTGCCACAGTCCTGGTCACTGCGCTGGGAGTGACACCTGGCATTTGCCTTGGGGTGGGTGCGTAGTCAAGCCCTTCCCACTAAAGGGTAAGAGTAGGTCCCTCCTGTGGTCCAGTGGGTCCACTTTGACTCGTACTTACCATATCCTGCAGTGAGCATTACACAAATGATGAAAAAATGGAAACAAAATTTTCCGAACATCTAAATTTACTAGTATTGTGTAAGATACCGGCAAAAATCCCTTGGCTGCTAGAGTCATGGCGGAAAGTTTTGGCATCCTTGAAATTGTTACAGAAAATGAAGTATTTCTCCCACAATTATTGCAATTACACATGTTTTGTTATACACATGTTAATTTTATATTTGTGTATAAGAACAACACAAAACAACTGAGAAAAATGGCAAATTGGACATAATTTCACACAAAACGTCAAAAATGGGCTGGACAATATTGTTGGCACCTGTCCAAAATTGTGGGTAAACAACTTTGTTTCCAGCATGTGATGCTCATTCAAAACTTATCTATGGTAAGTAACAGGTGTGGGCAATATGGAAATCACACCTGAAACAGATAAAGGGGAGAAGTTGACTCAATCTTTGCTTTATGTGTCTGTGTGGGCCACACTAAAGGCCCCGTCACACTAAGCAACATCGCTAGCAACATCGCTAGCAACATCGCTGCTAACGAACAACTTTTGTGATGTAGCAGCGATGTTGCTAGCGATGTTGCTGTGTGTGACATCCAGCAACAACCTGGCCCCTGCTGTGAGGTCGTTGGTTGTTGCTGAATGTCCTGGACCATTTTTTAGTTGTTGCTCCCCCGCTGTGAAGCACAGATCGCTGTGTGTGACAGCGAGACAGCAACAACTAAATGTGCAGGCAGCAGCAGCCGGCTTCTGCGGAGGCTGGTAACCACGGTAAACATCGGGTAACCAAGAAGCCCTGTCCTTGGTTACCCGATATTTACCTTTGTTACCAGCCTCCGTCGCTCTCACTGTCAGTGCCGGCTCCTGCTCTGTGCACATGTAGCTGCAGGACACATCGGGTTAATTAACCCGATGTGTGCTGTAGCCAGGAGAGCAGGGAGCCAGCGCTAAGCATTGCGCGCTGCTCCCTGCTCTGTGCACATTTAGCTGCAGCACACATCGGGTAATTAACCCGATGTGTGCTGTAACTAGGAGAGCAGGGAGCCAGCGCTCAGTGTGCGCTGCTCCCTGCTCTCTGCACGTGTAGCTGCGTGCGCTGGTAACCAAGGTAAATATCGGGTTGGTTACCCGATATTTACCTTAGTTACCAAGCGCAGCATCTTCCACGCGGCGCTGGGGGCTGGTCACTGGTTGCTGGTGAGCTCACCAGCAACTCGTGTAGCCACGCTCCAGCGATCCTTGCCAGGTCAGGTTGCTGGTGGGATCGCTGGAGCGTCGCAGTGTGACATCTCACCAGCAACCTCCTAGCAACTTACCAGCGATCCCTATCGTTGTTGGGATCGCTGGTAAGTTGTTTAGTGTGACTGGACCTTAAGCATGGAGAACAGAAAGAGGAGAAGAGAACTGAATGAGGACTGAGAACCAAAATTATTGAAAAATATCAACAATCTAAAGGATACAAGTCCATCTCTAGATATCTTGATGTTCCTTTGTCCATGAAGCAGAGACAAATTGATGAAAGGTTGCAATTTAGGGTGCCAACACTTTTGGCTATGAAGTTATTAATGGTTGTCTGAGGACAACACCTACAGCACAAACTGGTGCTCACACTGGTACTATAAATGAAAATAATAATGATTGAGATAATAGTACAGTGGAACCTCGCTTAACGAGTAACCCAGTTAGCAAGTATTTTGCCTAACGAGCAAAGCTTTCTGTAAATTTGTAACTTGGTTTACGAGAAAGCTTTGCTGTACGAGCAAAATACTCACCGCGCACACTTCCGGTTCCGTACATCCACCGCACTCTAACCCACTCTTGCAGTCCACAGAAACACACAGAAACACACACAAGCATGCATAAACACACACAAACACGCATGCACACACACATATTATTCTCACCTTACCTTCCGTTCCCTCGCCGGCTTCCTGGAACTTGCATGTATCGGGTAACCAAGGCGACTGATGCCGGACCTTCAGCTCCCAGCGCGCTGACGTCAAAGGCAGGAGTCGCTTGCCTCTGATTGGCCAGTGCGCTGCCTTTGAGTAGCGGCTGACAGAGGAAGGTCCTCCCTCCACAGGATGTGTATGCGGTAACGATCGCGACGAGGGAGGAACTTCCCCTGTCAGGCGCTACTCAAAGGCAGCGCACTGGCCAATCAGAGGCAAGCGGCTCCTGCCTTTGAAGTCAGCGCGCTGAGTGCGGAAGGTCCAGCATCGGTCGCCTTGGTTACCCGATAAACGTCTTCTACGTAAGGTAAGGTGAGCATAATCTGAGTTTGTGCGTGTGTGTTAGTGTGAGTTTGTGCATGTTTGTGTGTGTTTGTGCGTGTTTGGAATGGCACAATAGTGCACCAGGATGGGACATTTAACATGTTGTGGAACGAATTGTCTGCATTGCAATGATTTCCTATGGGAAATCTTGCTTTGCTAAACGAGTAACTTGGTTAACAAGCACAGTCCCAGAGCGGATTGGTCTCGTTAACCAAGGTTCCACTGTATAAGGCTTTAGTTGCCTTGTGAAGTCAGAAAAATATTTGCAGAATTTCTAGACTTCCAAAATGAAGGTTCAATTCATTCGGTATATTTAATTTTAGTGGCGGTTGTAGATTTTCATAACTGGAGATTGTGGACTCACTGCTGTGACAGCGGACAGCTCACTGACATTGCATTTGCTGCAGAGTATCTCAAATAAAAAAAGAACTGTGCTGTATAGTGCAACTTCATTATTAAAGTGAGGAATGTGAGGATGACCGGGTAGTGAGAAGTAGAAAAATGATCTACCTATGATTGGATCCGCATCTTGCTGACTTACACGGTAGTGCCTTTAGAATAGTAATTATGCCATCCACTGCTGTTGTGCTGCCCTCGGGTCCGAATGACGATGGAGAGGGAAAAGAAAGATCAGGTTTGTCGGTTAGTGCTGTGGTGTCACATAGTAATCAATGTGTTATTGGACATGGTGTAGTTATCCTAAATAAAGGACCGGTTCGGCAAATGTACTTTCAAGTAAAAAAATTATAAACTGTCCTGTATGTGTACATGAGTAATAACACTATTTCTGGCCATAATATGACTTGCATCCTACATATGCAACAGTTTTCCCTTCTGCAAGCTCGTATCAATCCACTCTCAGTTGGTGGCATCTCTCCTATACACAACACAGTTACATAGACTGATTCCTGCTGTTTTTTCTTAAAGGGAATCTGTCACCAGGTTTTTCTCACTTAATCTGAGAGCAGCATAATGTAGGGGCAGAGATCCTGATTCCAGCAATGTGTAACTTACTGGGCTGCTTAGTGTAGTTTTTATAAAAGCACTGGTTAATCAGCAGTAGATTATCATTAAAGGACTACTTGGTGTGCTGCCAGGTAGTCCAGCATATTCATGAGCTCTCTATAACTGCTAGATCTGCATTTATTTTATCAAAATGACAGCAAACATCTTATTAAGCGACACATTGCTGGAATTATGCTGCTCTCAGATGGGGGAGCAAAAACCTGGTGACAGATTCCCTTTAAGCTAGCACACACAGAAACAACAGCATCATGGAGGACAATATGCATCAATATTGAGCAGTGTAAATGTGAATAATTTTTGGACTGAGGTAAAAGACTTGTCTGAAAGCTCAGCAGAGTTTTTTTATGTTTCTCTCTGCCTATTTTCTCTCTCTGCTACTCCCTCCCTCTCCTCTCTATAGAGTAGATCAGAGGTGTAACATATCACCACAATGTGCTGGTAGTCTGTCTTGGCTTGATGAAGATGGATTAGAGCTGTTTTTTTAAAGAGTAGATATGAAGTTCAGAAGATGAAGTGCTTCATAAGTAAAGAAAGAAGCAGATTTCCCCGATCAGATATATTCCAAAGTTTCTTATATATGACTACTGTACTAATTTATTGGAAGTTTGTTAAAACTGGAGTTCTCATTTAAAACAGGTAACCATAAGACTGAGTCCAGAATAGCCTGAATGTTATGACACCACAGCACTGACTTGTGAATCTAATCTTTTTTTCCCAATGCTGTTGATCTCAAAGACACTATCAAAGAAGCAATCTACGCTAAAGGGATTTAAAGGGAATCTGTCACCAGATTTTTGCTATTTCATCTAAAGGCCCCGTTACGAGCAACGACATCGCTAACGAGATTTCACTGGGGTCACGGAATTCGTGACGCACATCCGGCCTCGTTAGCGACGTCGTTGCGTGTGACACGTACGAACGACCGCTAACGAGGCAAAATACTCACCAAATCGTTGATTGGTGACACATCGTCCATTTCCCAAATATCATTGCTCGTGCTGGACGCAGGTTGTTCGTCATCCGGCAACGAGGTGGGCATGACTTTCATGCGGCTGCTCTCCGCCCCTCCGCTTCTATTGGATGCCTGCCGTGTGACATCGCACGAACCGCCCCCTTAGAAAAGAGGCTGTTCGCCGCCCACAGCGACATCGCTAGGAAGGTAAGTATGTGTGACGGGTACTAGCGATTTTGTCCGCCACGGGCAGCTATTTGCCCGTGATGCACAAACGATGGGGGCGGGTGCTTTCACGAGCAACATCGCTAGCAATTTCGCTGTGTGTTAAGCCCCCTTTAGATCAGCTTAAAGCAGGAAAAGAGACCCTGAATACAATAATGTATCACTTCACTTACTGGGTGCAGTAGATTAGACACAATCAGTTTTCTTAAATGTAGCATGAAGCAGAGCTCAGAAAGCTAATCCCGCCCACTCCTGCATTGTATATTGACAGTGAGTTGCTTATCAGAGAAGGGGATTAGGTCAGACAACTAGGCAGGAAGCAGATACTCCATGAAAATGTCCTAGGGATAAAACATTCACTGTAAGGGTAAGTTCACACAGTGCGTTTTTTGCGCGTTTTTCGGGTGCGTTTTTGCTCAGAAAACTGCATGACTTTGCTTCCCCAGCAAAGTCTATGAGTTTTCATTTTTGCTGTCTGCACACAGCGTTTTTTTTTAGCTGCGTTTTTGTGGTGCCCACAAAAACGCAGCATGTCAATTATTTTTTGCATTTTTCACTGCGTTTTCCACCCATTGAGTTTAATGAGATGTTCAAAAATGCAATGAAAACAGCAAATTGCAAATATAGCTGCATTTTAGTGCGTTTTTAATACTAAAAACGCAGCTATAAACGCAAGGGGTGGGTAGTAAAGTGACATGTACAGGAAGAGGATTCCTTCTGTCAGTAAATACAGAAGCGTGAATCCTCCCGGTACCGTCACCACTGCGTCCACCTCCTGTCCTGTGCATGTCCACTCCCGTGCGGCGCCATGTCTGGGCGGGAGGTGGAGGCAGCTGCGAAAACAAAAGTGAACAGTAGAAAAAAATGTCATACTCACGTGTCTGCAGACTCCCGGTGCCATGCCCGCTCCCAGCTCCTCTCCCGGTACCGCCGCTCCAGCTGTGTGCAGTGTCCCCGGTCACCTCCGATATCTGCAGGACCTGGCGCTGATCACCTGATGCAGTCACCTGACGCATCAGCTGATCGTAAGTCTTGCGGTGACGCCGGCGCCCGGCGTAACCTGCCAGCGGATGCCGTCAGGAGACTTCATCCCTGATTACCGGGAGCTCCTGCAGCGATCGGACGGGATCAGACTCCGCTCCAGCAGCTGCCGGTAATCAGCACATAAGTGAGTATTTTTTTTTTGCACTGATCCATCATCTGATTGTATAAACGGCTTTTATACAATCAGCTGATGTGTGATGTGATTCACATCCTGGAACCTGACACATCATCTGATCACTTTGTTTTCAGCAAACCAATCAGATGATATTGGATCCGGATTGGACGGGGCCGGACCCTTGACCCAGGATTACTGCGGAGGGGGGTTCTTTATTTCAATAAAGATGGAGTCACTAATTGTGTTGTGTTTTATTTCTAATAAAAAATATTTTTCTGTGTGTTTTTTTTATCTTTACTAGAAATTCATGGTGGCCATGCCTAATATTGGCATGACACCATGAATTTCGGGCTTAGGGCCAGCTGATAATATACAGCTAGCCCTAACCCCATTATTACCCAGAGAGCCACCCAACACCAGGGCAGCTGATATATATTTCCTGTATTGTGGTATATTTGTCCCCATCATGGCCCCATCCTGGTAAATATACCTCATCCTGGTAAATGTACCTTATTCTGGCATGTTCCCCCATGCTGGTAAATGTACCCCATCCTGACATATTGCCCATCCTTGTTCACCCATCCCGGCATTTACCCCATTCCTGGTAAATGTCCTCCATCCTGGTAAATGTTCCCAATCCTGGTTAATTTACCCCCATCCAGGTAAATGTACCCCTATCCAGGTAAATGTCCCCTTTCCTAGCATGTACCCCTTCCTGGTAAATGTTCCCCTTCCTGGTAAATGTTCCCCTTCCTGGTAAATGTTCCCCTTCCTGGTAAATGTACCTTATCGTGGCATGTTTCCTCCATCCTGGCATGTATGTTTTCCCCATCCTGGCATGCATGGTTTCCCCATCCTGGCATGCATGTTTCCCCATCCTGGCATGCATGTTTCCCCATCCTGGCATGCATGTTTCCTCCATCCTGGCATGCATGTTTCCTCCATCCTGGCATGCATGTTTTCCCCATCCTGGCATGCATGTTTCCTCCATCTTGGCATGTATGTTTTCCTCCATCCTGGCATGCATGTTTTCCCCATCCTGGCATGCATGTTTCCTCCATCTTGGCATATATGTTTTCCCCATCCTGGCATGCATGTTTCCTCCATTTTGGCATGTATGTTTTCCTCCATCCTGGCATGCATGTTTTCCCCATCCTGGCATGCATGTTTCCTCCATCTTGGCATGTATGTTTCCTCCATCCTGGCATGTATGTTTCCTCCATCCTGGCATGTATGTTTTCTCCATCTTGGCATGTATGTTTCCTCCATCCTGGCATGCATGTTTTCCCCATCCTGGCATGCATGTTTCCACATCCTGGCATGTATGCTTTCCCCATCCTGGCATGCATGTTTCCCCATCCTGGCATGCATTGTTCTCCATCCTCACATGCATTGTTCCCCATCCTGGCATGCATGCCCTTCCCCATGCTGGCAAGCATGTTTTCCCCCCATCCTGGCATGCATGTCATCTCCCCCCCCCCCATGCTAGCATGTGTGTGCCCCCCCATGCTGGCATGTGTGTTGCCCCCCATGCTGGCATGTGCGTTCCCCCACCCCATGCTGGCATGTGCGTTCCCCCACCCCATGCTGGCATGTGTGTTCCCCCTCCCCCACCCCATGCTGGCATGTGTGTTCCCCCTCCCCCACCCATGCTGGCATGTGCGTTCCCCTACCCCATGCTGGCATGTGTGTTCCCCTCCCCCACCCCATGCTGGCATCTGTGTTCCCATGCTGGCATGTGTGTTCCTCCTCCCCCACCCATTGCTGGCATGTGCGTTCCCCCACCCCATGCTGGCATGTGTTCCCCCTCCCCCACCCCATGCTGGCATGTGTGTTCCCCCTCCCCCACCCCATGCTGGCATGTGCGTTCCCCCACCCCCACGCTGGCATGTGCGCTCCCCCACCCCATGCTGGCATGTGCGCTCCCCCACCCCATGCTGGCATGTGCATTCCCCCACCCCATGCTGGCATGTGCGTTCTTCTGTGTACTGAGGAAATCATCCAACTCTTTTTAAATTTGTGATACCCCTGCGGTAACCAGGTGTCACAAAAACAAGGTAAGAATTAAGGTAACAGCCCAGGTCCTACATGACTTGTGCCAAACATCAGCACACCAGGACATTTACACTCGCTGTACCCGGCTGGGAGCCTCACCTAGCCACATGACAGGGCTGGGCACTGTTATAAAACGGAGGAGTAAGAAAAGGTGTCAAGACAGACCACAGACTCTTGAGACACATAGAAAGAGGAAATACTCTCCAAAGACCTGAGTAAAAAGATCAGCCACTCAGTGGAGGAAAGTAGCTGGAGAGCGAGAGCGCAAGCTCCAAGGACAGAGGGATCCTGTGGGGTGGACATCCAGGGCTCATAGTACTTTGCACGCACGGGTTACAGATCCCAGAACAGACCAGAACTTCAAGCCATCTGTTAATTTTGCCAGGCAGGTGGGTTTCCAGGACTCATCTGCCACCACTAACGTCCGAGGCAACAGCAGCAAAGAGGGGACCGGGATACATACCCTTAAATAGTCAAAGCTGCCTGCGGCAGGACCCAGACACCAGGAGGACCTCCAAGTGCTCCACAACAGGGAAGACCCACACACACCAGAGTGCACAGATGGAGAGTGGCACCAGGTTGGCAGGCACAGCCATCAGGACTCGGACGCACCTGGAATCCAGTACGTCTCCAGGGTGTAAATTCAGTGAGTAAAAACCATCAAACTGCACTCTCTGTCTGGACTGCTTCTTTGTGCTGTGTCTCCATATTAACCCTTCACCTACCCCTGGGGAAAAGCCCTGCTCGCGGAGGTCTCCACCATCCATGCTGCCCCATCCATCATCTTCAGTGGGAACCCGCAGCAGCGGCCCTATCATCCCTGGCCGCAAACCGCGAGTGGCGTAGTCAGACTTATTATATTTTTATTTTTCATTTAAAACTGGTGGACGGTGCCCCCGGATCCGGTACCCCTCGAGCCACGGAACGGCCGGATCCGAGCAGCCCGACTGTCCCGGGGCGTGACAAATTAAACACTCAAAAAATGTGCCATAGAATCTTTGCACTCACAATCAATTGAGGATCCAATCATAGGTTATCTACGCCTATTAATGCCCTGTTTTGAGGGAACTCTATGCCCCATCATGGAAGATGGAGTTTCTATTCAAAGGGATTTTCTGTTACTTTTATATTGACAACCCATCCTTGATAGGATATTAAGGTGGGCTTTGCACGTTGTGACATGGCAAGCCGATGCTGCGATGTTGCATGCAATAGTCCCCGCCCCCGTCACAGCAGCGATATCTTGTGATAGCTGGCGTAGCGAAAATTATCGGTACGCCAGCTTCACATGCACTCACCTGCCTTGTAACCGTCACTCTGGCCGGCGACCCGCCTCCATCCTAAGAGGGCGGGTCGTGCGGCGTCATAGCGACATCACACGGCAGGCGGCCAATAGCGGCGGAGGGGCGGAGATGAGCAGGATGTAAACATCCCGCCCACCTCCTTCCTTCCGCATAGCCGCCGGCGGCAGGTAAGGAGATGTTCCTCGCTCCTGCGGCGTTATACACAGCGATGTGTGCAGCCGCAAAAGCGAGGAACAACATCGTACCTGTCGCTGCAGCATAATTATGAAAAAGTCGGAGCCTGCAACGATGATACGATAACGACGCTTTTGCGCTCGTTAATCTTATCATCTAGCATTTACACACTACGATCTCGAAAGTGACGCCGGAAGTGCGTCACTTTCGATTTGACCCCACCGACATCGCATGTGCGATGTTGCAACGTGCAAAGCCGCCCTAATAGTAGATCAGTGGGGATCTCATACCCTGCAGCCACACCAATAAGCTAATATCATCTCCTCTGGTCGCAGCTGAATGAAAACAACTTTACTCAACAGTTTACTGTGCTATGGTGTTCCACTCCATACATTGTTTACATCCGGCCGCCACCACAGGTGTTAACAGCTGATCTAATGGGGTGCTGGGTGCTGGACCACACTGATCTGATATTACTAATTAGAGATGAGTGAACCCAAGGTTTGGTGTACGTACCAAAGACAGACTTTACAAAAAAGAGTTCGGATTCGGAGTTCGGGAGCATAACTTTGACATAGAACACGTCATCCACACTAGCTTCAGAAGGAGGACAAAGATGGCCGAAAGAGGAGGCGCGGGAACCGGAGAACAGAGACGTCCATCCGACCAGTCTGCTCCGCACCGACCGTTAGGTAAGTATTATAAACATCTGGTGATGGGTTTCCTTTAAGATAGGTCATCAAGAGAATAGTATAAAAAAAGCAGGTTGCACCATAAGTGAAAGTGTTAGGTTCTGTTCACACTGGTGTTAGAGACTTTGTTTCTAGCCATGATTTAGGCACATATTTTCATTGTATTGTGTGGGATTTGTAAGCGTTCTCTATTTCTGAAATCATTGAAGCAGTTCTAGCAAAAATTAAAAAAAAAATCCCAAACCTGTGTGATCCCTGTAACATAAATTGTGATTCTTAAGGCCCCGTCACAAGAAGCGACGTATCTAACGATATATCGCCGGGGTCACGGATTCCGTGATGCACCTGATACGCATGAACGATTGTTAACGATGGAAAATACTTACCAAATCGTCCATCGTTGACACGTCATTCCTTTTTAAAAAATTGTTGATTGTTGAGGATGCAGGTTGTTCGTCGTTACCGAGGCAACACACATTGCTACATGTGACACCTCGGGAACGATGAACTGCAGCTTACCTGCAGCCGCCGGCAATGCGGAAGGAAGGAGGTGGGCGGGATGTTACATCCCGCTCATCTCCGCCCCTCCGCTTCTATTGGGAGGCCGCTTAGTAACGTCGCTGTGACGCCAAACGAACCGCCCCCTTAGAAAGGAGGCGGTTTGCCGGCAACAGCGACGTCCCTAGGCAGGTAAGTCCGTGTGACGGCCCCTAATGATATTGTGCGCCATGGGCAGCGATTTGCCCGGGACGCACAAACAGGGCGGGTGCTTTTGTGGCGCCCTGGACAAGCCAGGTAGTCACAGGTACTACACCAACACACCCTACACCCCGGCTAGGCACACCGAAGCCAAACACAAAATCCTTGTTGCCTTCCTCCAGGGGCTGATGTCCACACCAGGGGGTGGGCCAGGCGGTTGGTCCCGCCCACCGAGGAGTTCACAGTCCTGGAGGCGGGAAAAGAGATCAGTTAGTTTTGAGTTGGAGTCGAGTTGTGGAGAGAAGTGGTAGGAGAGCAGACTGACCGTGTCCGGGTGTGTGGCCCGGGCACTCGGCAAGGTTGGCGGACGGTGGTGACCGTCTGCAGGAGAGGCTAATTGGAGCAAACCATATGGACCGTGGACGGGCGGTGGCCCGGCGGTACCGGATCGGGGAGTAAAGAGAAGCCAGCACCATCCGGCGGGGCCTACGGACCCCGACCAGGCTAGGAGTCGCCGTAAAACTGGTCAAATCCGTTAGCGAAGGGAACCTCCGGGGTTTTCCAGCAGCCAAGACCCGATTGAAGGCAACAGCTCACACCGTAGAGGGAAACACAGTCACCGCCAAGGCTACAGTTCCCAGGGCCAGAGCCTGCAGGCAAAAGGGGCTCCCTCAGCAGTCATCTAAGCTGGGGAGCGGGTTACCGGTGGGAATCCATTGGAACCGTAAACACAACACAGGTGCAGGGAAAGGCAGTCACCATCAACCTGCCGGGAGGAGAACAACTGCAGCCGCCTGTGGGACCCGTCCATCCAGCCGTTTGTTTGACCAGAGACTCTGTGTGGATTACTGGCTGAGTGAGTACCACCGTGCCGTGCGGCACAGCGCTGCTCCCGCGACCCTGCACCTCACCAGGCCCCGTAACCCGCCTGTCATCCCCAAACCCTCATCGGGGCCCCGGGACAACCAATCCCCTACCCACGGAGGGGAGAACCAACCTCCAAGCTGCTCCCTGTCATCGCTCCCGGGATCCCCGTCCAGAGCAGCGGTGGTGTCACAGCATCACCACAACCGTGGGTGGCGTCACGGACAATATCCCCCAAACCACACACCAATCCCCCCTTTCACTCACGGGCGAGGAACGCCGCTCGAGACCCCGGGATCCGGCCCACCGCTCGAGCCACCACCGAGCAGCAGCAGCAGCCGGACCCGAGCAGTGGGTGAGCGCAGCGTCCCCTCCTCCACCCGCGACACTTTCACCAGCGATATCGCTAGCGATTTCGCTGCGTGTAACACCCCCTTTACACGTTTAAATGTGCCATTGGTGTTACTCCCATAGCATATACCATTAGTTTACACTGCAATAGGAATATTGAAGACTATTTAAAAAAAAAACAAAAAAACTAAGACATTTTTATAACATGTCCATGAAAATATTATTTACCCAAATTGGAAACTAGAATTGGCCTGCTAGCTGGAATGAGTGCTTGGATAACCCATCAGTGTCTTTTTAACCTGAGGGCAGGATTTAACTGCAGTTATATATATTCACAGAGAAGGTCCCATGGCCCCTAAGCACTTACTTCAATTGTACCCTGGTCTTGTTAGGTTGGATAGATGGAGGTGCTGACCCGGAAATGGATGTACTTGCAGAACTATTTTTAAGACTACAGCACACAGGACGCCAAGTATAGAAGGTGTTTGTTACATAAGAACATATACAGGAGGCTGTTTTCAGATACAGATTAGAGTGCCTTCAGTAACAGCTATACATTGATGAGCAAAAGGGTAACAATGTTTTGATCTTTTGACTTTCAGGCTCCATATCTCACCATCCACTACAGTTTTCAGCGTGACTACCTTCATCTATAGACAGTCATCTTGACTATCTCATACATAAACTTGACTTGCAACTATTTAGCATATGATTAGTTATGCAGATTATTGTCATGTCACTGCATTGTTACTGTTTTGATGCTAAAAATCTAAATTTTCATTTTATTTATTTTGTTAGTATTATGTAAATCCGCCTTTTGGCTTTCAACACTGCCTGAATCCTTCTGGATATGCTCTTAACAAGATTCAAGCATGTCTTGACCGAATATCAGATCCCAGGTATCTTCTACACGTTCCCAATGTTGGTGCATACTGGTCAACTTACTTGATTATGTATAAAGCTTTTTCCTCAACTCTACACACAAGTGTTCAATTAGGTTGAGGTCTGGGGACTGTGGAAGCAAATCCAGCACCTCTACTTCTTTATCATTGAATAAATTTGTGATGCCTTGGCAAAACCAGGTAGTCACAAATAGGCCCTTCCCTCACCTTCCCTCACCAGGAAACATACAGCCAACCAGTAAACCCTAGTCACCCCCCTTAGGGAAAGATAGACACACCAGTGGGCGTGACCAGGCGGTTGGGACACGCCCACCCAGGGGTCCAGACAGCCCAGAGCGGGAAAGTAAACAGATCTGTCTAGAGTTCAGTTTGGAGAGGAGTGTGGGCTGGAGCTAGGGGTAGCTTCAGCAGTGAAGTGCAAGTTGAACGGTACCAGGGTAGGAGCCCTGGTGCCTTGGCTAGGAGGCAGATGGTGGTCTCCGTCAGCAGGAGACGGGAAGACGGTTCGGTGGAACCAAGGCGGACTTGGCCAAGGTTGTAGCCCGCCGGTACCGAGATGGGGAACCGACCGGGAAACCGTAGCACAAAGGGGTGTACTCGGACCCGGAAGCCAGGAACAAGTGGAACTAGAGGTCCTGTCCCACGCAAAGTCCCTCATAGAAGACAACAGCCCACCGATTAGGGATAAGAGGTCACCGCCAAGGCCCATATATCCCACGGGCCAGCGTCTGCGGGCACGGCTCCTAAGGCCACATCCAGCCGGGAGCAGACTCCTGAATTTTATAATGGGAAAGTCCATCTTACACAACAGTGCAAAAAAAAGATAGAGACCACCAGCCGGGTGGGGGACCAGAACGCAACCGGCCGCGGCACCAGCCACCGCCACCTTGGTTTACCAGTGACTTGTGTGTTTTACTAAGAGTGAGTACACCAGCACCCTCTGCGGTCATCAACCTCCCCTGCACACGCCAACCGGGTCCCGGGGCCACCACCCTTGCCCACGGAGGGGTTAACAACTTGCTGCACAACATCTCCCCCGGGTGCCACATAATTGCAGCGGTGGTATCCCACCTCACCACGCACCGTGGGTTGCGTCACGAACTTACTACGGCCTAGCCCGTACATTTACGTCCCCTATTTATTCGGCGTGTCCGCGAGACCCTCGAGCCACCACCCCTGAAGGTCCGGGCCCAAGCAGCGTTGGCTGCTGGCACGAGGGCGGCACAATTTTTTCTCCAATCTCATTGCATGCTTCAAGTCGTTGTCTTACTGGAACACTAGGTCGTCCTTCAATCCCATAGCAATCGACTGAACAAAGTAATTAATTTTGTAGGATACTCACATGTTGCTCAGCATTTAGGCAACCATCGATACTGGTCAACTATCCAACGCCTTTGGCTGTAAAACAGACCCATATCATCAGGCTTCCTCCTCTGAACTTGACAGTTCCTTCAATTTCTCGATCCTTTAGCAACCCTTTTCCTTTGTTTCTTCTAGGTCTATTTGCACCCATTAGACTTAGAGCCTAGTCTATTGACTTTTGTCTCATTGCTCCAAATCACCTGTTTCCAAACTTCTATTGTCCTTTTTTCGTTCCTTTTGAAAACTCGAGATGCCGCTTCTTATGATGATATTGAAGTCGAGGCTTTTTCAACTTTTTTTCAGGCCACCATTTCAGACTTGTGTAATGTGCATTGCACGGTACTTGCAAGGACTTCTATCTCACTATTACGAAGTAAATGAGCCACATCCACTGACGTGTTTGTCACACGTGAACTGATAGACCTTGTGATGAGTGACTTGTTGACTCCAATATTTTGCCTGGCGTCCACCTCTTGGCTTTTGAATGGATGGATGGACTTCATTTCACATTCTTCCAACTGTCATGGCACTCCCAAAACTTGACAGTTTTCTTGGCCAAGAGATCACTATAGATGAGCTGGATGATGCTGTTTCTCTTTTCTTGTGAAATCTTTTTCATGGCTGCTCCTAGATTTGAACCAGTGACCTTTCCCTTGTGAGTCAACCTAATAACATACTGAGCTATTAGAGAATGTGAGAACTGGTTGTAATTTGTAATAAATAGGAAGAAAAAGATTTTTCCACCACCAGGAGTAAAACAGTAACAATTCAGTGGCATGACAAGAATCTACATAACTAATCTTATGCTAAATAGTTGCTAGTCAAATTTAAGTATGAGATAGCCAAGATGATTGTCTATAAAATGAAGGTAGTCTCACTTTCAAAGCTGTAGTACATGGTAAGATATGGAGTCTGAAAGTCAAAAGTTCAAATCATTGTTACCCTTTTGCTTGTCAGGGTATATATCTAAATCAGACATGAACAACCCACCCAACGAATTTCTGTTTAGTTCGAAGAAAAGTTTCTTTGAACTCATTAGCTTTTCAAACTATTTGACCTCATAGCAAAGTTTTTGCATCACTTCCAAATCTGTGGTGGTCCAACTACTGGGGCCCCACTAATCTTTATGATGAATGAGTTACCATGCTAGTTAAAGGGTTTGTCTAATTTAGAAAATCACTTCCATATTAGCAAGTAATAGATATCGGATTCTAAATTCAAGATCATAATTTCTTGGGCAGAGTAAAGAATAGGTGCAAAGAGTGTCGCTTGTTCTGGAGAGCACATTATGATCAACTTCCCATAAAAGAACTAGCTTTTGTGAGAATTGATTCATAGGACCCAGTCCATCGGCCATGACTGTAATTACACTATACTCATCTCTTTTTTGATCAGTCAGCCTTGTGCAACGTCATTGTTTCGGTGTAACACATACGGTATGTAATATTGTTCCATGACGACTAATCAAAAGAAGAGCCTGGAATGCTGTCAGGTAAGAGGTGAGTGGCCTGTCCAGTGACCACTATAGGGATTTATACTCTCAGGTAGGCATTAGGTAGTGTTCACACAGACAATGCAATTTCCTATAAATGTGCAGTTTTATTGCTTTCATAAAACTTCAAGAGAATTAAAACAAAACTGCCTCTTCTGGACACAAAAGGTACAAAAGGAAAATAAAGAGTTCTTGTACCAGCAGACAAGTAATATCAGGGTAGGCTCATCACTTCAGATCACAGTCTTTTCCCTTTCAGCTGCTGTCTGAGGCTGCCAATACTAGAAGTCCTTTCTTCCTTCCACACTCAGACCACAACGCGTGCATCAATCCAGGCTCTTCTAGCCCAGTTCCATCAGCAACAAAAAGGTATCTACAGCTACCAGTAGAATACACACAGTGCTCTATTCCCCCAGCACACCCATGAACCCGTGAACCCATTTCCTGGTTCTAGTAAAAAGCTAGGTAGGTGCATCTAATCAACCCTTGCAAAGCTGGGATTTAACCCTGTCTTTCTCAGCTTTCCTACACCATAAATTACTAATCATTGAGTAAGAAGCATTTTTCACCAAACATTTTTACTGATAAAAAAAATTCATGCTTTATTTTGAATTTTTTTTTTTTTTACATTTTATCACCTTCTTGTAATATTGTTTTACAATTAGCAGCATCATATAGTAATCTTAGCTAACATCTTGTAGTAATGTCCCCATGCTGCAGTAATGTCCCCCATCCGTATGCCGGGCAGTAAGGTGCTCATCCTTGTAGTATTGTGCCCATCCTTGTAGTATTGTCCCATGTAGTACTGTGCTCATCCTTGTAGTATTGTGCTCATCCTTGCAGTATTGTACCCATCTTTGTAGTATTGTGCTCTGTAGTACTGTGCCCAGTAGTATTGTGCCCACCCTTGTAGTACTGTGCCTATCCTTCTAGTATTGTGCTCTGTAGTATTGTGCCCATCCTTGTATTAGTGTGCCCATCCTTGTAGTATTGTGCCCATCCTTGCAGTATTGTGCTCCTTTTTATAGTATTGTGCTCTGTAGTACTGTGCCCAGTACTATTGTGCCCACCCTTGTAGTACTGTGCTCTGTAGTATTGTGCTCCTCCTTGTAGTATTGTGCTCTGTAGTACTGTGCCCAGTACTATTGTGCCCACCCTTTTAGTATTGTGCTCTGTAGTATTGTGCCCATCCTTGTAGTATTGTGCCCATCCTTGTAGTATTGTGCTCATCCTTGTAGTATTGTGCTCATCCTTGTAGTATTATGCCCATCCTTGTAGTATGGTGCTCTGTAGTATTGTGCCAATCCTTGTAGTGTTGTGCCCAGTAGTATTGTGCCAATCCTTGTAGTGTTGTGCCCAGTAGTATTGCTCTGTAGTACCGTGCTCTGTAGTACTCTGCTCTGTAGTACTCTGATCTGTAGAATTGTGCTCTGTAGCATTGTGCTCTGTAGTACCGAGCTCCGTAGTACCGTGCTCTGTAGTACCGTGCTCTGTAGTACTCTGCTCTGTAGTACTGTGTTCTGTAGAATTGTGCTCTGTAGCATTGTGCTCTGTAGTACCGTGCTCTGTAGTACCGTGCTCTGTAGTACTCTGCTCTGTAGTACCCTGATCTGTAGTATTGTGCTCTGTAGTATTATGCTCTGTAGCATTGTGCCCATCCTTATAATATTATGCCCAATCTTTAGTAATACGCAAAAAAAATTTCTCCTCACCTTTGCTCCATTCCCTGCGTGCCCACAATAAGTGTTTGCAGCATTTTAAATGCACCATGTTTCAGCTGCGTCCAAAATGCTGTTATGCAGTACAAGCATAGTGGATGGGATTTCTAGAAATCCCATGCCCACTGAACATGTGCGGCCCACAGTGAAAACTTACCAGCGGTGCGGCTTGCAGAGGCCGCAGCATGAAAATTTATGCTGCAGAGCCGCATGCATCCTCTCTAGGGAGAACATAGCGAAGAGACCACAGCGCTCTGAACCCTGATCGCGGGCACGGGCCGCTGTGGTCTACTGCGGAGGAGACATGCGGCCACGCAGGTCAGGACCCACCGCGTCCAGGACGCGGTGGGTCCTGATAGTTAGCACGTACCTTACATGCTTGTTGTGGCCAGTGACAATCACAGTTATATGCCCGGGGCCGGTGTCGGCAGGACTTCACTACAATTTAATCATTTGCGGTGCCGCTCTGAGGAGATGCTGCTGCCTGCCAATCAGGTGCAAAGAGGTGACATCTTACAGCGACGTCACTTCCTTGCATCTGATTGGCAGGCAGGAGCCATAGGTATAGTGCAGACATCTCCTCTGTGCGGCACCGCAAATGATGCAATTGTAGTGAAGTTCTGCCGGCGCCAGCCCCGGGCAAAGAGCTGCGATCGTTACGGGTTCTGCCGGCCGCAACAAGCAGCTTCGGGGGCCACATGCGGCCCGCGGGCCGCTTGTTTGAGACCTCTGTTTTAGAACTTGTTTTGCCTCTAAATAAGAAGCAATGAAAAGGTGGCATTCATCGATGATGATCACACTATTACCTTTTCATATAGACCATATGGGAGGGTAGGTGTGGGACATGTATGAATGATGGCTATTTTGCGCGAAGCTGGGCTTCTACAGGTCCTGCCAGTAGAAGTGCACCTTCGCGCGAAAAGGCCATCATCCATACTTGTCCCAAACCTACCCTCTGGTGTGTTCTCTGTGAAGAAATAAAAGCTTGATCAGCATAGGTGAATGCCACCTTTTCATTGCTTCTTATTGGATTTCATGCTTATGTGCTTTGGGTTGAGCAACGCTGAGGTCAACCGCTCTTCACAGTGAATTCCCCGTTTTGACCTCATTGTCTCAGGAACAGTCCAGAAGTGCCGGTTGTCTTCATTGAATGTTCTATTTAATTATACCATGGTAATATTTTTAGGAATTAGACACTTTTACTCTTATTTAATTATGTTGCTTTGATCCCATGATTTATAAATTTGTCTTGTCTAGGAACGATGGCACAATGGAATTCTTAATATCTCCAGAGAGGAGGAATTGATTGTGAATGAATTTGGAGACTCAAAGTTGAGTGATCAGATACAGAGCAATAATAACTTGCAACCGGCATATGAGGAAGAGGAGGTCCAACAGGAATATAATGAAGAGAAGGTGCATCCATCATATGAGGAAAAGCAGGAGACAGTGCAACCAGCATATAAGGAAAATAAGGTGAAATCGGAATATGAGAAGGAAGTGCAACCGGCATATGAGGCTGAGGAAATGCAATCGGTATATCAGAAAGAGGAAGTACAACCGGTAGATGAGGAGGAGCAACTGACATATGAGGAGGAAGAAGTCTATCCTGTATATGAGAAAGACGAAGAGGAGGAGGAAGAATGTATACCGACTAAACATAACTTTGATGTCAATTATGTATTAGATAATGACGCCTGTCTTGCAAGCGACTCAGATACAGACCAGAAGTGTAATGGGTCCAGCAGAATCATGGCCTCTGATCTATTACTCAAAGATGAAAGTATTCTGCCGGTAAGAGATTCTACCTTTTCAAAGACTCATGTTTTATATTATTATAATTATTTAATGTAGGATATAGATAATATATGGTAAGAATCTCTGTCTTGTTATTCTGAGTGGTCAAAATTAGTGATGAGGAAGCACTAAGATTATCCAGTGCTCAGTACTTGAAATGAGCAGGTTGGAGGCTCGGATGGGCTCGACTCGATTACCGAGTATAGTGTAAGTCAATGTGAAACTCGAGCATTTTTCCAGAACAGTTTTCTCTTGAGTTTCCCGTTGACTTCCATTATACTCGGTAATCGAGTCAACCTTGAGCGTCTGACCTGCTCATTTCAAGTACCAAGCAGTCGAGCATCTTAGTGCTCTCTTATCACTTGTCAAAAAGTCTCTATAATTAATGTCTGGGAATTTTAAAGCCCCACCAATACCTACATAAAAATGGATCAGCTCTCAAGAGAAATTGTCATGTGGGTGAACCTATCATTTAAAGGGTACCTGTCAAGTCCTTTTTCGATATTAAATTGTCCCCATTGTCTTCTTAGTGATCCAATATGTATCATTAACATGGTTTGGTCAAACAAAAGTTTCTCGTATTTATCTTAAGAAAACACTTTTTAAGATCAAGTGAATGCATTAAAGACCTTTTGTTTCAGTCATAGGGATAACGCTTGCCTTCAGTTCAGTCACAGTCAGTCAGGCTGTCTTCACATTATGTATGCCGCCAAATTGTGATTGATTGCCGTGACTGACCTGACATCACGACAATCCCCTATTACCTCCTGCGCTTGCGCAGTTCCCCTCAGCTTCCTGGGCATGCACTCTGAATGTCCCTCTTCTTTCTTCTTCCCTTGACAGCAGCTGCAGCAGCAGAGCGGCGGGAACACAGAGAAGTGCTTAGCGTGCGCATTCCCAAGGAGATATGACAAAGCATGCAGTATGCACACATATGAAATTAATCAGGGGACGTACACCCAGATTCAGTGTGCATGCCCGGGGATTTATCATGTCTCCTTGGGAGTGCACACGCTAAGTACTGCTCTGTGCTCCTGCCGCTCTGCTGCTGAAGCTGCTGCCAAGAGGAGAAGAAAGAAATGGGACACACAAAATGCATATCCATGCAGCTGAGGGGCAGTTCGCAAGCATAGAAGGTAATAGGAGATTGCTGTGAAGATGGGCTAGTCACGGCAATCAATCACAATGTGGGGGGTGTGCATAATTTGACAAAACCATGTTAGTGATGAACACTTCAACACTAACAAGACAATAGGGGCAGTTTAATATCAAAAAAGGACGTGACAGGTTCCCTTTAAAGTTGCTGTTATCCAGAAGTCTTCTCGTATTTTCTTACCTATTATATCTTTCGATGATATGATTGAAGATGAAATGACTGATGGGAGACATTTACTAAAGAGGAGCTATAGCCAAATGTAAAATAACTGAAAATGAGTAAATCAGAAGCTAGAATAGTGCTGGTCTTTACTACAAGGATATTTGACATTTTTCAGTTTTGGTGTAGTGGCCAGTTTTTGACAAAGGTAAAATCAGTCATTTGATTTGTTACTTCTGAATTAGCTTCAGTATCTAGTTCCTGAGAAGTGGATTCAAGTGACAATTAGGGATTAGAGATGACTGAACCCATGGAAGTTCAATTCGATGGGTTCAACCGAGCTTTACAAAAAGTTCGGTTTGGGACTCAGACTTGACCTGGACTGCAATGGACGTCACTAATTGGGTCTCCGTCCATATGGATCCGGCCATAAACAGATCACTTTTGGGGGCAGGTGGGTGGGACCTTTCCAATTGTTTTGTTTAGCGCACACTACATCCGATCATGCTGTTGTTACCCCCAGTGAGAGACGTTCAAATACTGCAAGTGGCTCACACTGGGCCGAGCACCGAGCGTACCCAAACACAGTGATACTCGCATGAGTGGTTTGAATACATAAAGCACCCGAAATCCAAACCTGAATTCTCTTTTTTGTAAAGTTTGTGTTTGGTATGAACACCAAACACCGAACCTCTATAAGGGATGAGCAAACCCGAACAGTAAGATTCGGGGTTCATGCCAAACACCAGGTATCCGAGTTTCAGACTCGAACATGGACTTTTAAAAAGGTCCATGTCTGAGTTCGAAATTCAGATACTGTTCGTATGTTAATAAAGTTTGTTGAAAAGCTGCAGTGCAGCCAATCAACAAGCTTTATTCTGCGTTGCTGTGAACACTAAAGAAAAAAATAACTTGGTTTCCCATCTATTTTTCATAACAAGCACAGGGAAAGCAGACAGCTGGGGACTGCAACCCTCAGCTGTCTGCTGTACCTTGTCTGGTTATCAACAATAGAGGGGATCCCACACCATTTTTTATAATTATTCAAATAAATAATTCAAAAAACGGCATGGGGTCCGCCTATTTTTAATAATCAACCAAACCAGACAGCTAAGGGCTGGTATTATCAGGCTGGGGAGGTCCATAGTTATTTGTCCCTGCTCAGCCTAAAAATAGCAGCCCACAGCTGCCCCAGATCCATTAGATGATTCCCCACACTCCCTTGTTCACCAATTTATTAATTAAAAATAAATCCTGGATGTTCCAATGTAATCCAATGGAGTAATGTCCCACAGCGAACATCGATTTCTATGGAGCTTTATTCTGAGAACATTCTCATAATAAGGCTCCATAGGTCACTGCCGTTCAGCAGAAGCCTGAAATTTTTTTGGCTTGTGAATTTTATCTAATAAATTGGTGAAGAGAGAGTGTGGGGGTGTCTTTAATCACCATATGGATTATGTAGGAACTTCGAGGATTTTTTAATTCAATAAACTAGTGGATGTCGGAGTGTGTAGCCGATTGTTTAATTCAAATAAACTATTTTTCCCTGCGTGTGTTTTTTAACTCTATACTAGTAATGGGGATGTCTGATAGAAGCCTGTCCATTACTATCCCCTGGGCTTCATACCAGCTGTCAATTCAAAGCTGACATGAACCCCAAAAGTATTACACTGTTTGCCACCGCACCAGGGTAATGAGAAAGAGCCGGGTAAAGCACCAGAATTGGTGCATTTAATGGATATACCACTGCTGGGGCAGCTGTGGGCTACTATTTTTAGGCTGAGAGGGGCCAAATAATCATGGACCTTCACAGCCTGATAATACTGACCACCAACTGTCTGCTTTACCTTGGCTAATTATCAAAAATAGGGAGGAGTCCATGCCATTTTTTAACAGTATTTATTTAAATAATTTAAAAAAAAATTGGCGTGGGATCCCCTCTATTTTTGGTAACCAACCAAGGTAAAGCAGACAGCTGAGGGTTGCAGGGTGAGGGTTGAGGGTTGTCCTACCTGCGCTAGTTATCAAAAATAAGAGGGAACTCATGTAATTCTTTTTTTTTAATTCCTTACCCAGATTTGTTTGCAGGGCAATTTATCCACTTTGCTTTGTTTTTCAGCCCCCTAGTCCTTGTTAGTAGAGATGAGCAGACCCGTTGAAGTTCGGTTTCGGCAGGTTCTGCCAGACTTTAGATAAAGTTTTGTTTAGGGCCTGGACTTCATCTGAATCCCACTGGAACTCACTGATTGGGCAGTCTGGCAGTTCATTTTCTTATAGATTGTAAACTCTTGCAGGTAGGACCCTCACTTTTCACTAGCCCTTACAATGACCATTTTACAGCCATTTTACTGCACAGAAGTTTGGGTCTTCATTGACTTATATGGGGCTCTAGGTTCGAGGTCAAGTTCGGGTCAAGTCTGGGTCCTGAGCCGAACTTTTAATCAAGGTCCGGCTGAACTCGAACTTCCATGCGTCTGGTCATCCCTAGTGACAACCAATATTTCTGACTTCCCTGTAATACAAAAATGCTACAACCACATATAGCAAATCAATTCTAATTACCAAACTATGGCTGCTTCTTGAACCAATCACTGTCATGGTCATTTTTACATATTGAATGAAATCCTCTTCAAGTATATATATATATATATATATATATATATATATATATGTATATCATAGTTCCACCTCCCTGGATCCAGCTGTTGTAATAATTTGACCTTTATCGATAGCAGTTGCAAAAATATTAAAATCAGAACCATCATTGACCTGTTATGGTGATTCCAGGAAGAAATTGTTTATTTAACTTTTAAATGAGATTTTTTCTTTTGTTATACTCGAGTAAGTAAATAAACATAGTGTACTAAGAATGATAGACAAGGAAATTAGTATCATTTTTCGAAGCACAACAACTGGGGATTCACAATGTTCTATTCATTACAACACAGTAAGTGTTTCTTGATGCATTTCCTTGAGAAGAATTGTGCCAGTATAAATATCTTTTTACAAATTGTTGTTAACATTAGTATTCTCAAGAACAAATACTTGGATGGGAAAACATAGGTGTGGAATCTATTAGTATTTAGCCAGATGAACATGTAGAGAACAATGATGCACAGTACTGCTTTCTGAATCTAAGCCTTGTAGCTGACCACAATTATAGACGAGTGTTAGAGATATTATGCTTTATAGTTCACCGCAAGTTCTTCATTGTAGATGACATAGATGACATTGTCATTCTTCTCTCCAGCCTCTGAGACTGCCCCCCACTCCACTCACCGTGCCCCCTTCCTTCAAGTTCCCTCTGGATAGATGTATGTCTCTACCTCTGTCTCAGAGCACCCCATCTGGACTCGATCAACTTGGATGGATGAAAAAGAAGCAAATGAGCACAGGTTAGTACAGCACATCAGGGTTGTTCATGGTGGTGGGGTCATCATGATAATATCTCAGGTGATACTAAGAGCACTCGTAAGGACAAGCACAAGATTGAGAAAAATCATTTGCAAGATGGGGGCTAAAATAGGAAAAAAGTAAATTATATTTCAATTAGTGGTTTTAATGGCACCTGTCCATCACAAATATGGTGATCTTCTGACTGTACTATAATGGTCATGTTTGCTTACAGCAAAGATGGAACTGCAGCTGTATATTGCCCAGGCCTAAAGACTACTACTCCATCGCGGTCACGTCGTTAGTGATGCAGATCTGGCATCGTTAGCGACATCGCAGCATGTGACAGATAGGAGCGATGATCAATGATCACAAAAACGTCAAAAATCGTTGATCGTTGACACGTCGCTCCTTTTCATAAAACCGTTGGTGGTGCATGCCGCTGGTTGTTCGTCGTTCCTGCGGCACCACACATCGCTGTGTGTGACACCCAGGAACGACGAACATCTCCTTACCGACAATGAGGAGGGAATGAGGTTGGCGTGATATTCTGCCCGCTCATCTCCGCCCCTCCGCTTCTATTGGACGGCTACCGTGTGATGTCGCTGTGACACTGCACGAACCGCCCACTTATAAAGGAGGTGGTTCGCTGGTCACTTCGACGTCTCAGGGAAGGTAAGTCCGTGTGACGGGTGTAAGTAATGTTGTGTGTCACGAGAAGCGATTTGCCCATGTCGCACAACCGTCGGGGGTGGGTACGTTCGCTAGCGATATCGATAGCAATATTGCAGCATGTAAAGTGCCCTTTAGAGTAAATTCAGAGTGCTAATTATTGGTAAACAAGCATCCAAATACTCGACAAATTAGCAAAACGCTTGTTCATTGGATAAATTGTTTCTAAGCTTCCTTGCACATTCTCAGCAGCACATCATTCTGTGTAAACATGTGCTGCCGAGAACAATGACAATTTATGCGCACATAACAATCATAAGCAAGTTATTAAATGACTGTTTGCCTTCTATGTTGCCATTGGTGGCCATTTAAGCCCCAGTGTAATTACATGCTTACACTCCATTGTCTATTGGGAACACAATCATTCTGAGCAAAAACAAGAGCATATTTACGTAGTTCAAGAGTGGCACATTATTTTTAATACCTCTATGTTTACTTTAGGGGAAGAAGATCTGGGCTCAAAGACTTTGGAGGTTCGGAGAGACAGCAGGAAGGGGAGAAGATGGAAGCCAATAAATCTTGAGTCACAGAAACTTCCGGTGCACCAGGTATGAGGCTATATGCTTCACTTTCATGTTTTTTTTTATGAAATGTGCTTGTTTCTGGCTATTATTTCATTATTATATACAATAAATTCATGAAAACATTATGAATATTTTAATATTTTACTTTGTATAAAGCAACTAGAGGTTGCCCGCCGTGGTCCAAGCCAATTTGTGGTCTACTGGTAAACGTCTTTGGAAATTTAGCATAGTATTATTAACTCAGAATTATTGACCTATAAAACTCAGGGTGTTCACATAACAGTACGATACGTCAGCCAAATAACAACTGCACTCCCAGGAGTCTAAATAACAATGTCAATTGGCTCCAGTATATACTGTACAAGCTTAGTAGCAGTGCCACATAGTGCCTAACCCCATACTGTCAAAGCCGGATTTCATTTTTCCGCTCAGTTCTTTTCTTCATATTCTTCTGAGAATCATAACTTTTTGTGTTTTACTTATCATAGCTGTATAAGGGCTCTCTCTTCTTTTTGTGACAAGCTGTAGTTTTGAAGGACATCCTTTATTATATTATATAATGTACTGAAAAAAAAAAAAAAAGTAGGGTGAAATGCTGAAAGGAAAAAAAAAGCAATTCTGCACTGTTTTTAAGTTTTCTATCTTATGGCAATCAATGTGCCATAAAAACGACCGAGTGAAGTGATTCTTTGGGCAAAGCTTAACTGATGCGGTGAGAGGTTGACAGCGGTATCTACCGTAAATGGTTAAAAAACTGTGATCGGTACTTGTGGTTAGAGGCAGCTGCCGGCTGTATGGAGTAGGCTCAGCTCCTATGCGGGATCCATTTACCCACACCTGTACACCACGTCAGGAAGGGGTTAAGTATATACCGTCATATAATGCTTAAATAATGGTACAGTAACCAAACACCAGCTTCAGGTTGCACAACTTGACAGACAGACAGAGCTGAATTTATATTGTCTAGCACAAGGTTTCCTAGCCATGATTTGCAGGAGCCCTTATATCTCTTGATCTCTGGCCAGAGGTTCCCCAGATCTCGAATGTTGGTTATGGCACTTCTTCAGTCAATGTTATGCAGACAATTATAAAACACTCCCTAAATACATTTTTGTATTGTTGCCCTGCCAATTGAACCTCCATAAGACAATCATTCTGCTCGGATGATCAGGTATAGAAGGAGCGGATAGCACTGAGGAAAAACAAGTATACTGTGTTGAGGTTAAAGGATTGTCTTAAGTTCTTAAGTGACTAAAAATCCAAAGGGTTTGTGAACACCTTCCAAATTATCTCTTATTAAAAATCCTCTCCGTACACAAACGGGTATTTAATTCTATTGTCTACAGTTATTGCTTAGGTTACCGACCACCCTGAAGTCTCAGAGTAAAATGTATCTAGATATTAAGAGCATGCTGCTATCCGGAACTATGCTTTACAGCGTTTTAGATTTTTCTGAAGCTGGTTGCTCCCTAGATATAGACAACCTCAGTTTTATTGCGCTTCTCCCATGTTAAAGGGCCAAAGGAGCCTCTGTTATCAGCCTGGGCGAGAGGGCACAATTTGGACCTGTTGACCATCTTGACTATGTTGCTGGTCAATCTTCAGGAGGCTTATGAAGAAACAATATGAGAACACAGCTTTTATGACCAGAATACTTTTACCCTGTCCTTAAAGGGAACCATGAGCAGTTCTGGGTATATATTGCTAATCCCTGCTTAGCAGTCTCTGTATCTAGTAGCATAGATAAAGAAATCTTTTGAAAAAGTTTTTCTAAAGATCCTTTATGATATGCTAATGAGCGCAGGGACTAATTGCAAGAGCGTTAGTTCCTGCGCATATTCCGACCACAGTGGCGTGCTAACATGCTATTCAATGCCCAGCATTGTCAGCGGTGACTCATGTACCTGTGTCCATTCTCACCACTTCAGACGCTGGGCTTAGGGTCAGTGTGCATGATCAGAATGCCTTGCACTTCTGATCATACGCACTAAACCTCTCTGAAGCCGGGTGTACGCGTACACCTGGCTTCATAGTGCGCGTGACTGGAAGTGCCTGGCATTCTGATCCCACGCACTGACCCTAAGCCCGACATCTGAAGTGGTAAGAATGGACACAGGTACATATGTCACTGTTAACGACGCTCGCTAACAGGCATTGAATACATGAGAGCACACCCCTGAGGGCGTTCTAACATGCTAGGAGGTTGAAATGAGCGCAGGAACTAACGCCCTGGTGACTAGTCCCTTGGCTCATTAGCATATCATAAAGGATCTTTAGATATACTTTTTCTAAAGATCTCTTTTTGTGTGCTAGTATTGCCTGGGACAGTTAGGCAGGGATTAAAAATATGCACCCAGAACTGCTCGTGTTTCTGGGTGCCTATTGCACCTGACAGGTTCCCTTTCAATGCTTGACAGATGAATAACTAACTCAGTCCAAACTATAGCACAGGGCAAGATTTGCAGAAAGTTCCTATATCCAGTATATTTCATGGAGGAATATGAGTAGGTTGACTCTTCAAGAGAAAACTTTTTTTGGATTCCTGTGTGGCACGTAGGTTGGGGATCACTGGTCTAGAACATTCCTGGATTCTAAAAAAATGAAAAAAAAAGACTTAAAGTATAATAGATGTGTGAACATCTGCGAGTTTGCAGCTGGTGCACTAGAGGTTTCCGAAACATCAAAAACTCATGAGCTCTGCTCTTGTTCCCCAGAAACTTTGCATAATTTATTAGTAATAAGCAACTTCTTTCAATGAGGGAAAGTAGAATGTTTACTATTTTATTTGTTTACTGTAAGACAGTCTGGTTTTGGGGTTTACTTACAAGATGTGATGGGGTGGGTCGGATAGTATCAATTTCCGTAAGAATTAAGGATTTAGGTTGGGATTCCACCAGCTGTGGGTGGAAGTGCTGAACCTTCGTATAGCCGGGGTGAGGAGAAGCTATTTTTGAGAGTGATTAGCACGACATATCCTAAGGGGGCAAACCATTGCGATAACTACATCAAACAGTATCTCAGCTGCATACAAATAGATCAGGTGCACTGTTGTGTGGGAGTGAGACAACAAATTAACTCTAGTGCATGGGCTGGCAGCGCATTGCACAGCACGCCGAGCCTGGTGTACAAGTTTACAGACGAAAATCAAATTATTTCAGCATTTTCTTTTTCAGAGCGCTATAACTAAAAGTGGGAAATAAAATCCTTTGAAGATAACTATGCTTTGAAGATAGTAGAGGGCTAGCCATGTCTTCTAAATACTGCAGCAGTGACTCAGAGCTCAACTCCGACTTCTGATTTCAGTTAATTGGGTAACACAGAAAGAAGATCAATTAAAAAAGTCACTTCGGCTGAATATTTTTGCAGGATAAATCTGGGGCATTTATTTTTTGCATGTGGATTTTGATAAATAGTCCATTTACACTTGATCAAGTTCTGGGTGCTCTAAATCCACTGCACCCACGATCTCTCGAGAGTTAAGTTCAGCGCTTGTAAAATCTGTTTGATGAAGACCTCAGCATAGGGAATCGATGCAATAATTACAAGCACCCTTTATGAAAGAAGCGGAGGTCATGGATTGGTAAATTTTTAAGTAGTGTTACTCATTACCATTAATTAACATTATGTGCAGTCTCCTGGCTGCCACCGTCTGGGGTTTAATAACATACATGCACTTACCATACACTTTGTTTCACGCTTGATACGTCTGTATTTCCTGGAGGTGTACAGACCCCGGTGGAATTGTTACGCTGACTTGTACGGTGTAGGCGTTAATGACCTGATTACAGCAAGGAGAGAATTTTGTGTCATTGAAGATTTATGAGTCTCATTGATTCTAATCATGTCCCACACTAGCCTTTTTCTTACCTTTTTCTTAGAAAGAAACCCAAGTATGTGAAAGCAGCAGGGGATCCCCATCAAGGATCACTGTAACCCGGCATTACAGACAGGGTGCTGTGATCCAATCACTGTGTATTGTACCCAGCAACATGTAGGAAGGACTAGGAAGATGTGTGTCCATATGGATGAAAATGTTACACGGGGACGTGTAGAGTTTTTTCTATCCAACATCGACCCACATCATTTTATAGACCTTCTATCATGATTTTTACTTGATCTTAACTTGACGTTAAAGGGAATCAGTCACCAGGTTTTGGCCACCTAATTCGAGAGCAGCATAACATAGGGGCAGAGATCCTGATTCCAGTGATGTGCCACTTACTAGGCTAATTAATGTAGTTTTGATAAAATCCCTGTTTAAACAGCAGCGGATTTTAATTACAGGACTACTTGGCGTGCTGCAGGTAGTCCAGCATATTCATGAGCTTTGTAAAACTGCTAGATCTGCAGCAGAGAAAACATTGATTTTATCAAAATGACAGCAAACGGCTCCGTAAGTGACACATCTCTGGAATCAGGTTCTCTGTCTCTACATTATGCTGCTCTTAGTTGAGGTTGCAAAAACCAGGTGACAGATTCTCTTTAAGCTTGCACACAGACAGAAACAAGAGCATCGTGGAACACAATGTGCAGTCATATTGAGCAGTGTAAATGTGAATCATCTTTGGAGTGAGGTAAAAGTCTTGTCTGAAAGCTCAGCACAATTTTTCTGTGTTTCCCTCTGCCTGTTTTCTCTCTCTGCTCCTCACTGCCTTCCCTCTCTATAGAGTATAATTAGAAGTGTATCATGACACCACAACGAGCGGGTGGCCTGTCTTGTCTTGAGCAAGATGGATTAGAGCTGTTTTTAAAGAGTAGATGGTAAGTTCAGAACAGCTCAGTAAGTCACACATCACTGGAGTCAGTATCTCTGTCTCTACATTATGCTGCTCTTAGATGAGGTCGCAAAAACCTGGTGACAGATTCCCTTTAAGCTAGCACACAGACAGAAACAAGAGCATCATGGAAGACAATGTGCAGTAATATTGAGCAGTATAAATGGGAATCATCTTTGGAGTGAAGTAAAAGTCTTGTCTGAAAGCTCAGCATAATTTTTCTGTGTTTCCCTCTGCCTCTTTTCTCTCTCTGCTCCTTACTGCCTTCCCTCTCTATAGAGTATAATTAGAGGGTTAACATGACACCACAACAAGCCGGTGGCCTGTCTTGTTTTGAGGAAGATGGATTAGAGCTGTTTTTAAAGAGTAGATGGTAAGTTCAGAACAGTTCAGTAAGTGACACATCGGTGGAATCTTGGTCTCTGTCTCTACATTATGCTGCTCTTAGATGAGGTCGCAAAAATCTGGTGACAGATTCCCTTTAAGCTAGAACACAGACAGAAACAAGAGCATTGTGGAAGACAATATGCAGTAATATTGAGTAGTGTAAATATGAATCATCTTTGGAGTGAGGTAAAAGACTTGTCTGAAAGCTCAGCACAATTTTTCTGTGTTTCCCTTTGCCTGTTTTCTCTCTCAACTCCTCATTGCCTTCCCTCCCTATAGCATAATTAGAGGTGTAACATGACACTACAACAAGCTGGTGGCCTGTCTTATTTAAGCAAGATGGATTAGAGCTGTTTTTAAAGAGTAGATGGTTAGTTCAAAACAGTTCATTAACACTAGAAGTCCCAGAGAGGGGTCATTTAACATTTCTACCATTGGAACCCTATGGAGCTCGAAATTTCTGGGACTTCTAGTGTTAAGTGACACATCGGTGGAATCAGGGTCTCTGTCTCTACATTATGCTGCTCTCAGATGGGGGAGCAAAAAACTGGTGACAGATTCCCTTTAAGGAAGTTAAAAATATCACTAATATCACTCCCTTTTCTATGCATTAAGCCTCACTCAGTGGCAGAATTTGCAGGTTTTGTTTTCCATATTTGTCTGTACTTTTGCTCCATCAGAAACACTTAAAACTGTCGGCTTTAGGTACAAAGGGAAAACACAATGAAATGTTTCTCATTTGCAGCATCTTTACCTTGGGGTAGAAGGAAGGCATTACTATTGTCAAAGCATTTTAGTCTCTCTTTAACTCAAAGACAGACATAATTGTACTATGATTATTCTCAAGTATTTATCTAGGAAATGGAAGCATTTGCGGAATGATCCTATAGAAGCCTCTGCAGCTTCTGACAGGTGCACAGGTTTAAATTAATATGATAGAAGTTTCATATCTTAAAAAGAAAATTGATTTGTTTGAGAGATTTAGTCTCTTTCTATTCCCACAGAGTAAATACGAGCGCACACTGTATTATTGGAATATTGTATAATCTTTTTTTAAATGGGATTCAAGAAGCTTAGCTGTATTCTTCAATAGATTTAGAATTGATTGAACCCAGCCATACTAATGTTTTATTTTGGATGCGTTTTCAGTTTCCCTTTCTGTCTCTTTATCTTTTAAAATATGAAATCATAAAGAAATCCATTTTGTTACGAGAAGAAAAGGTTGAAAACACAATACGACCTTATTGTAATACAAGGAGTGTATTAATATAATTGTACCTCATTGTTCAGCCCTACTGCAAATATCAAGATAGCGTTCATTTTACACATATTACTCTCCAGCAAGTTACAGGACCTTGATTGCTTTCCTTACACTTCAAAATTTGTAGACATTTGGACTTTAGGACATTTCTTTGAGAGTTAAGCCTGCTTTACACGCTGCAATTAATCGTGCGATCGCATTTGCGATCTCACCCACCCCCATCATTTGTGCGGCACGGGCAATTTGTTGCCCGTGTCGCACAATGTCGTAACCGCCCGTCGCACGCACCTCCCGAACAACCTCGCTGTGGGCGGCGAACATCCTCTTCCTGAAGGGGGAGGGACGTTCGGCGTCACAGCGACGTCACACAGCCGCCGGCCAATAGACGCAGAGGGGTGGAGATGAGCGGGACGTAAACATCTCGCCCACCAACTTCCTTCCGCATTGCCGGCGGGATGCAGGTAAGTTGCAGTTCATCGTTCCCGGGGTGTCACACGGAGCGACGTGTGCTGCCTCGGGAACAATGAACAATCGGCACGCAGAAGGACGTTTGATATTTTGAAAATGAGCGACGTGTCAACGAGCAATGATAAGGTGAGTATTTTTGCTCGTTCACCGTCGCTCGTAGCTGTCACACGCTACGATATGTGAAACGAAGCTGGATGTGCGTCACTTACGACGTGACCCCGACGACATATCGCTTGATATATCGTAGCGTGTAAAGCCCACTTTAGTTCAATCTGTACAAAAAAGATCACAAAATTAAAAAAAAATACAATCTCTGTGTATCAGAATATAGATTTATGTGTGGATTCTGCCTCCAACTACAATACATTGAGTGAATGTAAATTTCAATAGTAAAAAAATGGAATCTGTGAACGTAAAATCTGTAGAAAATGGAGACTGTGGGGTGAAATAGCGCAATAGGGTCTTAAATGGTAACACCAATAGGAAAGGATGTAGGAACACTCACCTTATAGGGGTTGTCACAGGGTAAAACAGCTGCAGCCCCGAAGGATTGGAATTAGTAGTTGTCAGGAAAGATGGGTGTCATGCCGCGCTTATCACCAGATCCAAGAGGCAGATAACGTTAATCCATGTCATTTATTCATATACAAGATACAGGTCTACGCGTTTCAAGGGTCACAGCCCCCTTCCTCAGGACAAATATCAGTGACAGGATAATCAAGGGGGGCTGTGACCTTTGAAATGCGTAGACCTGTATCTTCTTTGTGAATAACAGACATGGATTAACGTTATCTGCCTCCTGGATCTGGTGATAAGCGCGGCATGACACCCGTCTTTCCTGACAACTACGAAAGTAATATCTGTAAAGTAAAATCTGTATGTATGTTTTCCTGCACGTTGACATAGCTGGAAAGGCTTTAATAATCTGCTTTCATATGTCTGGTGCAGATTTTTGGGCAGAATTAATTTTGATTCACTGCATGTGATCACAGCCGATTAATGCACAGAGAGAAGGGCAGCCAGTGCAGTTCACACCTCCAACTAAGAAGAGAGATGTGGCCGACCTGAGCTGACCTTATCCCTTCACATGAGTACACAGCAGTTATAAGTGCCGCCACTGAGATATGTTAATCTCAATCAATTAAAGGGAACCTGTCAGGTGCAATATTCATCCAGAACCACAGCAGTTCTGGGTGCATATTTCTAATCTCTGCCTAACTTAGGGTCAGTGCGCTTGATCAGAAGTACTGGCACCTCCGGTCATGCACACTAGACCACTCTGAAGTGTGCATGACCGGGAATGCTGGGACTTCTGATCATGCGCACTGGACACAGGTACGCCCGTCACCGCTGATGACGCTGGGCGTTGAATAGCATGTTAGCACAAACATGTGGACGAACTAACATGCTAAGAGGGCGGACTAGTAGAGGGATCTAATGCCTTTGCGACTAGTCGCTGGCCTCATTAGAATATGATAAAGCATCTTTAGAAATACTTTTTCTAAAGATCTCTTTATCTATGCTAGTGTATACAGGGACACTTAGGCAGGGATTAACAATATACACCCAGAACTGCTCTTGGTTCCCTTTAACACATGGGTTCCAAACCACTCAAATCCATCAGGGATACCCTACTGTGCCCTCACAATACACGCTTCTGTTCTGTAGAGTTCACTTTTTAGCATTTATCTTTTCATCATGGTGGGCAGGATATATTCCTATAATATAAAGCTTGAGTCAGATAAGACATCATCATACCATTGACAATAGATGACAGAGGAAGTGTACCTCCTTCCTCTCCAAAGGTGTAACCTCTAGTTTGTAGGCCCCATTGAAAAATCTCCAACAGGGGTTCAAGTTATCTTAATAGAGCTGATGTTCTTAAATGAGCCAAAGAGACCTTTTGGTCCCCATTGTCGTCAGAGCCGAGGTGTGACACCAACCACTATACTTCTGCCCATGTATAATTACTTCCTGCTCATTAACTCCTGCCCCTGTTAGGCATCTTGCCCAGAAACTCCCCCATAATCGTCAATACGTTCTTACTAGCTCATAACCATGGGGTTTCCTATGATGTCCATGTGGCTTGTGTAGTAACAGCTACCCAATCCTCAAGACAACTTTGGTCTCTTCAGTGGGCATGACTACCAGATGAGCAGCCATAGCTCATAGAAAGGAAGATAGACCTTAGAGTTATTGGTAGCCCATTGGTATTTTTATTAAACAAGGTTGAATAAAACATCTAAAGCCAAACACATGAACACAAGAAAGCCTCCGAAACATTGAAACAGTTGTGGACGCCTAATTCCAAAATAGGCATCTCTTCTGGCTCTGTGGCTTAATGTTGTGAGCCAAGGAACCTTAATGAATATTTCAGAAAGGTGATTATTTTGGTGGTTGCATTGTTTGTGATATCTCATGATGGAATATCATGTATGTGATGGGACATTATTTCATATAAGCAAGCAAGGGGAATTTTTTGTGGAGGCTTTGGACAGAGCCCTTCATCAGCACTAGTTGACTGTTCATTGTGAGCTCATAAGCCCTGAAAAATAATGTGGGGTCACAAGTCTCTGCAGATCGCAAATATCCATGTGAATAATGATAGTCATGTGGGAGCTCAACTTGCCGATCCTTCATTCTAATAGGAGATCAGTTGGTGACAATTTATGGGTAGCACATGCATGTGTATGGGGGTTGGGATTAAAGGCTGCTTTAAACGCAGCGACATCGCTAGCGATGTCGCTGATGAAAGCACCCGCCCCCATCGTCTGTGCGTCATGGGCAAATCGCTGCCCATGGCGAACAAAATCGCTAGGCCCCGTCACATGGACTTACCTTCCCAGCGGCGTCGCTGTGGCCAGCGAACCACCTCTTTTCTAAGGGGGTTCGTGCGGCGTCACAGCGACGTCACACGGCAGGCGTCCAATAGAAGCGGAGAGACGGAGAGCAGCCGCATTAACAACATGCCCACCTCGTTGCCGGAGGACGCAGTTAAGCTGTTGTTCGTCGTTCCCGGGGTGTCACACGTAGCGATGTGTGCTGCCTCAGGAACGGCAAACAACCTGCGTCCTCAACGACCAACGAGATTTTGAAAATGAACGACGTGTCAACGATCAACGATTAGGTGAGTATTTCTGATCGTTAACACTCACTCAGAGCTGTTACACGCAACGACGTCGCTAACGACGCCGGATGTGCGTCACGAATTCCGTGACCCCGACGACATATAAGTTAGATATGTTGTTGCGTGCAAAGCCCCCTTTACAACTGCCGAGCTGTATATATATATATATATATATATATGGTGTATGTCCCATATGACTATCTTATGTATCTGGACACTGACTTATATAGTACTAACAAGCAACACCAAGCTATATGATTTCAATTAGGGGATTGTGGGAAAACCCTGACGGTACAGTATATTATCACTTTACAGGCTATAGAAATGATATTTTAATCAGATTTACTGGTAACTAAGATGCATGAAACTGAATTCTTCTAACTCCTACCCCCCCCCCCCCCCACCAAGCAGTGTTCCTATAGAAACTACATTAAAGCTATGGTATTTTTTTAGCAAACAGGAGTGGATTATATGAAAAACATACCTGATCTCCTGGGTGTTAGCATTTCTATACTAAACTGTGGGTAAAAAGCCTGTAACTCCCTTCCCAGCCGTGCTGTGCTCATGCATAATTGATATGCTTTTCGTCAGTCATGTGAATTTCAGTAAAATGTTCAATTAATTTTTTGCACGGATATAGTCCTCCATAGTACTCTATAGTCTTACTAACCGGGGGGTACTGCAATGCTGAGGAATCCCTGCTTCCCCCTGGATTGTTAGGAGCTTCATGTACATAGCTCATACTGTCTACTAAGGTATATAGAGACGTAGACATCCTGCTACAACCTTCCTTCCTCAAATAAGAAAATATAAATCTTAAGTACAAGATAATGGTCACATGAAATCAGCTAGTCTTAGCCATGTGACTTTACAGCTCTGAGTTTGCTATACACATGTGCCACCCCGTGCTCGGCGGTAGCCGAGCCGCTCGGGTCCAGACCTTCAGTGGGTGGCTCGAGGGTCTCCGGACCCGGGGGTCCACGGTCACTCCGATCTAAAATGGTTTGGCGGTTTGGGGAGACGTAGGTGTACGGCCGGAGCCGTGTTTGAGTTTGTGACGCCACCCATGGGTTGTGGTGATGGTGGACACCACCGCTGCAGTTATGGGGCACCCGGGGGAGGGGTTGCGCAGCAAGTTGTTAACCCCTCCGTGGATAGGGATGGTGGCCCCGGGACCCATTGTGGGAGTAGTTGGGTGATGCAGGGTGATGGGCAGCCGGAGGGCACTGATGTACTCACTATTAGTAAACACACACGAGTCTCTGGTAAACCAAGGGGATGGTGGTCGGTGCCCGCAGCCGGCTGCAGTCTGGTCCCCCACCTGGTTGGTGGTCTCTGCCTTTCTCCTGCACCAGTTTTGTGATGATGGACTACCTGCGCTTGCAACTCCAGGAGTCCTCTCCCCGGCTTGTGATTGTCGAAGGAGCCCTTTGCCCGCAGACGCTGGCCTGTGGGATCTCTCTGCCGTGGCGGTGGCTTTATATCCCCCTTGTTGGGCTGTTGTCTTCAGTCGGGACTTTGGTTGGGACAGGACCTAAAGTCCTGGCCGAAATCAGTTAATTAGCTAGCCCCCAGTAGCTTCCGGACCTAGCTTCAGGGTCTGAGTACCCCCCTTTGTGCTCCGGTTTCCGAGTCGGTTCCCCGGGTCGGTACCGGCGGGCCACTACCCTGTCCCGGTCCACCACGGTTCCACCGAGCCGTCTTTCCAGCTCCTGCAGGCAGAGGCCTCCGTCTGCTTCCTAGCCAAAGGTGCCCGGGCTCCTACCCTGGCACCTGTCAGTTAGTTGCAGACCTGACACACAGGCCTGCCTCCACTTTACTTCACCTCCACTCACTGACTCCACTGTAACTCAACTCACTGTCTTTTTCTGCCTCAGGCTCTCTGAACTCCTCGGTGGGCATGCCAACCACCTGGCTCTGCCCCCTGGTGTGTCCATCAAGCACTGAGAAACGGGACTAGGGTTTAATTTTTGGCTGCTGTCACCTTGTTAGGGAACTGGTGTAATGTGGGGCCCTATCTGTGACTACCTGGCCCGGCCAGGGCGTCACACACATAGTATACAGTCATTAGGGCGATGGTATCTACATTAATACATTAATAAAAATAACAGCTGTAAATATCCAAATCTAGAAATATAAATATCTATTTCTGAAATAGATTTATACATCCAGCAACATTGAAACTACAACAGAAAGAAAAAAAAGTGTTGAATTATGGAAATCCCTTTATGGCTAGATATTTTAATGATATATAAATAATGAGAAAATGGAACAAAATTATGAAAAGATCTTGATTTATTCAGTATCGAGTATAGGAGCCACACATAGAAATCCGCACACTTACATGTCGTCTTGGCTGCTATCAATGATGTTATGAATCTCGGGAGTAGGACCAGTTTGATGTCTCTTTGTGAAGGCCACCACATCATGACTTTGCCCACATGTTCTCGTAAAATTCAAAGAATGGGGCATAGAGTTATAATCTGTACTGCAACTGAAACTAAATAACATATACCAAATCTAAGGCGACAGTATCTACATAAACCATCAGAAGACATTTTTACGACATTGGGCTACAAGCAACACATCCAGTTACAGCTGTTCCATTTATCTAACTCCATAGGTCTCAAAGGCCATCATGGTGCTGAGCAAGGGGGCTGAAATGGATCCTCTTCAGCGATGAGTCCTACTTTTTTCTTGGATGCAATAATAGCCATAGATTGGTCTGGAGACCATGTATCAATGCCTTGAAAAGGCCTTCACAATGAAACGTTAAATTGTCCCAAGAGCTATTATTCAACATGATAACCCCAGGACGAATGTTGCACATGCTACTGTGAATAGCTTGCATGGCCTAAATATGCTATCATCTCTTGCAGCATTTCCAGATGTCTGCCATTAGGCACCTCTTGGATGTAATTGGTTGGTAACTGCAAAGCAGCAGCAGATCTTGATGATTTGCCCACGTGCATTCAGGCAAAACAATCCTCAGACGACCATAAATAACCTCAGTGATAGCTGCTAAGGCTTGTAATGCGAGGATTTCTGAACGTGTCACTCATACTCAATACTGGATAAATTAAAATGTTTTGAAAAATTATTGTTTTACCTCTTAAGCAAACAGACTGCTTTCTGTTACATCCAAATAATTGAAATTTTGATCCAGACACCTACTGTAATTTTCAGAACCAGAGTTCTTATATTTTCTTGCATAAGTTGCGTCAATTGGCCTTATTTCTTTGTTGAAGGTATGGTTTTTTGGCTCCAGTTTTTCCATGAAGACCACTTCTGGCCAGACTTCTCCAAACAGTTGATGGGTATAGCTGGGTTCCAGTAGTTGGAGGGAAGTAAGCATGATGTCTATTTCATCTGCCGAACTACGTTTCCTTGGCCGACCACATCGTTTATGGTCCTCAACATTGCCCATTTATTGGTGCTTCTTCAAAAGAGTTAGGGCCAGCACATTTTGCCTTAGCGAGACCTTGCTGATGCAGTGTAACTCCCTCATTTCTTGTTCCTGAGCTCTGTCTTGCCATGGTGTATGACCTGTGACATGAAACTGTCTTCCATAACCTCACCACTTTTATAGAAGGGTTTGGCTGTTTCACACCCAGTTTTAAACCTCCCACAGCTTTTTCTGTTTCAGTTAATGACTGTTTCAACTTACATATGAAAATGATGATGATTATAAACTGTTTGGTTATATTTATACCTGACTAAATTCCTAAAAAACCATAACTCCAGGAAAGCGTAAATTGAACCTCGGAGAATTGATGCTGTTTTGAAGGCAAAGGGTGGTAACACCAAATATTTATTTGATTTAGATTTCTTTTTTGTTCATTCACTCTGTATTTTGTTAATTGAGTAAAAAAAAAACAACTACTTTTATTTTTGAAGGTTTTCTTATTTTGCAGCATTTTTTTTTATAACTGGCTAAATGTCACGGGTGTCTCACGGGTGACAGTCATGTGGTTTCTGGCAATAAAAGGTCACCGCGTTTGGCTGCGCAAAATGTTCCCTGGCTTTCCATTGTTCCTGATGTCAGTATTCATTGTACTAGGTAGCTTTCCTGCTGGATTAATCTCTCCCCCTTTTGGACCCAGTAGTAGCTCGCCTTCCACCCAGCTGCTAATCATCAGTACTTTCTTGGTGCTTAAATAGTTCCTTCTTCCCTGGACTTGTGCTGGAGATAAGGTTCATTCTAGCTCTGGTTGCAAGCAGGTGGCTTGCTCTCATCTGTGGTATCGTTGTTGAAGCTTGCTGAACTCCTGCCTGTGTCATCTGTGGATAAGTAGTTCATGCACTTTCCCTTGTGTGCCTCTCTTGTGTCCTCCTTTAGCATTTAGTGGGGTTGACAAAGATCTCATCCCACCAATCCCTATTTAGGGTCCAGCACTAAGGATACCTAGGGTCAGGTATCCAGCTCGGCGCATAGGTGCAGAACCTATCTAAGGTGGTGACGATGCCCAGGGACCAGCAGTAGGTTTGGCCAGGGGTCATCATCTCCCCCTTCCCTAGAGCAAGGGTGTCCCCTTCCCTTACCTTTCGCTGCTCGCTTGGTATTTCCCCGAACCTAGCGTGACATTAAATCTTTTGCATGGTATAGTAGTTAAAGAGAAATATAAATTCTTTTAAATTGGTGAGTGACCGGAATCAAAATAAATGTTTGGTTTGCACTACTATAAAATACATTTATTAACTATTTTCTGTGATATGTTAACCATCAACCAGCAGGTGGCTAATCATTGATGACAAATTATGCAGCTATTATAGTTTTTTTATTATTATTATATTAGTATTATTATTGTTATTATTATTATTATTATTGCTTTTACCCCTATTTAGAAGGATTTTGAAGGGCCTGTGTATACATTTGTATTCCCTGCAGACTTGCTTATTAGCAAATGGGCATTTACATAAATATGAATTACCTTTTATACATTCTGGATATTCACATGTTAAAAAAATGTTCTCTTTCATTTATCCTTTATCTTTTCTTGAACTGATAGAATGTCATAGGGGTAAAAAATAAGCCTTCCTATATTTCACTGGGATAAAAATAGCATCATGCGGCTAAATTGCTTAATCTATAGGCTTGTTGCTGCCTGCATTTCATTATGGTCCAGGGACAAGTTCAGATCAAGTCATTTGCACCAGCGCATAGAGGACGTGAGCTGATGAAAGGATTGAGAATTTTCAGGAGGACTCGCCGAGCCCCCGAGATGTGTGTGCGTCTGCCAATCCTGCAGTAGGACCTCAGAGCTCTTATTTTTATATTAACCCCTTCTACTGGCAACCAATTTGGGTTTTCACGACGAAGCCCCACTTTTAAATTCTGACGTGTCACTTTATGTGGAAATACAGTTGAAACGCTTCTACATATCCCAGTAATCCTTGGAAAGTCTTTGTTTCTTTTTGCGACACATTGTACTTTATGTTAGTGGTAAATGTAGGTCAATATGTTATTTCAAATTTGCTGAATATTTAGAAAAATTATCAGATTTTATACTTGGAATTTTTATGCCCTTTAAACTGATAGTCATAGATCACAAAATAGTTAAAGAGTTTGGCCAGGACTTTAACATTGATCACCTATCCACAAAATAGGTCATGAATACATTAGTGATTAGTGTGGAAGCAACACCTGGCACCCTCGCCGATCAGCTGTCCACGGTGCCACCGCCAACCGGAACTACTAAGTTGCGAAGTTGCATAGCTCCGTCAACAGAATACTGGCCACAGCTGGGTATTGTATATAAGTTCCATATTAATTCAAATATGAAAATCAAAAAAAGGTCCATGGAGCCTCTGTTAGGAGTCTCAACACAAAAAATAGCCAGATATCCCTCCGGGAAGGACCTAGCTTTTTAAGAGACCACCATAACCACCATATTAAGTGGCCCTTTTAGTCAATATCCAACTTTTTGACGACTTTAAAGATATGACAAGGGAAATACCAAGGCCAGGTATCCATCCACAGACAGCTGTTTCGGGGTGTTGCCCCTCATCAGTGTGGAGTAGGATTCTGGCTAGGTCGGAGCAATGCCTAGTAGACAAACAAGACAAAACAATCACTAATCTTGGGGAGACCAGCCAGAGAAAACACTGCCGTCAGCCAGCGATGGCGCTCAAACTGTGAAATCCTAGGTGCATTGCCCCCTGGGAAATATGCAAATCAAAAAAAGGTCCGTTGAGCCTCTGTTAGGAGTCTCAACACAGAAAATAGCCAGATATCCCTCCGGGAAGGACCTAACCAAGGAGGGTTTTTTTTTTAGGAGACCACCATAACCACCATATTAAGTTGCCTTTTTAGTCAACATCCAACTAGTCTTATTGATTCAAATAGACTGTACAGCTGACGGAGCTGTGCAGCTCCACAACTAAGTAGTTCCTGCCACTGGCGTCATCTAAACAGCTGATCGGCAGGGTGCCAAGTGTCACACACCACCACCAATCAGACATTGATTGCCTGTCCTGCGGATAGGTCATCAATGTTCATGTCCCGAACTACCCTTTTATTAAATAACATTTCTCATGTGTCATGTGATGGCTGCATGTGGTTCTTTCATGAGTTTCTTGTCTACAGTTTCCAATAACCTTCCTACCTGTCAGTGCAGGACCTCACCTACTTGGTTGCGGTTTCCAACAACCTTGCTCTTCTACTTGCCAGCGGTTTCCAGTATCACAACCTGCCTGCAGTTTCCAGGATATCTTCCTGGCTTGTCTGAGGCTTCCATGATATACAGATTTTCATGTTTCTCTGCAGTCCTGCCTGCTATGTATTCCCGGTCTTCTACAACTAATTCTATGTGCCCTCCTGCAGTTTTCAGGATGTCTTCCTGGCTATGTGTGGTTTCCATGGTAATACACTTCCTTGCTTCTCCAAAGTTTTGCCTGCTACCTGTCTGCATATCCATGATGCCACATCCTGTCCGAGGTCTTCAGTAACTCTACTATTTGCCTGAGGTCTCCAGTAACTCAGCTATAGGGCCATTTACACGCTGCGACATCGCTAACGATATATCGTCGGGGTCACGGTGTTTGTGACACATATCCGGCATCGTTAGCGACATTGCAGCGTGTGACACCTATGAGCGACCTTAAACGATCGCAAAAGAGGTAGGTCTGTGAGAGGTCGTTCATTTACCAAAAATCGTTGTCTGGTCAGTAGCGAGGTTGTTCGTCGTTCGTCGTTCCTGCAGCAGCACACATCGCTGTGTGTGACACCGCAGGAACGAGGAACATCACCGTACCTGCGGCCGCCGGTAATGAGGAAGGAAGGAGGTGGGTGGGATGTTCGGCCCGCTCATCTCCGCCCCGCCGCGTCTATTGGGCGGCCTGTTAGTGACGTCGCTATAACGCCGAACGAACCGCCCCCTTGGAAAGGAGGCGGTTTGCCGGTCACAGCAACGTCTCTAGAGGGTGTGGGACACTCACTTGTATTTTTTGATACCTCGTAGGTATATGTTTTGCTACCTGTTTTTGCTATTAGTTCTTTTTGAGCTATTGCATTTTTCTTATAACACACGTGTTATTATACATATTTATCACTTTACTCTTCTATTTATATATATACCATTATGATGTTTTATATGGGGTGATATCAATTATGTGAACTTTTTGGTGTTCCCAACATAATAATAAGTTTTGATATATTTTTAACCCCTTCTGAGGGGCTTGCTTCCCTGAGGCATCCTGTCTATTTTTTTAATACTTTATAATTAATAAAAGTTAATTTTTATATTGACTATATTTTCTTGTTGGGGTTTTATTGCTGTACGTTACCCCGTTGTGTTGCTGCAAGTCTCGGAAAATTTATAGTCGTGCCTGCTGTTAATACAAAATGAAAATTCACCCTTTTCCCCACCCACCTCTGTGTGACAATATCAGTGACTGGTTCAGTCAGACTACCGTACTCACCTGCTGTTAATACAAAATGAATATTTACCCCTTCCCCCGCTAATCCCTGTGACAGCTGCATGTTGTCACGCTCAAGTCAGGAGAGCCGCCGGCTTGTATGACAATTGTGATGTAATACGACAGTCTGACTGAATCACTGATACTGGAACATAGCAGTGGGCGAGGGAAGGAGTAAATATTCATTTTGTACTAACAGCAGGCAAGTACAGGAGTCTGACTGCACAAATCACTGATGCCAGCACAGAGGGGCGGGTGGGGGAAGGGGTGAATATTAATTTTGTATTACTAGCAGGCGAGTACAGGAGTCTGACTGCACCAATCACTGATGGCAGTGCAAATGGGTGGGCGGGGATAGGAGTGAATATTCATTTTGTATTAATAGCAGGTGAGTACAGGAGTCTGACTCCACCAATCACTGACGTCAGCACAGAGGGGTGGGCGGGGGTAGGAGTGAATAATTATTTTGTATTAATAGCAGGTGAGTATAGGAGTCTGACTGCACCAATCACTGATGGCAGCGCAAATGGGTGGGCGGGGGAAGGGGTGAATATTAATTTTGTATTAATAGCAGGCGCGTGACAAATTTTACAGCACTTACAGCAACACAATGTGGCAACATACAACAATGAAAAATATAAGACATCCCCTGAAAATAAGCTCTAGTGCATCTTTCGAAGCTACAAATAATATAAGATCCTGTCTTATTTTCAGGGAAAGAGATGAATCATTGGGGTTGAAAAAATTGTTAAAAGTTAAAGTTTTGTACAAAAAGTATCATAAAAGAAAAAGTGAAAATGCCAATGGATTTGCTATTGTAAAAGAGAGAAAAAAAATCCATACCAAGGCTAAGAATGTAGAAGCTGCTAGCACCACCAACTTCACTGGCACCAGCTGTCTGGGTAGTTATACTGCCAAACGCTGGCCACGCTTGTACTCTTTGCCACCTACAAGTGTTTTAGATGGGAAGGAGCAGAGGACTTTATGGAATATATGGTACATCACTCATCTCAGTCACAACAGGTTGATGTTACCTCTGACACCGACACTGTCAGTTGGAGTCAGTATTTTGCATGACTGGATAATTTTTACACCGTTTTTCATAAAAAAAAATATGAAAAGTCTGTCATTGAGCCGTGTTATCAAAGTTATCAAATGGGCTTAGTTACTACAGAGTTACCATTCATTGTTATGATGAAGTAACGATGACATTGCTAAGGCTGTGTTTGTGTAATGGAGCGTGATCGCGGTTGGATACAGTCCTAGGAGACTTCAGAATATTACACTTGTCTTTTCAGGGAAATTAGAAGCTTTGCAGCAATTCATGGCAAATCAATTGTCTGCTAATTGTATTTGTGGGAAAAATTAATTGGCCAATTTTACCGTAATTATTTCTACTCCTAATCCTAAAGGTCCACATACTTTTGCCACTCAAAGACATGTGATATTGGATCATTTTCCAATTTTATAAAAATGGCAAAATGTAATTTTTTTTTTACTTATCTGTATGATTTGGTTCTCTATCTACATTTGTGTGAAAATCTGATGTGGTTTTAGCTCAAAATTATGCAGAAATATGGAAAATTCTGAAATTTGCAAACACCTGTGCGCACGTAGCTCATGCACATACACACACAATCATGTGTACAATGCTGTCTTTGAACCACTATATTCTTTTTTCTGTGTGAGGCAGGAAATGTAATACCGCATTTTGTGTGTATCAGTGTGTAAGTAAAATTGCACATTCAGAGCATACGGCGCTGACACTGGCTGTCATCAGACATAAGCATCAGATGGTATCGCTGGTGTATAAGGGCATATGGTCTTCCCTTTCTCTCACTCACACAAGGATCCATTTGTGTCTGTCTTCGGGATAGCATTGCAGTGATGCAGACTGCTGAGGTTGCTTATTCTTGCACTAGCGGAGTAGCATTTGTCGATTATTCCATAAGTGCACAGGTTGTGCTGACATTCTGCTTTCACTCACAGACACCGAGATAAAGCTACAAGGTTGCTCAGTACAGCAGGGAACATTGAATTCTGCTCATACACTATCATACAGGCAGCAGAGATAGTTTTTCTGTCTACCTAGCTGTTTTCGACTTTTGTTACAGTAGAAGACATAACTGGTATTAACTTACATGTTCTGTGTAAATGAAAGTATTCCTAAATACGCAGCTACACAGATGCGGACATATCATTGGTGCAGTCTGTGCGGCCGCACAGGGGCCCAGAAGTACAGGGGCCCATTCCTACCTCCAAGGCAGGTAGAATTCTGCATTTTCGATGAGCTTTTGGGCTGCAAAGGGCCCAAATATGTTCCTGCACAGGGGCATTTTCTGTTTGTGTCAGCCAGTAAAGCTACAGATGTATCAGTTTTGACATGACTGCATTATTGTAGATACTTCCTCCCCAACTGCCACCAAGCCGCTTTGCACATTCCCATTTTTCCCACGGATTCCCCCTCCAATAAACACATGAAACCTGCTTGGATAAAATGGCTAGATCGGCCCTCTATTACACAAACATAACAATAAATATATAAAATAAGTTTCTTTAAAGCGAGGAAGGTTCTTGGAGCTCCAAAAACCTGGTGGATATTCCTATAAGATTAATAAACAATCCGGCGTTGCCTCCAGCCGCGATCTCAGGCTCGAGGACGCCTCTCACCGGAAAACCTTTTCCTTAACACCGACTCGAACGGGACCCCACTCTAGAGAGCCCCAAAGTCCACCAGATAATTACCATTCCAAAGGAAAAGGAGGGGGTTTCCATCCACCTGATGTACAACCCCCCACTACTATTTTACCACCAACTCCAAGAACTCACCTCACTACCACTCACCGAAATGACTCCAAACACTTTGTAAAAACGCAAAATTATCTCCTAACCACTCACACCCCCCCAACTCAACAGAGGGCAGGACCTTTAGTCCCCACCCTCCCTCCTGATCCTATATACCTGATTCAACCTTAACCATTCCCCCTAACACTTTTACCTGCCCCCCTAAACTTTTGACCCCACACAGCCCCTTTCCTTTTCTCCTACCAAGTTAACCTCTTGTTTCCCTACAAAGTGAGTCATGGGTCACTTAGCCCATGGCCCTGCTGTGGGATCCGTTCAGCCTTTATTAGAGATGGCAGAGTTGAGTTTATCATCTTAGTGATATCAGGAAGGTGTCATCTTTGGTTTTTCATGAAGCTGCAGAAAAATGTAAATATGTTATTGTAGGTCCATGATTTATGAAATAACAAAGCACAGACTTACTAAGAACTTCAACACACCTGCACATGTAAAACCTCTCCAATACCACAACACTGCACGACCTGTCACATATAGTATTTATTACATCTTGGATCACGGTAGAGACAGTCTTCTATATATTGTTCATTAATCAAAATATTTTATAATAATTTACTTTAATTTCTAACCAGGGTGACAAAATATTTCCAGCCTAATACTGATCATGGAGCTAGTTTGAATGTTTGAGAAGTTACTGGGATATCTGGAGAATTCTATACTTATTATTAAATGTAAAGAATGAGTTTCTATAGAATAACATAGAAAGAAAGAAAGAAAGAAAGAGAGAAAGAAAGAAAGAAAGAGAGAAATAAATAAAGAGAGAAAGAAAGGAAGAAAGAAAGAAGGAAAAGAGAGAAAGAAGGAAAGAAAGAGAGAAAGACAGAAAGGAAGAAAGAAAGAAAGAAAGAGAAAAAGAAGGAAAGAAAGAAAGAAAGAAAGAGAAAAAAAGAAAGAGAAAAAAATGAGAGAAAAAAGGGATTGAAGATGAAAATGTAAAGATTCAATTAGTTAGGAAGATGAGGAAAAATTAAAGAAAGAAGGAAGGAAAGAAAGAGAATACAAGAAAGAAGGAAGGAAAGAAAGAGAATACAAAAAAGAAAGAAGGAAAGAAAGAGAATACAAGAAAGCAAGAAGGAAAGAAAGAGAAATAGAAAGAAATTAAGAAAGAAAGAAAGAAAGAAAAAAGAAAGAGGTAAAGACAAAGGAAAGTAAAAGGGATGGAAAGAAAGAGAATAAAAGAGAAAGAAAAAAGAAAGCAAAGAGCGAGGAAGAGAGAGAGGGACAATAGAGTGTGAGGGATGGAAGATGTAAATGTAGAAAAAGAAAAAAAGAAAAAGAAAGTAGCGGAGGGGAAGGGAAAGAGGGCATAAAGGAGAGAAGGGAAGAAAGAAAGATGCATGTAAGAACGAGAAAGGAGGGAAGCAAGGAAGATAGAGGAGAAAGAAGGGAGGGAAGGAAGAATGAGAAAGAAAGAACGATAAAACAAAGCCACAAGGGTTGAAAGAGGAAGGGAGGGAGGAAGGAAGCAGAATTTTATCATTTATATGCTACACAGGGCCTATATAGAGCGGAGAGCAGGGCACGTGAGGGTGGGGCTCCGGTATCGGCTTTGCTCTAGGGCCTCTGACGTTGTGATCCGGTGCACAGTGCATGTCATTAGTGACGTTTCTAGTGATATTTTCTAGATATGACTTGCTCGTCTGTGTCTTACTTTGTAATCACTTCATAGTTATGGGATGTTCGGCGTATACAGCTCAGCTTTAAATTTACATTCACTTCTGTGTTTTCCCGGGGAATCCTTCCAGGCCTTTCTGCCAGATGGGATGCACAGACACGCTAAGTCAGGGATAAGAAGCCTGGTCAATTTTTAAACAGTTACATAAAACCATGAGAGGATTGGAAGGAAAGATGACAAGAACTTGTAAGAAGCAGCGCAGGAAAACAGCAGGATAAATCCTGCAAGCCTGCCCTAGAGCTGAAATAATATCACAGGGATCCCTGCTCCCTCCTCTCCGCTCCTGACTAAGGCAGCCTCCGATGCTGCGGTGTCGTCATCTGTGTGGGTGCAAATCTCTCCGCGCCTGCTTCCCTCTTACACACTCCTGGGGTGATCAGGGCAGCATTACAGATCACCATCACACACAGCCATGCAATCAGTCTTGTGGCTTCATTCTAGAGGATGAAATGGGAACAAATGAATGGGCCACTGGGAAAAAATCAACATGATTAAAATCCCAGATTAGTATGTATTTGATGCTTCTAGTAGCTTATAAAAGTACAATGGCCTCCAAAATGACCTCTTTACCTGCAAACCCTGCATGTCTGTAAGATTTGGGGTCTAAAATTGGAAACCATGTATGAGACCTACATGTAATCTTCTTATACATTCTCTGTTGTAAAAGTAAAGTTGCTAAATGGAATTTTCCTGATGAGACATATGTTACCAGATAGCTACCTGAAGCCCCTCTAAACCTGCATTAAGCCCAAGAATGAATGGTTTTATCTGCTACATGGAAACCATCACAAGTAGATTTGCTGCTAGTCCTGACAGACTGTGTTTTGGTTTTACTTCTAGTCTAATTTTGCCTTACCTACCTTTAAGAGATTGTCCAGTCAATGTAAATTATTTGTAAAAGGGTACAGACAGATTTGAGAAAAAAATAGAAAAATGAAATAGCCATGGTGATTTACCATATTATCTCCCTGTCATGCACAGACTTGGGGAAGGTCCAGCGTGGGGCAAGACACACAACAACATGGGGTACACCAACAACAAACAAGTGGTATACCAGGGACACTTTAACAATGGTCGGCCTTGGTACTAGGGCAAGAGATGATGGGATACCTGCTGCACTCACCTTTAGCTGTACCCTGCACTCCTAGCCAGTCCCTATACAAGTTCCTCACCTGTCGCTGAGCAGGATACCTGAAGCCCTGAGAGACCCTGTAATAACCCTGGCTAGTGAGCTGGCAGATAAGGATCTCTAGTTCCACTGCTGCACTAATACAACAAGAAGGGAAGGTACAGCAGACAGGGGAAATAACAAAAGATAAAGCCCAGCTTTACAGCTGTAGTCAGACACCAGGACCGCAGTCTACACCGCTTCACAGCAACAAGGGCTCGAGCAGGTCCTTCCACCTTAAGGCCTAGCTACAGAATGGATTCAGAATAACCCATGCCCTCTACTGACAGATGTGACCACATATAGGGAAAGGGAGTGGTCACCAACTGGAAAAACCTGAGGCCAGGAGTCAGAATCTGCTAAGAAGCAAAACTGACATCAACCCTTTTAGAACCATTTAATGTGAGGAGTGTCAAATGGCAAAGAGAGACTTTGGTCCAGATCCTGTCACAAGTCTCTATTAACAGAGATGGCCATGACACTCCCATGCTGATGTTAACCTGGTGCATGCTGGTCTCTACTTCCTAATCTCATCCCGATACACTGGAAACAGCCATAAATGTCTACTCACCCAAAAACTTGGTGGACCACCACTGCAGATAGTTATTAACAGAGAGGATATTGTCAGTCCATTGAGATGGGATGAGTAAGAGACCAGGAGGGAACTATTAAAGGGAAAATATCCCCACTAAACCACATGGCTCCACGCTATTACTACATTCTAACTACCCATTTTTTGTGGCTTTGCGATCTCTAATAACTTTATAAATCAATTTTTTCTGAGTTCAGGTCATGTAAATGTGTTAATACTAGTCCGGTGTGTTGTTTATTTCTCCAGACTAGTACTGCTATGGTCTCCCATCTTGTAAGATTGCTCCATTGTGCATGATTTGCGTGTTTTACCTACGGTAATTTGAAGAACAACATCAATGTCATCTCCATGAGCGCAATATTCTAATTACCTCATATTGTGTGATGATTCTGGGCATATGATCCCCAGCTTCATCAGTGTGCTGTGCATGCTCAGGGAGGCAGAATGTCATGCACATACGCAAGATGTGAAAGGAAGCATCATTGACCCCTATCTGGCAAATATGTGCACAAAGAGGAGCATGCTTATAAAGGCCCCGTTACACGCAATGACGTATCTAACGATATATCGCCGGGATCACGGATTCCATGACGCACATCCGGCATCGTTAGCGACGTCATTGCGTGTGACATCAACGAACAGCCGTTAACAATCAAAAATACTCACCTTATCGTTGATCGTTGACACATCGTTCATTTTCAAAAAATCGTTGATTGTTGAGGATGCAAATTGTTCGTCGTTCCCGAGGCAGCACACATCGCTACGTGTGACACCTCGGGAACGACGAACTACAGCTTACCTGCAGCCGCCGGCAATGAGGAAGGAAGGACGTGGGCGGGATGTTACGGCCGCTCATCTCCGCCCCTCCGCTTCTATTGGGCGGCTGCTTAGTGATGCCGCATGAACCGCCCCCCTTAGAAAGGAGGCGGTTCGCCGGCAACAGCGACATCGCTAGGCAGGTAAGTCCATGTGATGGCTCCTAACGATTTTGTGCGCAAACGACGGAGGCGGGTGCTTTCACCAGCAATATCGCTAGCAATATCGCTGCGTGTAACACCCCCTTAAAATAAGAAGCAGGACTAGTCCATCAAAATAAATGCCCATCCAAACTAGTCCTGAGACATTTGTATAGTACCAACACAGAAATAAACTTCATCATGAAAGTTTATAGAGTTCGTAAAGCTATAAGAAGTGGGTTTCTAGAGGGGATAATTAGTGTGGAGCCGAGACATGATGGCGGATTAGGGGCTAGGGCAGCTGACAGGTTCCCTTTAAAGAGGACCAACCAGTAGGATTTTCCTATATAAACTAAGGCCAGTGCTATACTGGCACTATCATGCTGATTATATACATACATTTATTTTTGAGATTGGCTGTATAGTTTCTGAAATACAGGCAAGTAAAGTCTGTGAAATGGAGTTACTTGATTGATAGGTGCTGCAGAATATCTAGTAGGTGGGTCGGGTTTTGCTAGTTATTCCCACCCCTGTCTGCCTGCCTGTCCTTCCTCCCCCTGTCTCTGTTATTACATGGGGACGAAGGACAAGCAGACAGGGGCGGGAATAACTAGCAAAACCCGACCCACCTACTAGATATTCCATTGCACCTATCAATCAAATAACAGTGCATTTCACAGACTTTACTTGCCTATATCTCAGAAAGTATACATCTGATCTCACAACTAAAGGTATGTATAGAATCAGCATGATAGCGACAGTATAACACTCGCTGTATTTTATATAGGAAAATCCTGATGGTTGATCCTTTTTAAGAATCAGAAAAAGAACTGTGGGGTATTGGTAAGTGATATTTTTTTTACAGCTTTGCCCCTTTAAGTCAAATAAGGCAAAATTGTAGTATATATAAGTTCAAAACATAATCTGTCATCTATAGAACCCCTTAATTTACTTCAGCATTATTACTGCTTCATATCTATATTGGGTATTTAATTGTCCATGTTATAAAGACGCTCATAAAGGCAGATACATATTATCAACCGAGAGGACAAAATTGAGTGCCTCTAATTTGTTTTCCTAGTTTTTCTATTTCCTGACATGAATCTGATATCTTGTATTAATTTATACTTTGCTATTCGATTCTAAAAACAATATCTGATAAAAAATATTAAATGTCCAAAGTAATTATGAGAAGAATAAGTAATATGTCATGTTACGCATTAGGAAAATATTCAGATATTTTGTAAACAACAGCGCCACATATCTCCATAGGTCATGTCTGGTATTGCAGTCTTGTCCTCACTTGACTGAAATACAAGCATAGCATATACAGTAGACAAGAGTAGAAGTGTTCCTGGGAAAGTAGCCCCTTATTTTTTAAACAGGACAACCCCTTTTAACACAAAAAGATTTCCAGAAGGTGGAGTAATTAGACAGGGTGAATTCACAAGACGTGTGAATGTCGGTGCGTTGACCGATTTCCTTCATCAAGTAGGACACAGACCCGCTATTTTAATCTTCATCGTCGGACCAGATTAAGACATAATTTGAGTTTATTTTTCAGATCCGTGATTATTTTTGATGTGTGAATGGACAAATGAGACTCGGACAGCATTCAGACCTTACACACAAATGTATGAATGAATCATAAGTTAAGGCCACTTTACACACAGTGACATTGCTAGCGATGTCACTGATGAAAGCACCCGCCCCCGTCGGTTGTGCATCACGGTAACGAGGCCGATCATGACATTATGGAATCTGTCTCCTGTCATTTCTTTCATTAACTTTAGGAATTATTATTTCTCTTAAGGTTGCATTTTTCACATTTTGTGGTCTATATCCAGTTTTTGTTTGCTCTAGTTGAGAAAAGAATCAAGGTTTGTTTTTGTTAATTAGGATAAAGCATTTAAAGGGAATCTGTCAGCAGGATTTTGCTACCTCATCTGAGAGCAGCATGATGTAGGCAAAGAGATCCTGAATGTAACGATGTATCACTTAGATTACTAGGTGCAGCCGTTCTGACACAATAAGAATTTGTAGCCATGTAGCTTAGCTGAGAGAACTACCCTTGCCCGCAACAGACTCTCTATAGAGATTGTATGTTGACAGTTAAGTGTCAATCACAGGAGGGGGCATGCTGGATTGCCATGACTTTCTAGTCCGAGCAATGATAAGTGTTGCTGCTTTAACAAAAATAGCAAATAAACAACAGATCTGACTGTGACAAGACAAGCATCCCTGACTTCTTTGTGTTAACCCTTGCAGCATGCTGTCTTCAGTTTACATAGCATATACCTGCTGACAAATTCCCTTTAAGGTATAGAGAAGTTATAATGTCTTCCATTCTAATTAGAGACCTGACAGACTTTGAGTAAACTTTGGGCATTTTTTTTCCTACAAAAGCTGCAATTTTAGTTTAGTAAGTATTAACCACTTAATACAGTACATCCACAGGGGTCATATCTGGAAAAAGTGCAAAATGCACAACACCAAGGCATTTGATTGTGCTGTGGAAATGCGGCTGATTTGCTGCAGATTTCTCCTTCTGATTCGCATAAGACGAATTCTGCAATGAAAATGCTCAGCATAAATTGACGTATTGTGGATGTGAAATCTCGAGCACTTGGCCTAATGTACAGATAATGTATCTTTCGCAACTTGCCTTTTGCAGAGAAGCCTGTTAAATGCAACATCCCCTTCTTAGGAATGTTAGGAATATTCTCACGTATGTGCCCCAAATAAAAAAAACATACTTTTCAGTTTGAGAAACAATGGCGCTGAGGTCCATGAGCTGAATACTCAGCTGTATACTGTCGAATGGTTGGGAATACGCTATAACGCTTGGCACAGCTAAATAAACATGAATGATGTTACATCAAGTACTTCTTTGGGATATATAAATCCTAAAACTGAATAAAAAAAGCAATTCAGCCTGAAAATACTGTTTAATACAGTACAATTTGTACCATGGGTATTTCAAATGTAAAAAATCTCTTACCTGTGTTGGTTTTCTTGGGTCCTAGGGTTAAATATTAGACCTCATGTGAGTGGCAATGGCTTAAAACCCATTTAAATGGGCCAATAATTGGAGAACAAGCATTTTTAGGAGCTCAATCTCGTCTATCTCAGGTCAGCAGAAGCTTGTCTGATCCAATGATTTGTTAAAAGGAGCTCGTCACCAGATTTTGGCCTTCTAAACTAAAACTAGCACCTTAAGCAGTGCCTGTGCTACATTCTATAAAGGTGCAAATTACCCCTTGACCCCCCTGTAGCCGCCAAAAATACCTTTCTAAAATCTCCCGCCCGGTATGTAAATTATCCAGCCCGGTCCGATGGGCGTCCTAATTTGTGCCTTCTGTCCCTCCTTTCACCATCCTCCGGTGCTGATTGACACCTCGGACGCATTCCACGTAGGCGGGCAAAATCTCCATATTCCCAGCTCGCCTAGGCGCACTTTGCTCTGCCCTGTTTTGGGCAGAGCTGAAAACATAGTTGCACCTGCGCAAACTTGTGAGTTCTCTGCGCAGGCATGAGATTTTGCCCATTGATGTGAATGAAGCAGGTGACATCATCCACATTACTGGGCAAAATCTCGCACCTGCGCAGAGAACTTGTTCGGTTTGCGCAGGCGTTCCTATGTTTTTTGCTCTGTCTGCAATAGGGCAGAGTAAAGTGCGCCTGCGCAAGATGGGAATATTCTTGCACAGGTGAGAGTTTTTGCCCCTCTATGTGGATAGCATTTGAGGCGTCATCCAAATCTATCAGCTCAGGATGATGGTGAAAGAAGGGACAGGAGGCACAGATTAGGACACCCATTGGACCGGACTGGATAATTTACATACCAGTGGGATATTTAGGTCAGGGGGTAACGTGCACCTTTACAGAATGCAGAACAGGTGCTGGTTAAGATGCTAGTTTTAGTTTAGAAGGCCAAAATCTGGTGACATGTTCCCTTTAAAGAGTAATCATTGTTTTAATTTCCTTTTTCAAAATTCTCAATTCACGGGTATAATCCGTATTTAGTGAATACAGATTTTTACAGTACTGAGATATCAGATGGCAATTGGTGCTCTTAAAGTTCCCTTGAGGGAGGGAGATGGAGAAGGGAGAAGCTGAAGGCAGAAATTCTCCTCCCTCCTGTCTGTATAAATCTCATCAGTAGTAACTGCCATCTCCCATCATCTCAGCAATGTAATAAGTTACAGATTTTACCCCTGGAATTCTATATTTTAAAAATGAATGGACAGTCCCGGCAGAGATAGAAGCAGATTTTTTTGATAAGGTACATTACAAAGTTGCTTATTTTCACGTGTAATATTGATTTCTAAAATAAATGAAGAACGAAACGGCTACACTTTAAAACTGGTTTTCAGCAACACAATATCCTAACCAGTCGTTTAATGGCCATTATCATGCCATCAAATGCCAGTATAAAATTATTGCACTATAGGAGGCAATTAGGAAGTCAAACTGTTGCCCAGTGAAATGTCAAGCTATATCACTGTGAATACCGAGAGGTTACTTCCAGGATACAATGGGTCATGAAACAAGGAACGAGACCAGACTAAGTTTAACTGCAAACTCTTTATTCCCCAGTAAGGGAAACAGGAGGTGAGCCTCAATATATAAAATGAATATGGGTACCAATAAATGTACAAACACCCGGTTACCAAACCAGGATCAGCGTGCTGGGCCAGAGACCGATTCCAGTGGGAAAGGAATCAGCAGGAACAAAACAATTCAGTACTGCAGCAGTATATAATAGACCTGAGTCAGTGTTTTTAGGACTTTTTCTTTCTTTCTATATACCTGTTGCTATATTTGGTTTACTGAGTAAATGTGCACACTTGTCTGCAAAAACAAAAAGATATAGGCCAGGCCTGAGCTCAGGACTCGCTGTTATGAGTATTTATCCAGGAAGGTTTCCGGGCAAAGCATTATCCGCTCCGCGTCCGGCTTCGTAACAGTTTTCTATGGCATGGCAATCACGGGGACAGATCACCTCAGGGCTTGGCTCCAAGTCACAGTCTCAAAAGGAAGGCCTCAGAAGCAGATCACCTTCAATCACAGTTTTGCCTCTCCCTGGCAACAGTCTATGAACATAGGCCCTTAGCTGCATGGCCTTTCTTCACACAGCAATTAGCAGGCTGTCTCCAGCAGTCCAGGGACTTGAGACCAACGCAGGGACAGGCAGCCACTACACTTCAGTGTCTCTCTCAATCTCTCTCTCCCACTGCTTCTCACTTCCTGTCCTTTTCTCCTCACAGAATCCTCCTCTAGGACTGAGCAGACATCCCTCTGGTGGACAGAAGGAGACACTGCAGCTGGAGTATCAGCAATATCAGCACTCTCACATGATTATAGCAGCTATGCAAACATTGTGCCTTAGAATTATAAGATGAGCAGGGCTGGAAGGTGACCAGTGTAGTATCATCTTATGGTGTATCTCGGTCCCCGGTGGCTTCTCTCCGCCCGCTGACAGTTACTGACAGGTCTCTGCCCATATGCTCATGTGACGCCCTGGGCAAGCCAGGGGTCACAGGTCATTGCACCAACACACCCTACATCCCAGTCAGGAACACCAAAGCTAAACCAAAATCCTTGTTGCCTTCCTCCAGAGGCTGATGTTCACACCAGGGGGTGGGCCAGGCAGTTGGCTCCGCCCACCGAGGAGTTCACAGCTCTGGAGGCGGGAAGAACCAGGCAGTTCAGTTTAGGAGGAGGAAGTGGAAGGAGTAAACAAGAAGTTAAGCTAGAGAAGTGAAGTGGTAAAGGAGGAGTAAAGGAAGGTGAAAGGTGACAGAAAGAAAGCCTGAAGTGAGTCCAGCTGTGTGCAGGACAGGGTCAGCAAGGTCAGCAACGGCGATGACTGTCCAGAGGGGTGACTGTTCGGGAGTTCCTGGAAGGACCGCGGACGGGTGGTGACCCGGCTGTCTGGAGCAGCGTGCAAAGGACAGTCAGCACCAGGGCAGGGGCCTCTCGGACCCCGGCAAGGCTAGGAGTCGCCATAATTTGCTGAATCCGTCAGTGAAGGGGACGTAGATCCCCCAACAACCAAGTCCTGATTGAAGGCAACAGTCCAACCATTAAGGAGGAACACCGCCACCACCAGGGCACCAGTTCCTCAGGGCCAGCGTCTGCGGGCAAAGGAGAGCTCCTCCGGTCCAGCTTGAAGCCGGGGAGCGGGTTACCGGTGGGAACCCATCGCTACCAACACAGAAACACTAGGTGCAGGTCAAAGGGACATCACCGTTACCTACTGGGAGAGAAAGTGCAGCCGTCCGTGGGAACCGTCTTTCCAGCCGTGTGGTTTACTGTAAAACTGTGTCAACGTCTCAGGCTGAGTGAGTACCACAGTGCCGCAAGGCACAGCGCTGCCCTCGCGTCCCTGCGCCCACCAGGCCAAGCATCTAACCCCATCACCGGGTCCCGGGATTACCAACCCCTACCCACGGAGGGGCAACCCAACATCTCGCTGCTACACACCATCGTCCCCGGGCCTATAGAGCAGCGGTGGTGAAATCACCACAACCGTGGGTGGCGTCACGGACAATAAACAATCCCCACACCCAACAACCCCCTTTCACTCACGGGCGAGGAGTGTTGCTCGAGAACCCCCGGGATCCGGCCCACCGCTCGAGCCACCACTGAGCAGCAGCCGCCGGACCCGAGCAGAGGGGGGTGAGCGTAGTGTGCTGACACCCTCCTCCCCGCCCGCGACAACTTTGCATCACGAACAGGATCTTACCGCTCTGCCGTCTGGTAGCGGTGCGCCTTGTTACCGCCGGAGGTATCCGGCAGAAAAATTTCAGAAGCCGCCATCTTTGGCGCGAAAAGTTCCCGCTCGAGCGTCTTCTCGAGTAGCAGAGGCGCGAAGGCCAAAACTCCGCCCCAATAGAGGAGTGGCCGGGAAGAAGCTAAGGGGGACACGATGGCGGCTGGACGCATGTGAGTGTGGCGGTGCAAGCAAACACACTGGGACCCCCCCCGGTCCACCGACCCTAACGGGAAATGTCCGCCCCACCTAGTTCTGCAGAGACTGCCGAGCTGGTGTCTGGAACAGCGGCATGGCTGAGGGCTCGGGCGGCGGAGATCTGCCGTCACTATCGGAGTCAGATCGGCGGGCTGATGGAGCAGTGGGCCGCGGAGGTGGAGGCGCTAGTTGCTGTGGCACGAGTGTATGGAGTGGAGGCCGTGATGGAGGAGCTGGAGAGTGACCCACGCCCCTGTGTCCCCGAGGGACCGGCCGCTGCGGCTGAGGGACCCGGTCTGCCCCTGGCTCCTGTGTTACCTCCGTCCTACTCACTCGCGTGCTGCACCGCACCTGGCCCGTCGGGTGTGCCCCTCTCTGTGACTGCGGCGGGGGCAGAAGATAGCGACTCCGGGCCTGACACTGAGCCTGTGTCAGAAGAAGAGGAGGGGGTCGTTGCCCTGCCTGGCATGGAGGCCACCTATGTCCCCCGAACCGGAAACAACGGGTATCGGACGGCCCTTCCACGCCGTGCTTGCTACGCACTGGAGGGGCTGGTGCCCGTGTCCTTCCACCCCGAGCCGGGTGAGGAGGACGAAAATACCCAGTAGGGCAGCGGATGCCCGCTGCACCGTCCCCGTTGGGACCACCACTGAGTTGTTTGTTTGTTTGTTTGAAAGTTCTGCTGATGATAAGATGATTACCGAACAGTAACCTGATTGCCTGCTTGATTTGCAACCGGCCGGAGCCGGCACCGTTGTCCCTGTGGGGACCGTTTAAAAAGTTTGCATGGGAACTATCCATGGACAAGCCCGTGAACTTGCAGGGCAACCACAAACGTTAAGTGGCTTGTAAATAAGTTGTTTGCTGTTACCGTTTCCGCAATGCCGCCTCTGGAGAGGCAGGTTGGAGGGGGGGCCCGCAGCAGAGCCGGCTGGGGCCCAGCCACCAAAGGAACCGGTGGCTACCCTCTGGAGGGGAAGGACAGATCCCGCTCGGGTGACTTGTGCTGGACTGTGGGTCAAGGGGTGCTGCCTGGGCTTTAGGGGCAGCATCAGGGCCAGGTTGCTTGGGTGGGAGAGAGCGGAAACCGTAACCGTAAACCGTTTGCAACGTTAAAGTAATGTGCCTCCCGTTATGGGAAGAGTTATTAAAAATGTATATATGTTACCGTTTATAATGTTATATTTTGCAGAAAAATAAAACCGGTGTTGGACGGGCAGCCCGCGGACGGTCTGCATTTTGCTAAGGGGGAATGTGACACCCTGGGCAAGCCAGGGGTCACAGGTCATTGAACCAACACACCCTACATCCCAGTCAGGAACACCAAAGCTAAACCAAAATCCTTGTTGCCTTCCTCCAGAGGCTGATGTTCACACCAGGGGGTGGGCCAGGCGGTTGGCTCCGCCCACCGAGGAGTTCACAGCTCTGGAGGTGGGAAGAACCAGGCAGTTCAGTTTAGGAGGAGGAAGTGGAAGGAGTAAACAAGAAGTTAAGCTAGAGAAGTGAAGTGGTAAAGGAGGAGTAAAGGAAGGTGAAAGGTGACAGAAAGAAAGCCTGAAGTGAGTCCAGCTGTGTGCAGGACAGGGTCAGCAAGGTCAGCAACGGCGGTGACTGTCCAGAGGGGTGACTGTTCGGGAGTTCCTGGAAGGACCGCGGACGGGTGGTGACCCAGCGGTCTGGAGCAGCGTGCAAAGGACAGTCAGCACCAGGGCAGGGGCCTCTCGGACCCCGGCAAGGCTAGGAGTCGCCATAATTTGCCGAATCCGTCAGTGAAGGGGACGTAGATCCCCCAACAACCAAGTTCCGATTGAAGGCAACAGTCCAACCATTAAGGAGGAACACCGCCACCGCCAGGGCACCAGTTCCTCAGGGCCAGCGTCTGCGGGCAAAGGAGAGCTCCTCCGGTCCAGCTTGAAGCCGGGGAGCGGGTTACCGGTGGGAACCCATCGCTACCAACACAGAAACACTAGGTGCAGGTCAAAGGGACATCACCGTTACCTACTGGGAGAGAAAGTGCAGCCGTCCGTGGGAACCGTCTTTCCAGCCGTGTGGTTTACCGTAAAACTGTGTCAACGTCTCAGGCTGAGTGAGTACCACAGTGCCGCAAGGCACAGCGCTGCCCCCGCGTCCCTGCGCCCACAAGGCCAAGCATCTAACCCCATCACCGGGCCCCGGGATTACCAACCCCTACCCACGGAGGGGCAACCCAACATCTCGCTGCTACACACCATCGTCCCCGGGCCTATAGAGCAGCGGTGGTGAAATCACCACAACCGTGGGTGGCGTCACGGACAATAAACAATCCTCACACCCAACAACCCCCTTTCACTCACGGGCGAGGAGTGTCGCTCGAGAACCGCCGGGATCCGGCCCACCGCTCGAGTCACCACTGAGCAGCAGCCGCCGGACCCGAGCAGAGGGGGGTGAGCGTATTGTGCTGACACCCTCCTCCCCGCCCGCGACACTCATACAAGCAGAGAGCTGTCAATCCAGGGCATCAGGTGGGGAGAAGCCACTGGGGACCCACCTGTCCGACTAGTCTACAGTGCAGCTGGGTTCCCAGCGGCTGTTAAGCATAATCCATCCAGTGGCTGGTACATGCTGCACATGGCTTCGGCCGCATGTATTAGCTGTCAGGCTCCCATTAGTACCAAGATTTGAGGTAGTGATCACCGTTAGTCCCCTGGCACTCTCAGGTGCATAGCTGAGCAGGGGTAGCTTTTCTGACGGCTTTGAACACCATATAAACAAGATATCAGCACAATAAAAATGGCATTTAGGCACATTATTTTTAGTTATATTCTTTTTAAAAAGCACTTTTTGATTGTAGTTTAAATAGTCAAGGTAATAGAAATGCAGTTATATGTTTCTGTCTACAAGGAAAATAAAAAAAGATAAAATGTGTAAATAAATAGGAAGCAGACTGACAAATTACCGCCTGAATATGAAGCAAGGCATTTCTGCTTTCTGAGTGCGATTTCAGTTTTAAAGTAAATGCACATTGCTTTCAGAAATATGGTAATAGGAAAGTCTGAGACTTCACTGACATCAGGAAGACAATTTGTTTTACGTGTGCCACTAAAGCTCGCTGTTTCTATACAGATTCTGACACTATGTACTGTAATAAAATGGCAAAGGGGAATCCATTTTTCTTACACTATTGACTTCCTGTTCTGCCAAACAGTTGCCTGCTGAGTCTTTCACTAGTCTATTGTGCGTGTATTGTAAGCCTCAATAGGAGACTGTTGTGCGGAATCAAGAAGACAAATTGCAACTTTTCAGTAGTTTGGAAGACCATATAAGATGTCAAGTGTACAGTGTTCTGCCGAAGGACAGAAATGACTAGAAACAGTATATACCCTATGTGTTTCCCGAGGATATCCTAAGGAAGGCAAAAATGGACATTAGGACAATGCCCACAACAGTTAAGGCTACGTTCACACATCAGTTTTTTTCTATCAGGCACAATCTGGAAAAAAACGGATAAAACGGATCCGTTTTATCCCCATTGATTTGTATTAGCGCCGGATTTGCCTGATGGCCTTGCGTTGCATCCGGCTGTTGACGGATCCGGCGTAATTACTCAATGCGACGGCCGGATGGAACATCTCATTGAACGTTTTTTGTCTCTAAAAAAAAACGTATTGCTCCGGCGCGATATGGCATGATTTACAATGGAAGCCTATGGCTATGGACGCCATATCCGGCGCGATGTGGCAAAAAATGGATGCGGCCGCCGGATCCATTATTTTAAACGGAGCATGCACCAATTTATTGAAAAAAATGGATCCAGCAAAAGAAACGGACGAAACAGATTCAAAAAACGGATGCGCCGGATCCGTTTTTTGACAGATCAGGTGTACAGGATCCATAAAAAAAAAGGATCAGGCACATCAGTTTTTGTATATTCTGCACCAGATCCGTTGCATCAGGCACACGCCGGATTGTGCCTGATGCCGAAAAACTGATGTGTGAACATAGCCTAAGCAGCTAACTGCTGGATGGTATCAGTGCAGGTGTGCAGACATGGATGTGGAAGGATCTGGTAGAATTGGATTTTGTACATAGTGCATTTGTTACCTTCAATAAACAATCTGATTATAAACTGAAGAAGTAAAGCGGTAAACTGGTGCATCGTTAATAAGCAATCATATAAGATGAGGTGAATGTGTGATGTAACTGTTTTAATTGCTTCATAACACAATGCTATGTTATAGCCATGAGAATCATCCTCCAGAGCTTTTTATAAATGAAAGGGGGTATTATCAGTGTGAGACATGTAAATCCAGAGAGCAGACTGTCAGTCATTACATGTCTCACATTTTTAACACCACCTTTCATTTAAAATAAGCTCTGGAGGAAGATTGTTATAGATATCTATGTCCAGTCCAAAGATCTTAACATCTAATTTACATATTATAAAAAAAAACATGGATTTCGCTGGAATATCAGATTGCAGATATCAAGTATCAATTTTTTAAACTTTCTATGACCTACATGCCCTTGTAGATGGCTTAGGCCTCTTTCACACATCAGTTTTTTGCGATCAGGCACAATCCGGTTTGTGCCTGATGCAACGGATTCGTCGCAGCTTGTGTGAGAACTGATGTAATGGATCCAGTAAAAAAATGGATCCGTCTCATTTTTTTCCCTTTAGGCCAAAGGTTATTTAGTATGGAGGTGAGAAAGAGAGAGAACTCTTTTGTGACCAGAAGTGAATTTACACATCGTCTGGGCATGCCCAGAAACAAAAAAGGATCCGTCGTCTGATTCCATCATTTTACCGGATGACGATGGACCCAGTGCCCATAGGCTTCCATTGTAAAAAAAAGACAGACGGCGCCAGATCCGTCGCCTTCCGTTTTCTTGCCGGTCATAAAAAACGTTCCTTTGGATGTTCCTTCTGGTGGCCGCACAGACAAATTTCGCCGGATTCAGCGCACGCCGGATGAAACGCGAGGCCATGCGGCACAATCCGGCGCTAATACAAGTCTATGAGGAAAAAAATGGATCCGGCGACATCAGAAGCCGGATCCGTTTTATCCGCAATTCACCGGATTGTGCCTGATGGCAAAAAAATGATGTGTGAAAGAGGCCTTAGTAGAAATGAGTGGACTTGTGGAAGTTCAGTTCAGCCGGACTTTAGATGAAGTTTGATTTGGGACCCGGACTTGACCTGAACCCCAGTAGAAGTCACTAATTGGGCAGTTGAGTAGTCCGCCCACATACAGCCAGGCATAAACATCATAGGTCCAGGGGACGGTGGGCAAGGTTTTTCCTTTATTTCTTTTTTTTTGCTGCACAGTACATCCAATCTTGCTGTTGTTACCCCCAGTGACAGCCATTCAAACACTGTAAGCGGCTTACACAGGGCTGAGCACCCAAGCACAAAGATGCTCGCGCAAGTGGTTTGCAAACGTAAAGTACCCAAACTCTGTTTTTTGTAAAGTCTGTGTTTGGTACAAACACCTTTCCTTGAGTTCGCTCATCTCTGCTTAAGGCTATGTGCGCACTAGAGCTTTTTACCTGCGGATTTACCCGCGGATTTACCCCGGAAATTTCTTGAGAAATGTCTGCAATCTTTGTGCAGACATTTCCCATGAAATTCAATGAGAAAAAAAAATAGTTGTGCGCACTGTGCGGATTTTTCTCAAGAAAATTTCTTGAGAAAATTTTCTCGAGAAACTTTCTTGAGAAAATGTGCATGTCCATTAATTTCCGCAGGTACCTGCGGTATTCCGGGGGTATTCCGCAGGTAGCAATGATGTGCGGTATACCACCGGAATAGCCGCGAATTACCTGCGGGAATGCTCATCGCTGCCTGCGGTTTTGCAGGAAGCGATGTCATTATGCCAGGAAGAGGAGGCGGAGCAGAGTAAACACAGACGTCGCACTCCCTGGACGCCGCACAGAAGCACTTCCGTGCGACCTCCAGGTGCCCGTGCAGTCTGTGTCCTGCTCCGGCCTCGCGGCTGCCTGCACTGCAGGGTGTCAGTGTCTGCCCGCAGTGTCAGCAGCCTGTCACGCGGCAGCGCAGGCAGACACTGACACCCTGCAGTGCTGGGAGCCGCGGGGATGACGATCGCTGCTGTCAGGAGGTGAGATCATTACCTGCTGTGACGATCTCCTGCCTCCTGACGTCAGCGCTGTCACTGCTGTCTATGCCCGTCTCGCGAGCGGCCCGAGACTGTCACTAGCGGTGACGTCACGGGCTCTCGCGATACGTCTGACAACGCGGCGGGCATAGAAGTCAGTGACAGCGCTGACGTCAGCAGTACAGGAGATGATCACAGAAGGTAATGATCTCATCTATGCTCCTGATGGCAGCGCTCGTCATCCCCTGCAGTGACCTGAGCTGACCTATTGATGTTAGCTCAGGTCACTGCATTGCTCTCCCAGCCAATGGGGAACATTCTGTTCTTCATTGACTGGGACAGCGACTATGGTATGGATCGCCGTGCCCCCCCACCCCCCTTATTGGATTACGCCGGACGTGGAATTGATTGTGCTCTTTTCAATAAATTGGTTAAAGAGGGAATGTTTTGGGGAGTGTTTTTTCAAATAAAACTTTTTTTGTTGTCTATTTTTTAATTATTACTGACTGGGTTGGTGATGTCGGGTATCTGATAGACGCCTGACCTCACCAACCCCAGGGCTTGATGCCACGTGACATTACACATCTGGCATCAACCCCATATATTACCCCGTTGCCAACGCACCAGGGCGCAGGATGAGCTGGGGCAAAGCGCCAGGATTGGCACGTCTAATGGATGCGCCACTTCTGGGGCGGCTGCGGCCTGCTATTTTTAGGCTGGGGAGTGTCCAATAACAGTGGACCTCCCTAGTCTGAGAATATCAGACCCCAGCTGTCCGCTTTACCTTGGCTGGTGATCCAATATGGGGGGGGACCGCACGTTTTTTGTTTTAAATTATTTATATAATTTAAAATAACAGCGTGGGGTGCCCACTGTTTTGGATTATCAGCCAAGGTGAAGCTGCCAGCGGTGGTCTGCAGGCTGCAGCCGTCTGCTTTACCCTAGCTGGCTACAAAAAATGGGGGGACCTCACGTCGTTTTTTTTTAATTATTTATTTATTTTATGGCTAAATACAAGGCTAAGCACCCTTTAGTGCCACATGAAAGTCACTAAAGGGTGCCAGCTTAGAAAATGCAGGGAGGTGGAACATTATATAGGTTTTTCTCATCTATCTATCTATCTATCTATCTATCTATCCCTCTATCTATCCCTCTATCTATCTATCCATCTATCCCTCTATCTATCCATCTATCCCTCTATCTATCTATCTATCCATCTATCCCTCTATCTATCTATCCATCTATCCCTCTATCTATCTATCTATTCATCTATTCATCTATCTATCTATCTATCCCTCTATCTATCCCTCTATCTATCTATCTATCCATCTATCCCTCTATCTATCCATCTATCCCTCTATCTATCTATCTATCCATCTATCCCTCTATCTATCTATCTATCCATCTATCCCTCTATCTATCTATCTATTCATCTATTCATCTATCTATCTATCCCTCTATCTATCTATTCATCTATTCATCTATCCATCTTTCCCTCTATCCATTATCTGTCTATCGATTATCTTTATTATTTATTGTAGGGACAAACCTGCGGTAAATCCGCGGTAAATCCGCGGCAAATCCGCGGTAAAACCGCATGCGGATTTGGTGCGGATTTTTTCCGCAGGTCCGGAAATCTTTCACTGGCAGAAGTTTCTCAAGAAATTTTCTTGAGAAACTTCACATTTCTAGTGCGCACATAGCCTTAGGCCCGTTTCACACGTCAGTGAAAAACAGTGACGTTTTTCACTGGCGTGTAAAACACGCACATGTCCCTCCGTGTGCCGTGAATTATGGCACACATGGGTTGTCTAAGTGCAATCCGGGCTCCGTTCTCCGTGGCCCGTGATTGCACTTAGAGATTAACTCACCTGTGCGCGCACCCGCTGTCCATGGTGCTGATCGCTCCCGCGGTGCAGCATCCGGCCGGCACTGACCCCCGCAGCAGCTGCTTCCGGGTCGGCTGTGTCGCGCATAATGAATATGCGCGACAATAATGAGCCGGCTCAGAAGCAGCAGGCTGCACGGGCTGCAGAGGACATCGCTGGACGCCGGGTGAGTTAAAATGTTTTTTATTTTAAAAGCACGTTTTTTTCTGGCACGTGTTTCACGGACCACACCACTGCGTGGGCCGTGGAACATCAGTGATGCCAGAAAAAAATGGACATGTCTCCGTGCGGCAATCACGGACACGCGGGTACGCCGCACGGAGACACGTGCAGTGAAAAATCACTGATGTGTGCGCAGACCCATTCATTATAATGGGTCTGCGTATGTCCGTGATTCTGGTACGTTTAAAAAAAAGCACAAACGTACCAGAATCACTGATGTGTGAAAGGGGCCTAAGAGGGTACATTTTTCTGACTGATTTCCTTTAAATACATTTAACACAAACATTTTTTTTAAGCAGGTCATTTTCTGACTATAGGTTCCCTTTAAAGAGGACCAACCACCAGAATTTTCATATATAAACTAAAGCCAGTGCTATACTGGCACTATCATGCTGATTCTATACATACCTTTAGTTGTGAGATGGGATAGATAGTTACTGAAATACAGGTAAAGTTTGTGAAATTAACTATTATTTGATGAGAGGGGCAACAAAATATCTAATAGGTGGGTCAGGTTTTGCTAGTCATTCCTGCCCCTATCTGCTGCCTGTCCTTCCTCCCTCTCTCCTCGCCCTGTAATAACAGAGACAGGGGGAGGAAGGACAGACAGGCAGACAGGGGCGGGAATGACTAGCAAAATCCGGCCCACCTATTAGATATTCTGTAGCACCTATCAATCAAATAACAATGCATTTCACAAACTTTACTTGTCTTTATTCCAGAAAGTATACATCTGATCTCACAACTAAAGGTATGTATAGAATCAGCATGATAGCGACAGTATAGCACTGGCTTTAGTTTATAAAGGAAAATCCTGGTGGCTGGTCCTCTTTAATGCTCTGTTTTCTATATGCCTCCATGTCGTATCTATAAATAGGTGTAAAGAAAATGGGAACAAATATTTTGTCAGTAAAGGGGTTGTCTGATCCCTAGATATTGATGAATAATACTTTGAAGATTTGGGAATTTTACATTCTGCCTGATATGGTATATTATGGCATGGGCATCCTGGACAGGTTGTTTATTTATAAAGGATGCCTGGTGCAGCATGGATTTATTGAGTCATACTATGTTCTTACTTGTATACTTTGTGATGGCTGTTGCGAGCTCCTTCTTTAATGCTAATTTCCAGGAAGTCAGGGCAAGGAACGGTCAGTAGAACAGTGTTATCTGCCAGGGGGTACTCCGCAGGGTGACAGATGTTGCCTTGATAGCTGATCATTGCTGCTTCTACAATAATGATGGGGCAGACGGGCTCGCTCCATTACAATCACGATTGCAGTAGCAGAGTAATTGCAGGTTAGGGCTGCAGCTGATTTCCATTAATTGTAAAAACAAGTTTTCGTTTTTGCATTTTATTTCTCCTTAATTCATGGATCTCCTTCCCACCCAAAGCAGAGATAAAACATGTACATTGACTCTCAGCCAAAATCTCTGATCAACGTGTGCTATAATATTCTGTCTCACGACTGGTTTGCGTAAGAGACGGAACGCTCTTTGCTTGGATTAGAAGCACAGATTGTCATGTAAATTGAGGTTTGTCAGTTGGCAGATAAGGAACTCACAGGACTACATTTACCTCAGTTCCAAAATCCACTTCATGGCTTGAATATTAAGTAGAAGCCCACACAGCTAAAATCTTTATTCTACCAGCAAATTCACCACTCGAGCATGCCTTAAAGTAGAACACATCTGACAAGAAATAAGAAAGATACCTACAAAACATTGCCGTGCCTGCATATGACAAATTCTTAAAGGGAACTTGTCTTCAGATTTGGTGATTTGGTGACTATAAGCTGCGGCCACCACCAGTGGGCTCTTATATACAGTATTCTAACATGCTGTATATAAGAGCCTAGGCCGCTGTGTAGAACGTAAAAATCTCTCTATAATACTCACCTAAACTGTCGCTGCAGTGGAGTTGGGCCTTATGGGCATCTCCGTTCTCCGGTGCCAGCGCCTCCTCTTTCGGCCATCTTTGTCGTCCTTCTTCTGAAGCCGAGGTGCAAGACGCGTCCTACCTCATCCACACTCACCGGCATTCCAGTCCTGAGTAGGGCAGATCAAAGTATTGTAGTACGCCTGCGCGAGACCGGCGAGTGTGGATGACGTAGGACGCGTCATGCACACAGGCTTTAGAAGGACGACGAAGATGGCCGAAAGAGGAGGCGCCGACACTGGAGAACGAAGACACCCATATGACCCAACTCCACCACAGCGCGACCGTTAGGTAAGTATTATAAAGTGATTTTTACATTTTACACAGCGGCCTGGGCTCTTATATAGAGCATGTTAAAATGTTGTATATAAGAGCCAATTGGTGGTGGCCGCAGCTTATAGGCCCCAAATCTGGTGACAGGTTCCCTTTAAGGCACTACTTTAGTGGAGGGAGGAGAGATTTTCACCGATGGAGTGGTGTTTTAAATCTAAGCCCCTGCTTCATGGCTTATACTCACCCTCTACCGATGTGATGCTTTTTCATCCCCACGCTGGTCCCCAGGCACCATCTTGTGCCCTCAACTCCTGACTGTCCAGAAATCATTAGTTACGTCACAAGCGCTCAATACAAGTATATGTGAGCCAGAATAGGATCAAAATGAGGCTCTCATAGATTTGTATTGGGCTGAGACACTGTAAAGTAAATATATGCCAGGGGCAGAGACTTACATTTAAAGCACCACTCCAATGATGAAACAAAAACAACTCAAAACACTGAAATGGTGCTTTAAAGAGGACCTGTCACCAGATCAGAAGTGTCCAGTTTTTGTTGGTATTTTGTTCCCAGTGATCTCCTGATTCTTCTGTAAGTGGTTTTTTTTATCTGCCATATGATTCACGGATATGGGCCTTTTTGTTTAGTGCCAATTTTTATTGCTTTTAGAAGTGGGTGTGGATAACTGGGTAATAATGTCAAGAAGCCTAAAGACACGCCCCCAGATAATCCTATGAGCCACGCCCCCTTTGTGAAGACCATAAAAATTAGCACTGAAAAAATCTCTGCAACCGTATGGTGGATTTAAGAAAAATCAAAGCCAGAATACTTCTGTAAGCAGTGGGAATACCATAAGAGCAAAAACTGCCCTTTTTTGACCTAATAGTAGGTCCTCTTTAATATATTAAAAATATTAGCATAAGTCTGTACATGAATCGAGAGAGAGCAGAAAGGCTATAGGTAAGTGAATTTCTCCTAGCCTTCCTGAAATCCATTCTTTTTATGCAGCACATGGACAGAATACAGATTGAAATAATATAGTTTCTAAATAAAAATACAGTCTACATTCTATGGAGAATTTGATCTTCAGGTTTAGTCCTATTAAAATAAGTACAGTAAAGGGGGCTTTACACGCTGCGACATCGCTAATGCTGAGTCGTTGGGGTCACGGAATTGGTGACGCACATCTGACCGCATTAGCGATGCCGTTGCGTGTGACACCGATGAGCGATTTTGCATCGTCGCAAAAATGTGCAAAATCGCTCATCAGTGACATGGAGGTCCATTCTCAAAAATCGTTACTGCAGCAGTAACGAGGTTGTTCCTCGTTCCTGCGGCAGCACACATCGTTCCGTGTGACGCCGCAGGAACGAGGAAGCTCTCCTTACCTGCCTCCCGGCCGCTATGTGGAAGGAGGGAGGTGGGCGGGATGTTACGTCCCGCTCATCTCCGCCCCTCTGCTTCTATTGGGTGGCTGCTCAGTGACATCACTGTGACACCGCATGACCCGCCACCTTAGAAATGAGGCGGTTCGCCGGTCACAGCGATGTCGCCGGGAAGGTAAGTATGTGTGACGGGTCTGGGCGATGTTGTGCGGCATGGGCAGCGATTTGCCCGTGTCGCACAACAGATGGGGGCGGGTACCCACACTAGCGATATCGGGACCGATATCGCAGTGTGTAAAGCGGCCTTTAGTCAGAAAAGTGTTTGACTCGTTACTATTTGACCCCTTGGTGAGGAGGGGGTTGCTTTTTTACTTATATATATCTGACAGGGATCAGGACAGTAGGATATCCAGGAAGGCAGACAGATGAGCAGAGAAACACTAAATAAACCTAAGCCAGTTGTGCACATATCCCCAGGATAGAGATAATTTAGGAGTTGCAGAAGGTAAATGGTTAATAGCAGAGACACATGCAAACAGGAACTTGCAGCTGACAGATGGGTAGAAACGTATGCAATCAGTAAGTTACAGCAGGCAAATAGTTAACCACAGGATGCTTAGCCAAACTGGTTCATTGTTTGCAGTGATGCAACTACAAAAAGGAATACTATAGACAAATAATACTCAGGTACCTAGTTTTCTAACACATTAATCACAATCACAGGTATATGCATCAGCAGAGTTGAGTGACATAGCACTAAGATTTACTGAGCTAAGAAGTAGTTACAGATTGTTGGATAGCAGGCAACAGTTTTCTGGACAGACGGCTGATTACTGATGAGCGAAGTAGACTATGAGGCAAAGTAGCTGAAAGTTATGCTCCTTAAATACTCAAACTGCACAGAGCTTCATGAGAGCCTTAAAGACATTTGGTGATTATATCAGATGTCAAAGTAACTCTGCGTGGACTAGAACATTGAGCTGGCCATAGGACAAGGGTGCAAGGCCCATTGCTGGAGCCGGGACAGGTGAATAATAGGAATAGAAGAATCTACTATAAAGGACATGTCAGGAGAATTGTGAGAAATTACAGTTTATTTCTTTTCAGATACCTTTAGATGGAGCATACTGCATTTGGATTCATGACATAGCTCACTGCACTTTCCCCTTAGTGGACGGGCAAAGTAGACAGAGTTTTGTAGCTTAGCTACTGTAAATGATTCAATGCTTTGTATAATGCGTTCTGATGCGTATAAGAATTTTTAACCTATGTAAGCAGAATTAAATTCAAGGTACAGGTCTTCGCCTATGACATCTTCATTAATCCATTCACTAATATTAGGTATAGTTAATTTATCAGTGACAACCTTGGCGTACAACTGACTTGCAGGGAAAATGTAGTATTGCATGAAGGGAATTCTTACAGGGAGTGGATCTCTGATTTGGTTCCTGATAGAGGAACCCCCTTCTAAAAAAGGGCATATATACAGGGAATGTGTATATGTAAAATCTAGCAGATTGACAATATGCCAGGACCATTTTGATTTTTTTTTTCCTGGGCACCAACATTCTTGGAGAATCACCAGATGTAAATGACTGCTCTTGACAGTGGCTTAACTAGAGTTTGATGGGTCCTGGTGCAATATTTGGACCTGGGCCCCCCTTATCTTGGTCAGATGTATGTACAGTATATTAACCCCTCCACGGGTAGGGGGATGCCCCGGGACTCGGTGATGGTGTTGGGGAGGTGCCGTCGGGCCGGTAAGGGTTAATTGCGTACTCACTCAATCCAATAATGCTGACTCTGACAACCGTGGTAAACCAAAGTTCTTGATGCCACTGCAGCAGGGAGGGAGCACGCCTGGATCCCGTGCCCGTTGGTGTTGCTTGTTAGCCTGTGACCTTGACCTTGGCACCTCTTTCTGTAGGTTGGTCCCTCTCAGCTTAAAACTAAACGGGTCCCGCTCCCCCGTATGGCTAACGGAGTGAGCTTGCTCTCAGGGTTCACACTTGGGATTTTCTGGACTATGCAGTGGAAAGTCCTATCTCCCTCGTTGCGCTAGTACCCCGATTTTGGAGTGGGTGGAGAACAAATCTTGAAGGCTCCGTCCTCGTCGGGTGAATTACCAGGATGCCTGAAGCTACTTAATGGCCTGGGGTCCACGTACCCCGTCGTGCCCTGTCCCCTGCCTGGTAATGGCACAAGGCTCCTTGACTGTCCGTGCCCCTTGTCACGATCCCCTGCGACCAGAGTCCAGCTCCTACCAGGCCCAGACCTGCCACCTAGTAACCAGGGAGCCCAACTCCTGACCTCCTCTCTCTTTCACCTCCAACACTACACTGACTGTCTCCTAACACTCCTGACTTCCCCTTAACCAACCCCCCAAGTGGCTGGCCCTATTCCCTCCAGGCTGTCCACTGGTGTGTCTGGTGGGTGTGGTGCACAGTGTTCCTAGGGTTTTGATTAGCTTGTTCTTAGCAACACCAAAGGTCAGGGACCCGTAACCAAGGAGGAGGTGGATATCATGCAGAAGGGCAGATTCTACAATACCCTGTGACGGCCTGATAGGCCTGGGCATCACACTATTGCAGCATATGACGTCATTGCCATGTGCTGCCCTCAGTCACTGGGACACAGATGAAAGCTGCCGGCTTCTGTTTGGTTGCCAGAGTTTATTGCAGTACAGGGACCCGACGAGCCTCTGCACCACAATGCACCTCGGATGCACATCCAGCTGAAGCAGGGGCTGGGGCCATAGGATCCCCTGCACCCTCGGGCCCGTGATCATTCTGCCCTTGAGCTTGGCGTACAACTGATTTGCAGGGAAAATGTAGTATTGCATGTAGGTAATTCTTACAGAGAGTGGATCTTTGATTTGGCTCCTGATAGAGGAATCCCCTTCTAAAAAGGCAGGTATACAGGGACTGTGTATATGTAAATTCTAGCAGATTGACAATATGCCAGGACCATTTTCCTTTTTTTGCCTTGGGCACTAACATTCTTGGAGACTCACCAGATGTAAATGACTGCTCTTGAGTACAAGGTGACGCCTGCTTCGCGTGCATGTGATATTTCATGACAGTGATGACATACTGATCCACAGCTAAGCATTACTGGATGACGCCCAGAGTGTGTGTAGGGGACTGACAGATTTTCTCAGAAACAGTTGACATTGAAGAAGGCTTCTTGCCATTAACGACCATGTTCTTTTCAAATTTATGGAATAACACCCGTGTTTATAATATTGGATTAGCCTAATTACTGCTGGCATTTCTGATGTAAAATGCGTGGACTGCAGAAAAGCATGAGAAGATGTATCCTGGACTCAGCCAGGCAGACCTGCGAGATTGCGGCTGTTCTCAGCCGGCATCGACTCTACTGCAGCCCACGCAAGGTACCTGCCCCAGGCGCTGTTTTAATGACAAAAGTGCTGAACGGGCATGGAGGAAAATTATCTCCTCTACAAAAGAGGGATAATCCGGAGTGACTGGCGGGAGGTGTGAGCCTGATCCAGAGATGTAATCTGACAATTCATATCCGTGCTACAGCCAGGAAGAACTCATTACAAGGACCGCTTTGCTAGATACAAATGGTTTAACCCTTTCGCTGTCATAACTAAACACTCAAGTATATGTCATTAATACTTATGGTAACTAATAAATACGCAATTAGTGGACATATTGGGGGTTATAAATCCTTAATTTGACACTTTGCATGAGTCCTGCCAAGAAACCGGTCAGAGTCACCACTAGAGGTCACCAAAGATCACAACCATTGAATATACAGCATTTAATATCAATTATTTCCTCGGTTGACAGGAATCTGTCACTGAGAGGAAGAGAAAGACACAAAGTTGTTTGTCACACAGAAAAGTTATGATATTTGGCTGACATTTGTCTAGGAGGTCTTTATCCACTGATTGTAGCCTATTTTGTGCAGTTAGAAAGAAATGTAAGTGCTATATGAGAGCGGAAAAAGGCAGCGCCAGGGGCACGGCTATCACTGGCTAATAACAGCGGAAGTATATCTATAATGCTAGTAATACATAAGAGCTAAACAGCATATAGCAAGGAAAAGTATAGTTTTAGGGCAAATTTAAGCTGGTAGGTCAATGTTACGTAAAGGCTCAGTGTTCATACAATTTTTTATTTTAACATACAAGGCAGGTGTCGTGTGGTTACATTACATTTGTAATAGATAAATGACATAGATATTGCACATAAATATATACAAAAAAACTGGGAAAAAATATGGATCATAAAATGTACGATAAAGTCTATTAATGTGTATAAAAAAAAAGTTTAAAGGGAACCTAAAAAAGTTTGTTTAAAAGAACTGAGAGTCCTCAGTAGAAAACAAACTTTTTTTTATCTCTACTGGTTAACATGGTACAAAGATATATTTTACCTGTATCTAAAGGGAACTTGTTAGGTGCAATATGTATCCCTGCCTAACTGTCCCTGTATGTAGTAGCATAGATAAAGAGATCTTTAGAAAAGGTATTTCTAAAGATCCTTTATGATATGCTAATGAGCGCAGGGACTAGTCACAAGGCCATTAGTTCCTGCACTAATTTCGCCCTCTTAACATGTTATTACGCCCACAGAGACGTGCTAACATGCTATTCAATGCCCACTGCCCAGCGTCATCAGCGATGACGAGTGTACCTGTGTCTATTGTCACTGTATCAAACGCTTGACATGCGCGTGATCAGAAGTCCCCGCACTGACCTTTCTGAAGCCAGGACGCGTACACCCGGCTTCATAGTGCGCATGACCGAAAGTGCAGAGCATTCTGATCATGCACACTGTCTGGCATCTGATGTGGTGAGAACGGACAAAGGTATGTGACCCTAGGCAAGGGACACTTCATGCTAAGAGGGAAAAATAAGTCCAGGAACGAACGCCCTTGTGACTAGTCCCTGCGCTCATTAGCATATCATACGGGATCGTTAAAAATACTTTTTCTAAAGATCTGTTTATCTATGCTAGTGTATACAGGGACAGTTAGGCAGGGATTAGCAATATGCACCCAGAACTGCTTGTGATTCTGGGTGCATAGACAGGTTCCCTTTGAACTGATCCAGGCACTAGGGTACCAGCAACAGGCTAATAATCATGATAAATAAATAAAGAGGTTTTCTGCTTCTAGGACAAACCCTTCTTATCCCCCATGTTAAGTCCAATTGAAATAAAAAAGCTTATACCCACCTTCTGTGCCTGCGCCTTTCCAACAGTGCCGGTGCTCATGTTCCCGAGGTTCACGTAAAGTTATCACGTCATGTGAGTCCAGTCACAGAAGGTCAGAATTGCGGCTACAGCTCACTTACTGTTAATTACTCATATGTCTGAAGGCAGAGATAGGTAAACCAGCAGTGACTGGCCACGGGGCTCACGTGACCTTACAACCTTACGTTAAGCCCTGGAAATGCAAGCATCGGCACTGCTGGAACAGCGGCGCCACTGGAGCTTTTTTATTTTAACGGGGCCATTAATAATATTAAAGTTATAAGTCCATCAACTCTTTACTATGTGTGGCTCCCTGTTGTTGCTACCTTTAGTATAACGCCTGCCTGGATTCACAGACTCAGATGGGCTGTAATGGACAGGCTAAAGAAAAGCCATTCACCAAGCAGGACCCCCAGAATCCTGAAACCCTTTAACCTCTATACAGGGATTTGGAATTACACAGGGCCCTGGAGATCACTACCTGTGGAAGGCTGTAGTCCGATGAGAGTAGTAGCCAGGCAGGGTCGAACCGGGAAATGCAAAACAGGGACAAAATTGGCAGGCAAGGACGTAATCAGAAAACGTAGCAGAGGTCAGATCCGGATCGGGCAGCGAGGTACATAAACAGCAGGCAGGAGAGGTTTGGTTAATTTAGCACGATACTTTGAGAAAAACTTATTGCTTACCCCTTCAATTATCAATTGTATTTTATAGCAGAAGTGGACCATTCATGTTACAACATGAAAAATGTTTTTTAAAATATAACCTTTATTAATACTGATTAAAATACTATAATCAATAAAATCGTGGATATAAAATGTGATACCCGGTTCTGGGTCACTAAGCTCAAACGGACCAAAAAAACCCGGGTATGGCGCACAAATAAACTTCCTCTATAAGGTCAGGTTCTCAGCCACACTGCCTTATCCTTCTCAAAGATAGAATATTACAGGGTACCGCCCTCCACAATCTATCCTCAAGTTCAAACAAATATATGAGGAATATTGGTGAAACTCAATACCATTTCATTTTCTTTATACATATGTCATTTTCTCACCAAAAATGACCATTATGAAAAAAATTGGAATAGTCTCACCAGCGACGGGCTTATTCAAAGTTATCAATTTCATAAGATGTGGGGATATTACTGATAGAACTCCTCTGGCTATCTTATTACTCCATCCTCCAAGCAGATATCATGAGAACTCCCTACGCGTTTCCTTCACTTCAAATTCGTCAGGGGAGCCTGTGTCAATCAGACACTGCACCATTGGTTGTACAGTAGCTGAATGATGGTAACTTCAGCTGGAAGACACACACCACTTATAGTCAGCCAGTGGTACTGTAGATCCCAAGGAAACCCAGCCCAGTGGATAAGCGAAGCCTGCCCCAACCGGCGCCGCTGGCATCGACTCCTCTCCCATCACCAGCACCATCCACGGCAGGAACACGGCGTCACCTGGTGATCGAAGTAGAAGTCGCTGGAGCGGACTCCGGTGGGGACGTAACACTTAGGGGCACTTTGCACACTACAACATCGCAAGCCGATGCTTGCGATGCCGAGCGCGATAGTCCCCGCCCCCGTCGCAGCTGCGATATCTTGTGATAGCTGCCGTAGCAAATATTATCGCTACGGCAGCTTCACATGCACTCACCTGCCCTGCGACGTCGCTCTGGCCGGCGCTCCACCTCCTTATTAAGGGGGCCGGTCATGCGGCGTTACAGCGACGTCACATGGCAGGCGGCCAATAGAAGCGAAGAGGCGGAGATCAGCGGGACGTAAACATCTTGCCCACCTCCTTCCTTCCGCATAGCCAGCGTGAGCCGCAGGAACGAGGAACAACATCGTAACATCGGTCCTTCCCAATTCATGGAAATGACCGACGCTGCACCGATGATACGATTTCGAAGATTTTGCGCTCGTTAATCCTATCAAAAACAATTTACACACTACGATATCGACTGCGACGCCGGATGTGCGTCACTTTCGATTTGACCCCACCGACATCGCAGCTGCGATGTCGTAATGTGCAAAGTGCCCCTTAGTATCTGGATCTTTTATTTTAACTCTGTATTTTAATACATAATAAACTTTATTGTAATTTTATGATTTTTCTATAGTTGTTATATATGTATCTATAGATCTTGGTTCTGGCATATCGCTAATTAAATTTGTAGTTATTGGAAATGACAAGCCTGAAACAGTTTTATGTAAGTTATAATAAAATTCTATATGTTATACACATGAACACAAAAACTGGATATCAGGTATATCAGCTCTTATGTAGCAACGTAGTTAAAGGGAATCTGTAAACAGGTTTTTGCTATTTAATCTGAGAACAGCTGGATGTAGAGACAGAGACCCTGACTCCAGAGATTTGTTACTTATTTGGCTGTGTGTTATAGTTTCAATACAGCCAGTGTTTTATCAGCAGGAGATTATCACTAGGTGCCAGATGCCAATCAGTCAGGCTAATCTGTGTAACCCTGCCTCCACCACTGATTGGCAGCTTGCCAATCAGGGGTGGGGTTATACACAGTCCAGCAGTCACAGCGCTGCTAGATCTACAGCAGAAACCTGCTGACTCACTCTGTGGACTCTATGGAACCCTTTGGTATCTCCAATTGCTTCCAATTTCATACATTATGTGGATGGGTTTTAGTGTTTGATGTATTTACCAAATACAAACCCTACTGGGCAGCAGTGACTCAGTGGTTAGCATTGTTTCTTTGCAGCGCTGGGGTCCTGGGTTCAAAACCCACTAAAGACAACATCTGTAAGGAGTTTGTATGTTCTCCCCGTGTTTGGTGGGTTTTCTCCGGTTTCCTCCCACACTCCACAGACATACTGATAGGGAATTTAGGCTATGAGCCCCAATGGGGACAGTGATGATCACATCTGTAAAGCTCCATGGAATAAGATGGCTCTATATATGCAAACAGCGTAGGACTGGCTACCGGAGGAATTTTCAGTAATGCCAGGCCTGGATTCAGGTACCTGCATTGCACTCCGGAGCTCTCACCTGAGCTCCGGTGTGCAGCCTAGACTGTACCGCGAGCGCCGAGTGATTGGTTCCCCAGCGATTGTGGTTCAGTTCATGTCAGCTGCAGATAGGCCGGGCTGATCTCCGGTGCTCTCACCTGAACTCCGGATTGTAGCCCAGCCTGTCCGCAGCTGTCATGAACTGAACCGCAATCGCCGGGGAATCAATTACTCGGCGCTCATGGTTCATTCTAGGCTGCACTCTGGAGGTCAGGTGAGAGCTCCGGAGTGCAATGCAGGTACCTGAATCCAAGCCTGGCATTACTGGAGATTCCTCCGGTTGCCTGTCCGACACTGTATGCAAAGCATAATAAATAAGTCACAGAAGAGTTGCATTTTTGTAATGACATGCCTGAGAGTAAAGGCCACTTTACACACAGCGGCATCACTAGCGATGTCGCTGGTGAAAGCACCCGCCCCCGTTGGTTGTGCGTCATGGGCAAATCGCTGCCCGTGGCGCACAACATCGCTAGGACCCATCACACATACATACCTGCCTAGCGACGTCGCTGTGGCCGGCGAACCGCCTCCTTTCTAAGGGGGCGGTTCGTTCGGCGTCACAGCGGCGTCACTAAGTGGCCGCCCAATAGAAGCGGGGAGGTGGAGATGAGCAGGCCGAACATCCCGCCCACCTCCTTCCTTCCTCATTGCCGGCGGCCGCAGGTACGATGTTGTTCCTCGTTCCTGCGGTGTCACACATAGTGATGTGTGCTGCCTCAGGAGCGACGAACAACCTACGTCCTGCAACAGCAACGATAATTGGGATTAGAACGACGTGTCAACGATCAACGATTAGGCGAGTCATTTTGATCGTTAACGGTTGTTCCTGCGTTTCACACGCAATGACGTCGCTAACAAGGCCGGATGTGCGTCACAAATTCCGTGACCCCAACGACATCTCGTTAGCGATGTCGTTGCGTGTAAAGCCCCCTTTACTGTTGCGCTACCATAGTAGTTGATCAGCACCAACCAAGCTCCAATTGGCTTGTCTAGAGTATAAATGCTTGTCTATGTTTTGTCAATTTGTAATTCAGAAAAGTTCTCTTTCTGTACTAAGACATTGAAAAGTCTTCAGTTTCCTGTACTTCTGAGAAATGCCTTTTGGCTTCAAGAGAAAAGAAATTAAGCTTGTCCCCCACTTTTTATCTATATACCACACATTTTATGGCTATTTAATTAATAGAAGCTGGAATTTAGTCTCTCAAGTAGGTTGTCATCCGAGAGGCTTTCTGTGGAGCAGGCATGTAAATTGGGTGTTTTGGGGCGCCCGTCCTCCAAGCTGCCTTTAGCTAATTTTAAAATTTCAATTAAATGTTGCTCGACCACTCATAAATGATTCCACATCACATTATCAATGGCCTACCATACAATACATCTCTAGGAAGAGCTTGGCTCATGTACAGTTTGTGCTTTTTATTTAATGGTATGTAAAATGTTCTGTTCTGCAACACTATGTATTATAAATGTGCTCTTACTTGTTTGTATAATTGTATATTTATATTTATATGCACAGTGCCTTGAAAAAGTATTCATACCCCATGAGCGTTTCCACATTTTTACCTATTACCCCAACAAGTTTGGGTTTTTTTATGTGATAACACTAAGTAGCAAGTATTTGGGAAGTGTAAAGGAATAGATACCTGATTTTCTAACTATTTTAAAGATATAAATCTAAAAACTGTGCCATGCATTCAGTATTGCAGTATTGCACACTGCAGTATTCAGCTGCCTTGAGTCAATACTTTGGTAGGACCACCCTTCGCTGTAATTACTGCTGCAAATCTTTTTCGGTATGCCTCTACCTGTTTTGCTCATATTAATGCCCATTCTTTTTTGCCCAATATCTCTAGTTCAGTGAGATTAGATGGAGATGTCTATGAACAACAATCATCAAGTCTTGTCACAGATTCTTAAAGGGATTTAGGTCTGGACTGTAACTGGGCCATTCATGCACATGCATGTGCTTTGATCTAAACCATCCATTGTAGCTCTGGAAGGATGTTTAGGGTCGTTGTCCTGCTGAAAGCTGAACCTACACTCAATTCTCAAGTCCTCTATTCGGTTTTCCTCCAAGATTACCCTCTATTTAGCGCCATCCATCTTCCCATCAACTCTGACCAGTTTCCATATCCCTGCAAAATAAATGCTGCCACCACCATGTGTGACTGTGGGGATGGTGTTTTCAGAGTAATGTGCACTGTTAGTTTTCCGCCACACAAAGTGTTTTGCATTTAGCCCAAAACCTTTTACGTTTTCATCTGACCAGAGCACCTTCATCCCCATGCTAGCTGTTTCTCTCTACAAGGCTTCATCCAAACTTATGACTTGCTTTGAAAAATTGCTTTCTTCTTGCCACTCTTCCGTAAAGACCAAATTTGTGGTGTACAAGACTAATAGTTGTCCTGTGGAAAGATTCTCCCTCCTAAGCTGTGGATCTCTGCAGCTCCTCCAGAGTGACCATGGGTCTTTTGGCTGATTCTCTACTTAGTGCTCTCCTTGCTTGGGATGTCAGTATAGGTGGACAGCCATGTCTTGGTAGGTTTGCAGTCGTGCCAGACTTGTTCCATTTTTGGATGATGGATTGAACAGTGCTCTGTGACATGTTCAGAGCTTGAGTTATTATATTTTTTAATAACCTAACCCTGCTTTACTCTCCTCCACAACTTTATTGCTGACTTGTCTTGGTTTGTATGATGCTATTTTATCTCTAATGTTTTGAAATAAATGCCTGAGCTGTAGTTAATTACACACAGGTGGACTCAATTTACTAATTAGGTGAATTCTGGAGGCAATTAGTCACACAGCATTTTATTTAGGGGTATCGGATGTTATGCCTCAGAATTGATCCAGTGGCCTTCTGTGCTGTGGTCTGTTTCCCTCTCCACTGAGCCACAGTCAAGCTCAGCTGATGTCCTGGTTCTGAACACTTTGTTTGTGTGTTCATTGTTTTTCTGCCAAAAAGTGTTGCCAGTGCTGTAATTATCTAAAGCTTCCTTGGGCTTCCATTTCCCACTGGTGATATTTCTGAAGTGGACCTTGCTTGGCACTATGGCCTATTTGCCTAGTGTTTCTCCTGGCAGATTACTTTTGATTCACCTTATTTTACTCTGCACCTTCCTTCCCTCGAATTCTTAAGCAGGTACGGGGAACTCTTGATAGCTGCTTAGGAAGCAAAGGTCCAAGTGATCATCTGAGTCATCCAGTTAAGGTTGTTTCAGTCTATATAGGGGCCTTTAGGGACTGCGCAGCTGGGACCTCTAGTCTGTGCAAGAACCAGGCAGGTCAGATGTGGTAATTTTAAGTTAGACTTTATTTTACATTATTTAGTGCACATAAAATCAGGCTACAGTGGTTGAGTACAAATGCGTGTCACAATTTTAAGATTTATATTTTTAATATATTAAGAAAACCATGTATCATTTCCTCTACACTTCACAAATACTTTGCACTTAGTGTTGGTATATCACATAAAATCCCAATAAAATACATTTAAGTTTGTGGATGTAATGTGGAAAGGTTCACAGGGTATGAATACTTTTTCAACGCACGACAGGAGTAATGGGGATTCTGGTTCACTAACTGGTGAGTTACAATGGCTTGTGCTGGTGGTGTGGGTGTTTCTGCACTGCTGCACTTTAATAGAAGCTCTGCTTGTCAAGGGTTCCTTGTGTGTATTACATATTTATGTATCTTATTTCATCATTTGGAGCCTCTGTGTAGAGTCATTCTACGAATTTAGATTTTTATCTTGATCATCATCTTATCTCTTCATATAATCATGTTTCTCGTCCCCTGATTATACTTGATATTTTGTGTAGGTTTTGCCACTCTTCCACCTCCTTCTTTTTGACTAAGTTATTACATTTGTTATTTATTATAGTCTTTTGCTATTATGGGATTTACCATTGACCACATTGCATTTTTCGGGTTTTATGGGGTGTTTTCATATTTAATATTTTTTTCTTACGTTTTGTGTATGATAATTGCAAAAAACTACATTTATTTATGCTTTTTTGTGTTATTTTCTATTGGTCAATTTTTGATGAGTTAAAGTGAACCTGTCAGGTGGATATTACTAATCCCTGCCTAACCGTCCTTGCATCTTGTAGCATAGATAAAGAGATCTTTGGAAAAAGTATTTCTAAAGATCCTTTATGATATGCTAATGAGCGCAGGGACTAGTCACAAGGGCATTAATTCCCCTGACTAGTCCGCCCTCTTAGCATGGCAGCACGCCCACAGGGGCATACTACCAAGCTATTCAATCTTATCATAATTGAATAAATACAAGTTGCATTTGATATTATGGGAATGTAGGCAAGGGTATTATATTAAAGTGGCCAGTGCACATAACTCCAATATATCTCAGAGATAAATAAACAGTAGACTGCGTGCATCCCAATAGATGGATTAAGGTATCAGGTGCATAAATAACCCGAAACAGCGGGACATTGTAGTTACCATTTGGCACAAGTACCCACCAAGAAAGTGCAGATGTGCAGATGTCAGCACCGGAGGCCCAAACAACCAGATCCCAGGTTGGAAACTTCCTCCCAGTCCGCTTTCTGTGCTGTTCAAAAGTCCCCGGTATTTCCAGTCATGTGCAGTATGAAGCCGGGGCTTCAGCAAGGTTTAGTGCGCATGACCAGAAGTGCCGGAGACTTCTGAACAGCGGAGACAATAGACACAGGTACGAGCGACAGTGCTGGTGATGCTGCATTAAACAGCATGTTAGTACACCACTGTGGGCGTGCTACCATGCTAAGAGGGCGGACTAGTCAAGGGAAGTACCACTCTTGCAACTAGTCACTGGCCTCATTAGCATATCATAAAGGATCTTTAGAAATACTTTTTCTAAAGATCTCTTTATCCATGCTACTATAGGCTGGGACTGCTGGGCAGGGATTAGCAATATGCACCGAGAACTGTTCATGGTTCTGGGTGCATATTGCACCTGACAGGTTCCCTTTAAGCATAGATTTATATTTGTCATTGGGAACTCTATCAAAGTGTGTCATCAGTTTGGTTATTATAGTATGAGTCTTGTGATCCAATATTGGTTGGTTTCCCTTGATTGTCTTGAAAATAAAATCAGCCAGGTTGCATTTTTTATATTAAATTATTTTAACCCTTGTCTGGTACCATGAAAAAAAAAATCATTGGTGATACCAATCTGCATGGGGTCACATTGACACCTTGGTACCAGACAAAGGTTAATTGACTGGCCAAAAATGTTTAAAGCATAATTCTTAGATGGCAGTGTTAGTGATAATCCCTAAATATGCATTAAAATAAGGTTTTTCATTGAATTTAATTGTCTGCAAAAACTCTGCCCATAATTACCACCGGTATTTGGATAACTTTTGCTGTGCACTGTCATTTGCTATTCGCGTAGAAGTTTCCTAATTATTGTGACGGATGCCTCCCAACCTCCCAAATCATACCTCTGGACTGAAGCTAATTTATGGTGAAAAGTTACCTTTGTTCTATTTATGCCTGCCATAGCTCATTACGTGCAGCCATCATATGCTAAGAATGACAGCTTCATTTCGGAAACTATTATAGATGTTTCTAACCTGCGCTGATAACTGTAAGCCGCCTGATATGCATTTGTTAACGCTCATCAATGTTTCTTAGTATACGGTTAGTATGCTTAGTATTCTCCTAGTACCAAAGACACAAAACACCCTTATTGCACATGTAGAGTAAATTAAATTCAACAAGTGCAATGGGGTCCAGCTAATATTCCTTTAACAAAACTTTTTAGGAGTACTTTATTTTTTGGATTATAAGACACTTTTTCCCCAAAAATTGTGGGGAAAATAGGGATGTGATTTATAACCCAAATGTAGCTTACCGGGGGGTGGCAGCAGCATGAGTAGGGTGATGATGTGGGCCCTGGGCTGGGAGGAGGGGGTGTTCTGGCGGAGCGAGGCAAGTGATGGACTGCAATAAAATGGCGCTGGTGGGGCGCATGCGCAGATTAAGATCTCGGCTCTCCGAGATCTCAATCTGTGTATGTGTAAAGGCCGCTTTACACGCTACAATATATCTAACGATATGCCGTCGGGGTCATGTCGTTAGTGACACACATCCGGCATCGTTTGACATATTGTAGCGTGTAACAGCTACGTGCGACTGTGAACGAGCAAAAATAGTCACCTTATTGTTGCTCGTTGACACGTCGCTCATTTTCTAAAAATCGAACGTCCTTCTGTGCTCCGGTTGTTCATCGTTCCCGAGGCAGCACACATCGCTCCGTATGACACCTCGGGAACGATGAACACAGCTTACCTGCAGGCGCTGGCAATGCGGAAGGAAGGAGGTGGGCGGGATGTTTACGTCCCTCTCATCTCTGCCCCTCCGCTTCTATTTGCCGGCCGCTGTGTGACGTCGCTGTGACGCCGAACGTCCCTCCCCCTTCAGGAAGAGGATGTTCGCCGCCCACAGCGAGGTCGTTTGGAAGGTATATATACGACTTTATGCGACACGAGCAACAAATTGCCCGTAACGCACAAATGATGGGGGCGGGTGTGATCGCAAATGCGATCGCACGACATATCGACACGTGTAAAGCAGGCTTCAGAGGGTGTCCAGTGCCCTGCCCCCCTCGAAGGGTGTTATAGAAGGTGATGATAAATTGATGTGTTTTTGTGAAATGTGATAGTAATGCACTGTATGTGGTGTATTCCTCTGTGTAATATAGCCGACCACCAACAGGTGTCACTGGTTCCCTGGTCCCTAAATGCAAGGGAGTGTAGAGGGAGTGACAGGATGGCATGGGTTAAAAGGGGTAGCATAGTCCCCAGCACAGAGGAAATATAGGAAAGAAGCTTCCTGGTACAAGGCAGAGAGTGAGAGATAGGGAGAAGTGACAAGAAAAGAAAGGACCTGAATAGTCAGATGTAGCAGAGTGGCGTCGGGTGGTGTGGAGGATTCAGGCGTAGAGAGAAGACAGTAGTAGTAGAAGGAAGAAGGAGTAAAGGAGGTAGCAGTGAGTGTGAACCACTCAGCTATTGTGCGTAATTCCAGTATGGAGGCAGAGGTGAAGGCAGGCATCCCTTGTTCTGGAAAGGAGAGGATAAATCACCCCTTGGTGACCGTAGCTGAAAAGCTGGGTTCTGGAAAGAAAGAAATGCCTGTAAAAGATCTCAATGTAAAGACTGCCTATAAGAAATGGAAGCTGTGTGCCAAAAGAATGTTCAGTAAAGTTACGGTTTTAATCGGTTTTGGACTTGTTACTGATAGTGCGGAGCGTTATGCTGACTGTAGTGAACGGGATCCAGCCACGCATAAAGGCTGGTTAGGAAATATATATATAAAGAGTCCAGTAAAGACATGGTGGTAGTTTGGAGGACTCGGAAAAGCTCTCAGGTTTACATTGAAAAGATATAATTAGAATTTTTTTAGTCAAAATTTTTTAAAGATCTTTTAAGCAAAATGTATTTTGAATGAGTTGTTAACTACAATCAGAAATTCTAGTGGTATTTTTTTTTTACTTTATGCCAAGGTTTTGTGGAAATAGTTTTTTTTTTTTCTAACATTTTGTAGTATTGTCGACTAGGGATGATTGAGTTGATTTGGTGTGTGTTGAATTTGAGTCGAATTTTATAAAGACTCAGCAAGTTGGAACTATATGTAATTTAATTCACACCAATCACTATAAAAGCTTGCTGCCTTTTTACACATTGCAAAAGATTTCATCAGTAATATAAGGCTGACGTTACCTAATGTGCGACCATCCCAGTTTCCCCATAATGCATTGCAGCTATCACATCACATGGTATAACACAGTCAGTCAGAATGGACTATCATAGCCTGCATAAAAGCCTAAGTAGGGAATGCAGCAGCCATTTCAGGTTGATTTTAAGATAGTGAGAATATGCTACAGCTCACTGCTTAACTTTAGAAATAGGAAAAGAAAGCCCTAAATGTTGAACAAATACGCTAGACAAAAAATTTGTATAAGAAAATGAGAGTAGTAGAACCAGCCATCTGAGAAGTAGTACTAAAAAACAAAAGTCACAAAGGTCCTTCTGTGCCTCTGGCAAGGTTATTTGTAGAGAGGCAGTGGAGGATATTATGGAATATATTTGTCAGGGCCGGGCGGTCGGGCAGACCCAGGAGGTGGATCCACTGGGCCGAACTCTAAGATGGTGGTAGGGAGTCCGGTAGCTGAAGCACTGATGGGCAGCAGAACAGTCCGTGCAAGTGAAGGTAGCGGAGGAGTCCCTGGGACCACGGAGTCACAGATGGCAGTCCGGGTGACGTAGCTCAGGTTCGGAAGCCAAGATGATGTCAGGCGGGGTCCGGAACCTTTGGAGCAAGATGACGGGTCACCGCAGGGATCCGAGATGGTACGGACTGTCAGATGGCAGACGGACAGCGTGCGGGGCTCGGGATTCAGCAGGACTGGATGGCGTGGCGGGATCAGCTCTAGAAGAGAGATACGTAAGTATGGCAGGAAAACACAAGGAGACCTGACTCCTAGCTCAGAAAACACGAAGATCAGGCCCCGCCCCCTTGGACAAGAACCCCCTTTATACCCCGTACCTGTCTAACCTCATTTCCTGTTAATGGGCGCTGGCCCTTTAAGAAAGGGTCAGTGACCGCGCGCGCGCGCCCTAATGCGCATGCGCGCGGCCCGGGTGCCAGAAGCCAGGGAAGGAGGCTGAGAGGAGGACGCAGGGGAGCCGGCCAGGGCCTGGGAGGCCGTCGGGCGCCGGGATCGGCGGCCAGGGAGCCTAGGAAGGACGGGCACAAGAGGCTGGGACACGGGGAGCGTGGCAGGTGAGCCGGGGAGCGGGACAGGAGACCCGGGAAGGGGAGCCGAGGACCCGGGGAGCGTGACAGTACCCCCCTCCCCACGCCCCCCTCCCCGCAACCGGGACATGAAGGCACGGATCAGAGGAGAGCCCACGTTCTCCCTGGGTTCCCAGGATCTATCCTCAGGACCATACCCCTCCCAGTCCACCAGGAAGAACTGCCGGCCACGAACAGTCTTCATGGCCACGATATCCCTTACCGCATAGATGTCGTCCTCAGCAATAGGAGGAGGAGCCGGACTGGCAGCAGCGGAGAAGGGACCAAGGAACACCGGCTTGAGTAGAGAGACGTGGAAGGAGTTGGGTATTTTCATCGTGGTCGGAAGCCTCAGTTTGTAGGAGACCTCATTGATCTTGCTGAGGATCTTAAACGGCCCGATGTAGCGAGGACCCAGCTTGTAGGAAGGTATCTTCAGTCGGATGTACTGGGAAGCAAGCCAGACCAGGTCACCAGGAGAGAAACACGGAGGGTCTAGACGCCTTTTGTCAGCGTGTTTCTTCATCCGCTGGGAAGCGCGCCCAAGGGACGCCTTGACAGAGTCCCAAATAGTAGCGAAGTCACGGGCTACAGTATCAGCAGCAGGGACATCCGAAGAAGGGGATATAGGCAACGGGACGGAAGGCTGCAGTCCGTAAACGATATGGAAGGGAGATTTGGAGGACGACTCACTGACGTGGTGGTTATGGGAGAATTCAGCCCAAGGCAGAAGCGTGGACCAGTCGTCGTGATGGGCGTTGACATAGTGACGTAAGAAGGAGGTCAAGATTTGATTGACCCTTTCCACTTGGCCATTAGACTGAGGATGGTAAGCGGAAGAAAAGTCCAGAGTCACTCCCAGATGTTTGCAGAGAGCCCTCCAGAAGCGGGAGGTGAACTGAGTTCCTCTGTCGGACACGATGTGGGAAGGAAAGCCATGCAAGCGGAAGATATGTTGTATATAGGCTTCCGCGAGTTCCTGAGCAGAGGGCAGTCCGGGCATAGGGACGAAGTGAGCCATTTTGGAGAACCGATCCACCACGACCCATATGACTGTGTGTCCGGATGATACTGGCAAGTCCGTAATAAAGTCCATCGCTATGTGTTGCCATGGAACTGAGGGTATCGGCAGAGGCAGAAGACGGCCATAGGGCAGGTGTTTGGGCGTCTTGTTCCTGGCACAAGAGGGGCAGGCAGAGACAAAGGCGGCAACGTCCGTGCGAAGGGATGGCCACCAGTAATGGCGTACAATCGCACCCCATGTTCTCTTCTGGCCTGCATGGCCGGCTGTTTTCGAGGCATGACCCCAGTGTAACACTTTTTGCCTGTCGGTCTCAGAGACATAGGTCTTCCCGGGTGGTATCTGGGCCAGAGTGACAGGGGCCACCGGAACAATCTTGCTAGGAGAGATGATAGGTTGGGTAGTCTCTTCCTCCTGCTCCAGAGGCATGAGAGACCTAGACAAGGCATCAGCGCGTATATTCTTGTCTGCGGGTCGGAAGTGAAGCTGGAAGTCAAACCTGGCAAAGAATAAGGACCACCTGGCTTGTCGTGGGTTCAGTCGCTGAGCGGACCGCAGGTATTCCAGGTTCTTGTGGTCCGTGTAGATAATCACAGGGTACACTGCTCCTTCCAGGAGGTAGCGCCACTCCTCCAGAGCCAGTTTGACCGCCAATAGTTCTCGGTCACCGATGGTGTAATTACGTTCAGGTGCTGAGAAGCTTTTAGAGAAGAAACCGCAAGTCACCATCTTCCCGGAGGAGGATTTTTGCATGAGCACTGCTCCGGCTCCTGAGGAGGAGGCATCCACCTCTAAGGTGAACTGGCGGTTTAACTCCGGTCGGTGGAGTGCAGGAGAGGAGGCGAATGCTCGCTTCAGGGAGCAAAACGCGGCGTCGGCCGCAGGTGACCAGTCCTTTGGATTAGCCTCCTTTTTGGTCAGAGCGGAGAGAGGGGCAGTCAGGGCGGAGAAGTGAGGGATAAACTGGCGGTAGTAGTTGGCAAATCCCAGGAACCGTTGGATTGCCTTCAGTCCAGACGGGGGAGGCCAGTGGAGGATGGAGGAGACCTTCTTTGGATCCATCTGCAGCCCAGTACCCGAGATGATGTATCCCAGGAAAGGAAGAGAAGACTGCTCAAAGACGCACTTTTCATATTTGGCGTAGAGATGATTCTCTCTCAGTCTTTGTAGAACCAGCTTTACGTTCTCTCTGTGGGTCTGGAGGTCCGGAGAGAAGACAAGGATGTCATCCAGATACACTACTACACATACGTAGAGGAGGTCCCGGAAAATGTCGTTCACCAGTTCTTGGAATACGGCAGGAGCGTTACACAGACCGAAGGGCATCACGCAGTATTCATAGTGCCCATCGCGAGTATTAAACGCGGTCTTCCATTCGTCTCCAGAGCGGATACGAACTAGGTTGTAGGCACCCCGAAGATCCAGTTTGGTGAACACACGGGCTCCTCTGAGCCGATCGAATAATTCGGGGATGAGCGGTAGAGGGTACTTGTTTTTTATGGTAATCTGATTCAAGCCCCGGTAGTCAATGCATGGGCGTAGGTCACCCTCTTTCTTCTTAACGAAGAAGAAGCCTGCTCCCGCAGGAGAGGAGGATCTCCGGATGAATCCCTTTGCCAGGCTTTCCGTGATGTAGGTGGACATGGCCCTGGTTTCGGCTGGAGACAACGGATATATCCGTCCTCGAGGTGGTGTTGTTCCTGGGAGCAGGTCGATGGCGCAATCGTAGGGACGGTGTGGCGGAAGTACCTCGGACTCCTTCTTGTCAAAAACGTCCGCGAAGGACCAATAGGCCGAGGGCAGACCCGGTAGGTACTCAGGAACCGGAGGTCGTCGGACTGGTTGTATAGACTTTATACATCTTTCATGACAGGCAGAGCCCCAACGGGTGATTTCGCCAGTACCCCAGCTGACTGATGGTTCGTGTGTTCGCAACCAAGGAAGTCCCAGCAGGATTTGATGGGACATGTGTGGAAGAACGTAGAGAGAGATGTTCTCGGTGTGCAGAGCACCGATACGCAGTTCCACCGGCTTGGTGATCCAGGAGATGGTATCAGAGAGGGGTCTCCCATCCACCGAGGCAATCAGTAGGGGCTTCTCGAGTAGAGTAACAGGCAGCTGGTATTTGTCCACCGTGGCCTGCTGGATAAAATTGCCTGCTGCTCCGGAGTCGAGGTATGCCTCAGCCGTGAAGCGCGTCTCTCCTGTTGATACTTGTACCGTCCACATAACTGGGTCTGAGAGAGTCCCAGCACCTAGGGTGGCCTCTCCTACCAACCCTAGGCTTTGGAGTTTCCCGGCCTTTCCGGACAGGAGCGTAGGAGATGTGTGCCCTCTCCGCAGTAAAAGCAGAGGCCCTTGGCGAGCCGCTCTGCTCGACGTTGGTCAGACTGTCTTACTCGGTCAACCTGCATGGGTTCGTGGACAGGAATCCCAGCTGTTGATGACTGTGGCACAGAGGATTTCTGTGGCGGGGAGGAGTGCCGTACCGCACGTCGCTCACGAACCAGCTCCTTGGAGCGCTCCTGAAAACGAATGTCCACTCGAGTGGCTAGGGCAATCAGGGCATCTAGGGTGGAGGGCACGTCACGACCCGCCAACTCATCTTTGATGCGACTCGAAAGTCCTTCCCAGAAGGCGGCTGTCAGGGCCTCATTATTCCACCCGAGTTCAGAAGCCAAAGTGCGGAAACGGATGGCGTATTGGCCCACCGTCAGTGTTCCTTGACGTAGGCGGAGAAGTGATGAAGCAGACGCAGAGGCGCGTCCCGGCTCGTCAAAGGTACTGCGAAAGGCCTGCAGGAACTCTTGAAGATCCTTGGTCATGGGGTCCTCCTTCTCCCACAAGGGGTTCATCCACGCCAGTGCCTCGCCCTCCAGGTGAGACATGATGAAGGCGACCTTGGCTTGGTCGGAGGCAAACAGATGTGGCAGCTGCGTGAAATGAAGGGAACATTGGTTTATGAAGCCCCTGCAGGTCTTGGGATCTCCAGCATAACGAGGTGGTGACGCCAAACGGAGTCGGGAGGCATCCGACGCGGCTGCCACTGGTGCGGGAGCCGTGGATTGCCTAGTGGGGGACCTGGTTGCCGCAGGCGTCATTGATGCTTGTAACGTGTACAGGCGGGTGTCCACGGAGGTCATAAATTGCAGCATGCGGGTCTGGACTTCACGCTGGCGTTGGAGTTCCTCTTGCAGGGCCAATAGTGCTGCAGCGGGATCCATGGCCTGATCTTACTGTCAGGGCCGGGCGGTCGGGCAGACCCAGGAGGTGGATCCACTGGGCCGAACTCTAAGATGGTGGTAGGGAGTCCGGTAGCTGAAGCACTGATGGGCAGCAGAACAGTCCGTGCAAGTGAAGGTAGCGGAGGAGTCCCTGGGACCACGGAGTCACAGATGGCAGTCCGGGTGACGTAGCTCAGGTTCGGAAGCCAAGATGATGTCAGGCGGGGTCCGGAACCTTTGGAGCAAGATGACGGGTCACCGCAGGGATCCGAGATGGTACGGACTGTCAGATGGCAGACGGACAGCGTGCGGGGCTCGGGATTCAGCAGGACTGGATGGCGTGGCGGGATCAGCTCTAGAAGAGAGATACGTAAGTATGGCAGGAAAACACAAGGAGACCTGACTCCTAGCTCAGAAAACACGAAGATCAGGCCCCGCCCCCTTGGACAAGAACCCCCTTTATACCCCGTACCTGTCTAACCTCATTTCCTGTTAATGGGCGCTGGCCCTTTAAGAAAGGGTCAGTGACCGCGCGCGCGCCCTAATGCGCATGCGCGCGGCCCGGGTGCCAGAAGCCAGGGAAGGAGGCTGAGAGGAGGACGCAGGGGAGCCGGCCAGGGCCTGGGAGGCCGTCGGGCGCCGGGATCGGCGGCCAGGGAGCCTAGGAAGGACGGGCACAAGAGGCTGGGACGCGGGGAGCGTGGCAGGTGAGCCGGGGAGCGGGACAGGAGACCCGGGAAGGGGAGCCGAGGACCCGGGGAGCGTGACAATATTATACATCACTCGTCTCAGCCAGTACAAGATAATATTACTTCTGGCAGTGACAACATCAGTTTGACTAAGGGGCCCTTTGCACACTACGACATTGCAAGCTGATGCTGCGATGCCGAGCGCGATAGTCCCCGCCCCCGTCGCAGCTGCGATATCTTATGATAGCTGCCATAGTGAATATTATCGCTACGGCAGCTTCACATGCACTTACCTGCCCTGCGACGTCGCTCTGGCCGGTGACCCCCCTCCTTCCTAAGGGGGCGGGTCGTGTGGCGTCACAGCGACTTCACACGGCAGGCGGCCAATAGAAGCAGAGGGGCGGAGATGGGCGGGACGTAAACATCCCGCCCACCTCTTTCCTTCCACATTGCAGACGGGACGCAGGTAGGAGATGTTCCTCGCTCCTGCGACTTCAAACACAGCGATGTGTGCTGACGCAGGAACGAGGAACAACATCTTACCGTAGCTGCAGCCAAAATAATGAAAATGACCGACACTACACCGATCATACGATACCGACGCTTTTGCGCTCGGTAATCATAGTTAAAACGATTTACACACTACGATGTAGAGAGCGACGCCGGATGTGCGTCACTTTCGATTTGACCCCACCGACATCGCACCTGCGATGTCGTAGTGTGCAAAGGGCCCCTAAGTGTTGTGCACAGAACAGTCTGCCACGTTACAAATCATTAAATGGCATAATTTTTTAAACATTTTATACATTTAACAAACATGAAAAGTAAAATGTCATGTTGGTTGCTCCCAGGTTACCATACGGTTTTATGGTGATGTCAGTCATGAATGATGGCAAATTCATATACAGTGGAACCTTGGATTACGAGCATAATTGGTTCCGGGAGTTTGCTCTTAATCCAAGCTACTCTTATAGCAAAGCGAATTTTCCCATAGGAAATAATTGAAATGCAGACAACTCGTTCCACAACCCAAAAATATTTACTGGATTTCTACAAACTTATTCCAGTAATACAAAATAATGTCCTGTATTCATATAAAATTATTACAGTACACTAATACAAAATACTGTACAGTACAGTAAAAACATAAAGCAAATTACACTGCACTGTAGCTTACAATCAAATTGTTGGTGTGCGGGATGTACAGTATAAGCAATGTGCTGCACTGGTTAGCAGAGAAAAAGTATAATACTATATCTACAAACGCAAATTGATAGATATGCTATACAGTATATACTGTATTGTACAATGGTATACTGTATACTGTATACAGTACATATGTATAGAAAGTTACCTCCAGAGAGGATCAGAGCGCAGTGAAAGGACAGAACCGGAGGTGTGCACGGTGAGTATTTACTTTTATTTCAAAGCATTGCTCTTAAACCAAGTTACAAATTTGTAAAAAGTTTGCTTGTCTTGCAAAACGCTCTCAAACCAAGTCACTCTTAATCCAAGGTTCCACTGTATTCTAAAAGGAATTTTGTAGAACGTTTCGTGGAACCTGGCAAATTCAAATTTCAAAAGATTTGATCATCTCTATTGGCAATTGTTCTGTTTAATTTTACAGCTTGAGCCACAAAGACGAATTTGATCCATTTTAAATCTGTCAAGTCTAAATTTGAACTGTATAAGAATTAGAAAGTTTTATTACAAGAAATTACCCTTCTGTCTTTAAGAGTTTAAAAATTGGAATTGGAAGAAAGCTATAAAGAAAACAGGTCAATTTTGTATTTATCTTTACCATTTTAGACTAGGTTGAGATCGATGGATGTAATTAAAGAGGACAAGTATAAGCTTGCCTGTCCTGCAATGCGGAAGTGATTGGGAGGTTTATGCTGCAGCAAGTTGAATAATATAAATATATTAAAAAGCTCAATATATTGTAACAAAATGAGAAAAGAAGAGGAAAATTGTAATCGGATTAAAAAGGGTTACAGATTCTATATAAATCCAACATGGTAGTAAAGTGATAAATGTCTGCGTGCATGAGCAGTGAAGTGAGAGCGTGCAGCAGCGCTAGTAACTTTATGTTAGGACCTCGGCTGTGGGCTTTAGCAACAGATAGCATTTCTTAGCAACCAGCTTCTAATTAAAGAGAGTGTGGGAGTAGGGAAAGCGACTGAGAAAAAGTTGAAAGAATAGTGGTCTGTTAAAATAAGAAATTGTAGCGGTTTCCCAGCACACATCATTGTTAGCACCCAAGTACATCTAATAAATGTTACTTTAAAACCATGCTCTCTGTCCTGTGAAGATTACTCGCCAAAAATATATGTCTGCAATTAGAGTATCTGATTTGGCTTCTTATCCTAAAGGTGGTGTCACACACCGCGACGGCGACAACGACATTGCTGCTACGTCACCATTTTCTGTGACGTAGCAGCAACGTCCCGTCGCTGTCGCTGTGTGTGACATCCAGCAACGACCTGGCCCCTGCTGTGAGGTCGCCGCTCGTTGCTGAATGTCCTGCTTCATTTTTTGCTCGTTGCTCTCCCGCTGTGAAGCGCACATCGCTGTGTGTGACAGCGAGAGAGCGACAAACTGAAGCGAGCAGGGAGCCAGCTTCTGGCAGCCTGTGGTAAGCTGTAACCAAGGTAAACATCGGGTAACCAAGGGAGGCCCTTTCCTTGGTTACCCGATATTTACCTTCGTTACCAGCATCCGCCGCTCTCACGCTGCCAGTGCTGCCGGCTCCCTGCTCCCTGCATGCCAGAGTACACATCGGGTAAATAAGCAAGGGTTTGCTTATTAACCCGATGTGTACTCTGGCGTGCAGGGAGCCAGCGCTAAGTGGTGTGCGCTGGTAACCAATGTAAATATCGGGTAACCAAACCCTTGGTTACCCGATATTTACCTTAGTTACCAAGCGCAGCACGGCTTCCACCCGTCGCTATTGGCTGGGGGCTGGTCACTGGTCGTTGGTGAGATCTGCCTGTTTGACAGCTCACCAGCGACCATGTAACGACGCAGCAGCGATCCTGATAAGGTCAGGTCGCCCGTCGTGATCGCTGCTGCATTGCTATGTGTGAACCCAGCATAAGTCATGTGATAAGACTTGATAAAGAGTTGATATTGACTTTTGGAATTGCAATAGGCGGCACCAGAGATAAAGTCTTCTTCCTCCTGAAGAGGCTATTTGCACCCCTCTCATGCTAATTTTACCCTGTGGTCTACTAGATACGTTCCTTCCATGAAGACCAGTATGATTCAATAACTCCGCAAACATGAAACTTCATGCAATAGGAGGCGCCAGAGGCAAAGTCTTCTTCTTCCTGAAAAGGCTATTTGCAACCTTCCCATGCTAATTTTACCCTGTTGTCTACTAGACACCTTCCTTCCATGAAGACCGGTGTGATGCAATACCATCAATAACCCAGGAAACATGAAACTAAATGCAATAGACGGTGCCAGAGATAAAGTCTTCTTCCTCCTGAAGAGGCTATTTGCACCCCTCCCATGCTAATTTTACCCTGTGGTCTACTAGATACGTTCCTTCCATGAAGACCAGTGTGATTCAATAACTCCGCAAACATGAAACTTCATGCAATAGGAGGCGCCAGAGACAAAGTCTTCTTCCTCCTGATGAGGCTATTTGCACTCCTCCCATGCTAATTTTACCCCGTTGGCTACTAGACACCTTCCTTCCATGAAGACTGATGTGATGCAATAACATCAATAACCCAGGAAACATGAAACTACATGAAACTTGGTAATTTCAAAATTGGGTGTTACAGGTCCAAAATAACCATAGGTATGATGCGTTTACGTGAAACTTGACCTGGTCAAACAGCCGCTGACAAAATTAGTAGTTATAATACTGTCACTCCTACATCATACTACCACATTGCCCCATACACCATTTTAATAATTTTGAAGTAGTTTCCAATGCTGTGGGCATAGAGTTTGTATCTAAGGGGAAAACATTTCTCCTTGCGGAGACTGACACACCAATCTGGCATGACAGTGAGGAGACTTATAGCTGCAATGCTCCTCTGGGAAATATGCAAAATGTCTCTTCAGTGAGGAAGGACCCAGAGGAGCAATGCGGCTTCAGTCCTCCTTACTGGCATGTCAGATTGGCGTGTCAGTCTCCGTAAGGAGAAACGTTTTCCCCTTAAACCCCATCTTAGCTTCTCATACAGCCAGATCAGATCGCATACTTTGTACTGACGAGGGGTAATCATCCCGAAACACTGTGTCTGCAAATCGAGGTTCTGATCTGGCATAAATTCTAGGTCATATGACAAGGCTCATTAAAGGGTCACTTTTGATTTTTAGGACTGCTTCTTCCAATAGGAGGCACTAGAATTTGTCTACTTTCGAGACAACTTGTAGAGTTTGTAGGGCACAGAGTATTTGGTTCAGTATAGTGCTAAGCACCTCTATTACCACTATTTGGGGTGACTGTACAAACAGCAATGCCTCTGAAGGAATACAGCCTGTAATGGAACATGACACATTTTCTTATTCAATTTATTAGAAAAAAAACCCCTCTGCTTGCCTCCAGAATAAATCATAGTTATTCAGAGGTACAGTATTGGTCCATGGATTTCTAAGACTGCCGTGTCAATGTGAACGACCCTCTATTTGCATAATAAGTGGGAGTACAGTATATTTCTAAATTGTTTGACACCTGCTCGGCCTTTTGCTATCTGATTTCTGCTGATACTGCTCTCATTAGGCTATCCAATGACTTCTAACATTTTCAAGTCTAAAGGTGAGTGCATCCTATTAGGTGAGTGGAGTTTTCAATAACTATTCACATAGCTGGCATCTAAATAGTCCAGGATTCTGTGACGGCTCTCAGACTAATGTATATGAATTACATTATTGTAACAGGGGATGGATCCTACAGGTTTGATTGACTTTGACTTTTCCATCATTATTGGTTGGAGTAATGTAGACTATGCTATAGTACACATGACACATTTATGGCATATTTACAGGAAATTAATCTCCAAAATATGCAGATCCCAATGTTGGAACCCCGGCTGGCTTCAGGTCTGTCAGCCTTTGGGCTGAATGTGCCCCTCTTCACTTTTGATGTTACATCTTCACATTCAAAGTGCTACGATATCATTTTTTTAATTTTTCATTAATACAGTTGTATCAGGGCTTGCTTTTGCAATAAAAGTTATAGGTTTTATCAGTAATACTTTGTGCCTTTCAGATCTCTTTTTCCCCACTTTATTTCAAAGCAAAGGGACCAAAAAAGTAGATTCTGACATTTTTTTTATTTGGATATATATATGTATGTACAATATATATATATACAGTTAGGTCCAGAAATATTTGGACAGTGACACAAGTTTTGTTATTTTAGCTGTTTACAAAAACATGTTCAGAAATACAAATATATATATAATATGGGCTGAAAGTGCACACTCCCGGCTGCAATATGAGAGTTTTCACATCCAAATCGGAGAAAGGGTTTAGGAATCATAGCTCTGTAATGCATAGCCTCCTCTTTTTAAAGGGACCAAAAGTAACTGGACAAGGGACTCTAAGGGCTGCAATTAACTCTGAAGGCGTCTCCCTCGTTAACCTGTAATCAATGAAGTAGTTAAAAGGTCTGGGGTTGATTACAGGTGTGTGGTTTTGCATTTGGAAGCTGTTGCTGTGACCAGACAACATGTGGTCTAAGGAACTCTCAATTAAGGCGAAGCAGAACATCCTGAGGCTGAAAAAAAAGAAAAAAATCCATCAGAGAGATAGCAGACATGCTTGGAGTAGCAAAATCAACAGTCGGGTACATTCTGAGAAAAAAGGAATTGACTGGTGAGCTTGGGAACTCAAAAAGACCTGGGCGTCCACGGATGACAACAGTGGTGGATGATCGCCGCATACTTTCTTTGGTGAAGAAGAACCCGTTCACAACATCAACTGAAGTCCAGAACACTCTCAGTGAAGTAGGTGTATCTGTCTCTAAGTCAACAGTAAAGAGAAGACTCCATGAAAGTAAATACAAAGGGTTCACATCTAGATGCAAACCATTCATCAATTCCAAAAATAGACAGGCCAGAGTTAAATTTGCTGAAAAACACCTCATGAAGCCAGCTCAGTTCTGGAAAAGTATTCTATGGACAGATGAGACAAAGATCAACCTGTACCAGAATGATGGGAAGAAAAACATTTGGAGAAGAAAGGGAACGGCACATGATCCAAGGCACACCACATCCTCTGTAAAACATGGTGGAGGCAACGTGATGGCATGGGCATGCATGGCTTTCAATGGCACTGGGTCACTTGTGTTTATTGATGACATAACAGCAGACAAGAGTAGCCGGATGAATTCTGAAGTGTACCGGGATATACTTTCAGCCCAGATTCAGCCAAATGCCGCAAAGTTGATCGGACGGTGCTTCATAGTACAGATGGACAATGACCCCAAGCATGCAGCCAAAGCTACCCAGGAGTTCATGAGTGCAAAAAAGTGGAACATTCTGCAATGGCCAAGTCAATCACCAGATCTTAACCCAATTGAGCATGCATTTCACTTGCTCAAATCCAGACTTAAGACGGAAAGACCCACAAACAAGCAAGACTTGAAGGCTGCGGCTGTAAAGGCCTGGCAAAGCATTAAGAAGGAGGAAACCCAGCGTTTGGTGATGTCCATGGGTTCCAGACTTAAGGCAGTGATTGCCTCCAAAGGATTCGCAACAAAATATTGAAAATAAAAATATTTTGTTTGGGTTTGGTTTATTTGTCCAATTACTTTTGACCTCCTAAAATGTGGAGTGTTTGTAAAGAAATGTGTACAATTCCTACAATTTCTATCAGATATTTTTGTTCAAACCTTCAAATTAAACGTTACAATCTGCACTTGAATTCTGTTGTAGAGGTTTCATTTCAAATCCAATGTGGTGGCATGCAGAGCCCAACTCGCGAAAATTGTGTCACTGTCCAAATATTTCTGGACCTAACTGTATATGTATGTATATATATATATATATATATATATATATATATATATATATATATATATATATACTGGCTGTATTACCTGGCATTGCCTGGGATAGTGAGTAACTACTCTTAACTATAACAAAATAAAAAGCGTTAACAAAGGTTATTTTGAACATAAAATCTCTTTCTGTGTCTCTTTCTGTGTGTTTCTTTATGTGTGTGTGTCTCTTTCTCTCTCCATAATAGGAGTCTATAATAACAGATCTGTTTCCAGCTCCATTGACTTTAATGTAAGCAGTTTTTTAGCGAATAACTGTAAAGCATGTGATTACACTTTCCCCTCAAAGCAAAGTCTATGACGTTCCCTGAGTCCCATGGAGTGTTTGTGCAAGATTTCTTGGTTGTAAATGTGACCCTGAGGATTCCTTTAGCGGACATACACACGCATACACTAAGCTTCATATATATCTATATATATAATTGCCTTATTCTGTCTGTCTGTCTGTCATGCTCCAAAATTGAGTCACGGTGACATGTCCTTACGGTGACACAAAGCTGATTGGCCGCTGGGTTCGCCATGGCCCCGCCCCCCCACACGGATTGGCCTCTCGCCCCGGCTCTCTGCAGGCCCCACCCCCCTCACGCAATGCACGCTCGCTCTGGCCCCGCCCCCCGCACGCATTCCCCCAACTGACACGGAGCCCCAGGTGAGTACACACTCACACACACACACACACACACATCACACTCACTCTCACACACCTCACACACACATCACATCCACACACTCACAACATCCTGGGATATCGCTTGCTTCTCGGCCGCGATACTGTGCTGTGAGCTTTCAGGACCTGCCGGAGGATCACATGGCCAGAAGCATGTGGTATCTCCGGATGTTGTGAGTATGAGCGCGTATGTGTAATATCGTCAATGTGTGTGTGCGTCAGCGTATGCGATCGGGTGGGTGTGAGTGTATGCGATCGGGTGGGTGTGAGTGTATGCGATCGGGTGGGTGTGAGTGTATGCGATCGGGTGGGTGTGAGTGTATACAATCGGATCTGTGAGTGTCGGCAGAGGAGCACGGCGTGCTGGAGGAGGCTGGGAGGAGAGAGGCTGATCCTGGGGAAGGCTGGGAGGGTGGAGGCTGAGAGAAGAGAGGCTGATGTTGGGGGAGGCTGAGGCTGGGGTAGGCTAGGAGGAGAGAGGCTGATGCTGGGGACAGAAAAGGCTGATGCTGCGGGCATAGAGGCTGATGCTGCAGGCAGAGAGGCTGATGCTGCGGGCACAGAGGCTGATGCTGCGGGCAGAGAGGCTGATGCTGCGGGCACAGAGGCTGATGCTGCGGGCATAGAGGCTGATGCTGCGGGCAAAGAGGCTGATGCTGCGGGCACAGAGGCTGATGCTGCAGGCACAGAGGCTGATGCTGCGGGCACAGAGGCTGATGCTGCGGGCAGAGAGGCTGATGCTGCGGGCAGAGAGGCTGATGCTGCAGGCAGAGAGGCTGATGCTGCGGGCAGAGAGGCTGATGCTGCGGGCAGAGAGGCTGATGCTGCGGGCATAGAGGCTGATGCTGCGGGCAGAGAGGCTGATGCTGCGGGCAGAGAGGCTGATGCTGCGGGCACAGAGGCTGATGCTGCGGGCACAGAGGCTGATGCTGCGGCCAGCATGGGGGATGGAGCACGTTTTGGAGTCCGCAGCATGGCGGATGGAGCACGTTTGGGAGTGCGCAGCATGGCGGATGGACCACGTTTGGGAGTGCGCAGCATGGCGGATGGACCACGTTTGGGAGTGCGCAGCATGGCGGATGGACCACGTTTGGGAGTGCGCAGCATGGCGGATGGAGCACGTTTGGGAGTGCGCAGCATGGCGGATGGAGCACGTTTGGGAGTGCGCAGCATGGCGGATGGAGCACGTTTGGGAGTGCGCAGCATGGCGGATGGAGCACGTTTGGGAGTGCGCAGCATGGCGGATGGAGCACGTTTGGGAGTGCGCAGCATGGCGGATGGAGCACGTTTGGGAGTGCGCAGCATGGCGGATGGAGCACGTTTCGGAGTGCGCAGCATGGCGGATGGAGCACGTTTGGGAGTACGCAGCATGGCGGATGGAGCACGTTTGGGAGTGCGCAGCATGGCGGATGGAGCACGATGGGGAGTGCGCAGCATGGGAGATGGAGCACGTTTGGGAGTGCGCAGCATGGCGGATGGAGCACGTTTGGGTGTGCGCAGCATGGCGGATGGAGCACGATGGGGAGTGCGCAGCATGGGAGATGGAGCACGATGGGGGGTGCGCAGCATGGGGGATGGAGCACGATGGGGGGTGCGCAGCTTAGGGGATGGAGCACGATGGGGGGTGCGCAGCTTAGGGGATGGAGCACGATGGGGGGTGCGCAGCTTGGGGGATTGAGCACGATGGGGGGTGCGCAGCATGGGGGATGGAGCACGATGGGGGGTGCGCAGCATGGGGGATGGAGCACAATGGGAGGTGCACACCTCCCCCCAACACACACACACGTGCACTGCACAACACACACACACTGGGAAACACAAACACCGCCCTACACAGACACCCACACACACAGACAACGCTGCACACACACAACACCCAACACACAAACACCGCGGCATACATAAATATACGCACATACCGCGCAACACACACACTGCACAAAACATACCTCCCCCCAAAACACACACAAACCACGCAACACACACACAATGCTACAGACACACAGCGCTCCACAAACAACGCAACACACGCAACACACACAACGTAACACACAAACAACACCGCTCTCACCCCCCGCCACACCCAGACAACACCCAGAACATGTACAGCGCCCTACACAAACACTTGGTAACTACACACAACAACATCTATATATATATATATAACAAAAATCATACATGAACTACACAATACGTAAATTCTAGAATACCCGATGTGTAGAATCGGGCCACCTTCTAGTATATATATAATATATATATACTAGCTGTGGTATCCGGGGGTTGCCCGGGATTGTAACTGTTTCTCTGTCTCCCAGTCTCTGTTTATCTCTCCCAGTCTCTGCCTGTCTCTGTTTGTCTTTCCCAGTCTCTGTTTGTCTCTGTTTGTCTCTCCCAGTCTCTGTCTGTCTCTCCCAGTCTCTGTCTGTCTCTGTTTGTCTCTCCCAGTCTCTGCCTGTCTCTGTTTGTCTTTCCCAGTCTCTGTCTGTCTCTGTTTGTCTCTCCCAGTCTCTGTCTGTCTCTCCCAGTCTCTGTCTGTCTCTCCCAGTCTCTGTCTCCCCGTCTGTCTCCCCGTCTGTCTCCCCATCTGTCTCCCCATCTGTCTGTCTGTCAGTCTCTGTCTGTCTCTGTGTGTATGTCTCTGTGTGTCTGTCTCTTTCCGTGTCTGTCTGTGTGTCTGTCTATCCATGTCTGTCTGTGTCTGTCTGCCTCTGTCTGTCTCTTTCACTGTGTCTCTTTCTCTGTCTCTTTCCCTGTCTGTTTCTGTCTGTTTGTCTCTGTCTATTTCCCTGCCTCTTACTCTGTCTGTGGCTATGTCTGTCTAGCTCTCTGTCTCTCCCTATCCGTCTCCCCACCGACATCTTATTACCTTACACATAAGCTTCTTATACTAACAGTTTATTTTGTTCCTATAGCAACCACTCACAGCTCCTATTAATAACCTTTTACTCGCAGCTCCATTAACTTTAATGGAGGTTTTTTAGAGAGTAACTGTAAAGCGCGGGGTTGAATTTTCCCGTCAAAACATAGTCTATGACGTTCCCTGAGTCATGGGGTGCCTGTACAAAATTTCGTGATTGTAAGTGCGACGGTGCGGATTCCTTTTGCGGACATACATACAAACATACAGTACAGACCAAAAGTTTGGACACACCTTCTCATTCAAAGAGTTTTCTTTATTTTCAGGACTCTGAAAATTGTAGATTCACACTGAAGGCATCAAAACTATGAATTAAAACATGTGGAATAAAATACTTAAAAAAGTGTGAAACAACTGAAAATATGTCTTATATTCTAGGTTCTTCAAAGTAGCCACCTTTTGCTTTCATTACTACTTTCCACACTCTTGGCATTCTCTTGATGAGCTTCAAGAGGTAGTCACCGGAAATGGTTTTCCAACAGTCTTGAAGGAGTACCCAGAGATGCGTAGCACTTGTTGGCCCTTTTGCCTTCACTCTGCAGTCCAGCTCACCCCAAACCATCTCGATTGGGTTCAGGTCTGGTGACTGTGGAGGCCAGGTCATCGGGCGTAGCACCCCATCACTCTCCCTCTTAGTCAAATAGCCCTTACACAGCCTGGAGGTGGGTTTGGGGTCATTGTCCTGTTGAAAAATAAACGATGGTCCAACTAAACGCAAACCGGATGGAATAGCACGCCGCTGCAAGATGCTGTGGTAGCCATGCTGGTTCTGTATGCCTTCAATTTTTAATAAATCCCCAACAGTGTCACCAGCAAAGCACCCCCACACCGTCACACCTCCTCCTCCATGCTTCACGGTGGGAACCAGCCATGTAGAATCCATCCTTTTCTACAAAGACACAGTGGTTGGATCCAAAGATCTCAAATTTGGACTCATCAGACCAAAGCACAGATTTCCACTGGTCTAATGTCCATTCCTTGTGTTCTTTAGCCCAAACAAGTCTCTTCTGCTTGTTGCCTGTCCTTAGCAGTGGTTTCCTAGCAGCTATTTTACCATGAAGGCCTGCTGCACAAAGTCTCCTCTTAATAGTTGTTCTACAAATGAGAAGGTGTGTCCAAGCTTTTGGTCTGTACTGTACATACACTTAGCTTTATGTATTATATATATATATATATATATATATATATATTGTATATACATACTGTATACAGTGCCTTCGGCCCCTTTGATTTTTTCAACCTTTTCCCACATTTCAGGCTTCAAGCATAAAGATAAAAAATTTAAATTAATGGTGAAGAATCAACAACAAGTAGGACACAATTGTGAAGTTGAACGGTATTTATTGCTTATTTTAAATTTTTGTAAAAAATAAAAAACAGAAAAGTGGATCATGCAATATTATTCGGCCCCTTTAAGTTAATACTTTGTGGCGCCACCTTTTGCTGCGATTACAGCTGCAAGTCGCTTGGGGTATGTCTCTATTAGTTTTGCACACCGAGAGACTGAAATTCTTGACCATTCTTCCTTTGCAAATAGCTCGAGCTGAATGAGGTTGGATGGAGAGCGTTTGAGAACAGCAGTTTTCAGCTCTTTCCACAGATTCTCGATTGGATTCAGGTCTGGACTTCAACTTGGTCATTCTGACACCTGGATACACTTATTTGTGAACCATTCCATTGTAGATTTTGCTTTATGTTTGGGATCATTGTCTTGTTGGAAGACAAATCTCCGTCCCAGTCTCAGGTCTTTTGCAGACTCCAACAGGTTTTCTTCAAGAATGGTCCTGTATTTGGCTCCATCCATCTTCCCATCAATTTTAACCATCTTCCCTGTCCCTGCTGAAGAAAAGCAGGCCCAAACCATGATGCTGCCTCCACCATGTTTGACAGTGGGGATGTGTTCAAGGTGATGAGCTGTGTTGCTTTTACGCCAAACATATCGTTTGGCATTGTGCCCAAATAGTTCGATTTTGGTTTCATCTTACCAGAGCACCTTCTTCCACATGTTTGGTGTGTCTCCCAGGTGGGTTGTGGCAAACTGTAAACAACACTTTTCATGGATATCTTTGAGAAATGGCTTTCTCCTTGCCACTCTTCCATAAAGGCCAGATTTGTGCACTGTACGACTGACCGTTGTCCTATGGACAGACTCTCCCACCTCAGCTGTAGATCTCTGCAATTCATCTAGAGTGATAATGGGCCTCCTGGCTGCATCTCTGATCAGTCTTCTCCTTGTTTGAGATGAAAGTTTTGAGGGACGGCCAGGTCTTGGTAGATTTGCAGTGGTATGATACTCCTTTCAATATGATCGCTTGCACAGTGCTTCTTGGGATGTTTAAAGTTTTGGAAATCTTTTTGTAACCAAATCCGGCTTTAAACTTCTCCACAACAGCATCATGGACCTGCCTGTTGTGTTCCTTGGTCTTCATGAAGCTAGCTGCGCTTTAAACAGAACACAGACTATCATAAAGCAGGTGCATTTATACGGAGACTTGATTACACACAGGGGGATTATATTTATCATCATCAGTCATTTAGGACAACATTGGATCATTCAGAGATCCTCAATGAACTTCTGAAGTGAGTTTGCTGCACTGACAGTAAAGGGGCCGAATAATATTACACGCCCCAATTTTCAGTTTTTTATTTTTTAATAAAGTTTAAAATAAGCAATAAATTTGATTTCACTTCACAATTGTGTCCCACTTGTTGTTGATTCTTCACCATAAAGTTATTTAAATTTTTCATCTTTATGTTTGAAGCCTGAAATGTGGGGAAAGGTTGAAAAAATGAAGGAGGCCGAATACTTTCGCAAGGCACTGTGTATATATAAATTCTAATTTTTTTCTAGATTTTATTTATGTTCTGGGAAAAAAATAAAATAAAAT